>NW_024736650.1:5452390-5524111 GCF_018991925.1 Homarus americanus
CACTCTACACGCATTTCACCACCCTGTGTGTGACTAGACACACACACACACACACACACTGATCGCTATAAGAACAGCCTAGTCCCAACCATTGTAAAAATTATCAATAAATTGTAATCAACCAGTGTATTCACTCCCAGTCAATCTTACTTTTTGCACTGTCACTATGTTGAAATGCCCTGTAGTTTGAGCTTCTCCCTACCTAGTTATTATATATCATATTTGTATCACTTATGTTACTTGTATATTATTTGTAAATTAAGTGACCCATTCCCCAATTATGTAACTGTATATTTTCAGCCTTCCGGCTGCCATGCTCTTTCACTTAACCGTAAATTATTATTATTATTATTATTATTATTATTATTATTATTATTATTATTATTATTATTACTATTATTATTATTATTATTACACACACACACACACTATGAAATAACGCTGTCCGGCACAAGTGAAAAATATATATTTCCCAGTAATAAAACTATATTTCATGAGATCTTTTATACTGCCTTACTATACTGTCACTGTTCTGTACACCATACTGAGGGTGAGTGAGTGGAGGGCGTCACTCATAACCTTAGCGGGTGTGAAGGAAGGGTTTTTGGTGATGATTTAGGGCTTCCATAGTATTGTTTACAACGGCGAGCGAGAGAGGGTGTTGGTAAGCGTGGATGTGGTGGTCACTGTCTGTGGTGGTCACTGTCTGTGGTGGTCACTGTCTGTGGTGATCACTATCTGTGGTGGTCACTATCTGTGGTGATCACTATCTGTGGTGGTCACTATCTGTGGTGATCACTATCTGTGGTGATCACTATCTGTGGTGGTCACTATCTGTGGTGGTCACTATCTGTGGTGATCACTATCTGTGGTGATCACTATCTGTGGTGATCACTATCTGTGGTGATCACTATCTGTGGTGATCACTATCTGTGGTGATCACTATCTGTGGTGGTCACTGTCTAAGGAGGTCACTGGGGATCAGCTCCCACACTAAACACGTACAAGAGAACGAAAAAACCCACGCCAGAATAATGAATGGTGTGAAGGGGAGTAATGCCACAGTGGGGGTGTTGTTGAGAGAGAGGCTGGAGGACTGGCAGAGGGACAATGTAATTCACTCAGTATCACAGTGTTGGTCGTGAGGTTGACAACAGAGGCCAGCTTCACGCCACACCACGAACGGCTCCTTTTAAACAATAGACTCGCGGTGAACCAAGTGAAACCACATAAAACCGTAATAAAAACAAAGTAAGATTAACAAGAACCAGTGTTGTTCTTTTTTCACAGTTTTTAATTTGTTTTTAATGAGGTGGGTCCTCTTTTTACAGCTAGACAACCCAGAGCTATTAACACCTTTAATTATGTGTTCATTAACCTATTATGGCTTACGGGTTGTCTACACATCTTAGCTGGGTGTTTATTGTTGGTTAAAGTGGTCATAACTTTCACTATATAGGCCCAAACTGTGTAAGAGTGGAGGTGTGTTGGTCAAGAGGAAGAAAACTAATATTGTAAAACTAAAACGTGTCAGTTTATATATTGAAACACGAATGTAATCTAACCTAACCTAAACTGACTTGAATTAACCTAATCTAAACTAAACTAACTTAAATTGACCTAACTTCACTTAAACTAACCTAAACAAACCTCACCTAACTTCACGTAAACTAACACAGCCCAATCTAAGATAAAACATATTAATTTAAATACCATAACACCTCTACAACACAACACCGACCCCAAAGATGTTTCCCCAATACTGAGGTTAAGATATCGTAAACACTTCATCACGTACAATAAGTCGATAGATCTATAGGGGTGGTGTTCACGTACGAGTATAGTTATTAAAATTGTAAATAACAGGTACTCAAGGTGTGGTGAGAGGAGTAGCAGGTAAGGTGGAGGGATGATATAGCCTGGGATAGGAGGATAGTGGAGGTGGACGAAGATTAGTGTCAACATTACGTGTATTGAGTGTGTGTGTGTGTTTACATACTACAAGTACAGTATATCAGTGGATTACACAAATACATAAAATAATTCATAGTCACTGATAGAGACATTTAATAAAGCATAGGGTGATGTGTGTGTGTGTGTGTGTGTGTGTAACGCATGCAAGTACTTCAAAGCTATGTATGTTTTTTCTTGCTTTGAAGCCTGTATAATGCAGGGTGGCTAGGATCAAAAGCGTGCGCACCACACAGACAGACACACGGTGGAATATGAAACATGACCCTTAAAACACCCATAAATGGGATAGGGAAGGCTGTCTAGTGCCAATGCCGCCAAAAGCGGTCAGTCAACCAGTAAATCAGCTCTAAGACAACCGCCCACAATAACTGGACCAGGACACAACCCTAACACACTATACTGTAGCTTAGCTACCCCGTAGCAAGGCGGTCAAGTCCGCCTCCATCCTTCTCCTAAATTTTTTCTACTGTATTTCCAAACTATTAAATCCCTTCCTCTCTCTCTCTCTCTCTCTCTCTAAAAAAAATAGGAGAAAAAACCTTCATAGGGCCACTCATTCATTCTTACTGTTGTAGAAGATACACTCCACACTGTGGTTGGTACTCGTCCACAATAAGGTGATGGAGACAGCACCCACAAAGGAAGATTCATCACTGACTGGCATACTCACACGACCTAGATATGGGTGTTCTAGAACAAGGTAAATATAAAAGTAGCGAACTTATAAATAGTTTTAAATTTGTGCCGTCGTGGTCCAGGTGTCAGAAGGATATATAGTAAATACAAAAGGAGGAAATATACATATTTGTTTGCCTTTTGTATTGTGGCCGAGTGGATACAGCGTTCGCTTCCTGCTCTTCTGGCCACTGGTTCGTGTCTGAGTAACCCTTAGTTCACCCACCTGTGAATGATTACCTACATTTACAGTTGGGAAAAGTGAAGGTGGATGGGTGTAGCGCTGGCCACGCTGCCTCTTTGTGTCAAGAAGTCTTAGTGTTCAGTATGCTGTATCCGCACTGCCTTTGACGGCCTGGTAGATATATTGGACACACATTCACTTACACCCATTATATAAGAACATAAGACAATAAGGAGTCTGCAATAGGCCGGTTGGCCTGTGCATGGCAGCTCCTGTCGAGAGTTACTACCACTCTCTATCATCCATGAATCTATCTAGCCTCCTTTTGAAACTTTCCAGAGTTCCCGCACTTACTATAAAGTTGCTAAGCTTGTTCCACTCGTCCACCACCCTATTTGTGAACCAGTTTCTTCCTATCTCCCTCCTAAACCTAAACTTATCCAACTTGAATCCGTTGCTCCGAGTCCTATCCTGCTCGGATATTATAAGAACTTTATCTATATCCCCTTTATTGATTCCTTTCACCCACTTAAATACTTCTATCATATCTCCCCGCACTCTTCGTCTTTCTAGGGAATGCAAGTTAAGTTTCTTTAACCTATCCTGATATGGAAGGTTTCTAAGTCCCGGAATCATTTTTGTCATTCTTCGCTGCACCGACTCTAGTGAATTCATATCCATTCTATAATAGGGCACCAGAACTGAACCGCATAATCGAGGTGCGGCCTGACTAGCGCAAGATATAGTTGCAATAAGACCTCTGCACTCTTGTTACTTACACTTCTAGATATAAAACCCAATACTCTGTTTGCCTTATTTCGAACATTAACGCACTGTTTTCTAGGCCGTAGGTCCGGCTAA
Organism: Homarus americanus; assembly: GCF_018991925.1. Lineage (NCBI taxonomy): Eukaryota > Metazoa > Arthropoda > Malacostraca > Decapoda > Nephropidae > Homarus > Homarus americanus. Next base: position 5,456,085 of record NW_024736650.1, read on the forward strand.
CAAGTACCCTAGGTCTCTTTCACAAGTCGACTTCTCTAGGTTGATGTTGTTAAGGCTGTATACATTATAGTATTTGTTCTTCCAATATTAAGTACGCTGCACTTGCTGGTGTTGAATTTCATTTGCCATTTTTCAGACCACCCCTGCAGTTTATTTAGATCCTCCTGTAATGCATTTGCATCCTGCCCTGAATTAATCTGCCGCCCTATTTTGGTGTCATCCGCAAACTTGCTTATGTCACTGCTGATCCCAGTATCTAGATCGTTTATGTAGATTATGAACAAGAGTGGGCCTAGTACTGACCCCTGGGGAACCCCACTGGTTACACGGCCCCACTCAGATTTAACACCATCTACGCTGACCCTCTGCGTTCTATCGGTGAGCCATGATTTTATCCAATTGAAAACTTTCCCCTCGATACCATGAGCCTTAATTTTTCTCAGAAGCCTCTGATGCGGTACTCTGTCAAATGCTTTGCTAAAGTCTAAGTAAATGACATCGTAATTTTCGTCATTATCTACTACCTCAAAGACTTTTCTAAAAAACGTTAGCAGATTTGTTAGACAAGATTTTCCCTTTGTAAACCCATGTTGAGAGTCGTAGATTAATTTGCTTTTCTCTAGATGCGATCGGATGCTATCTGCTATAATTGATTCAAGAAATTTCCCCACTACTGACTTCAAACTGATCGGCCGGTAATTTGACGCTGATGCTCTGTCTCCCTTTTTGAATATGGGTACTACAGTACATTTGCCTGTTTCCACAAGTCTGGCACAACTCCAGTGTCTAATGATTTTGTAAATAAGTTTATGAGGGGTCCGCTAATCTGTTCCCTACACTCTTTCAAGACTCGAGGGAAAATTTCATCCGGCCCTGGGGATTTTGTTTTCTTTAGTTTATTTATCTTCTTAAGAACATCCTCTTTTCTGATAGTGATATTCTTTAATTTCTCTTCTTCCTTTCCCTTAAATATCAGTTCCACCTCTGGAATTTCATCCAAATTTCTTCTGTGAAAACTGATAAGAAGTAGCTGTTCAATGCTTTGCTTATTTCTTCACTGCCATTTATCACTTCTCCCCTCCCTGACTTTAAAGGCCCAATTTTGTCCTTGACCTTTGTCCTATATACCTGGAAAAATCCCTTGGGATTCGCCTTGGATTCTCTTGCTATTTTGATTTCATAGTCTCTCTTTGCTTTCCTTACATTTTTCTTAACATTCCTAGATAGTTCATTATACCTATTTCTGAGCTGCTCCTCCCCTGTATGCGAGTCTTCACTATACACCCGTACTTATTTTTATTCAGTATGTGTAAAACAAGTGTGGCTGGAATTACGTCAACAATATTGAATTTCCACTTTTTAGTGAAATTAATGATCACTATTGTCCACATCGTTTAAAACATTATCTACCCTGGCCAGCCTTGCCAGCAATATACCCTCATCATTTAGTCTTACAGCACTATGAGTTTATTTAGAAAGTTGTACGAGATTAAAAAAAAAGTTATAATCCACTTTTTCACAAAAAAAAAATCATTTCCTGATCCTGTATGTTGTAAAATGTGAGATATTTTTTCTCAAATTAATTGGATGAATTATCCTGGTCAACTAAATTAATTAATGCGTTCTATTAACTCTCTGATTCGGACCAATGCTCACAACTTCCCATATATTAATTCTATAGCTCGTGCACTTCATCTTTTAAAGACTTAGGTAATTACTAAAATAATTTTTGGAAAAACTGACTCAGTGGATCAGTCGCATATACACCCTGTATATTAACTACACGTTCATCAGTATCAATATACAATGAAATATTTCGTGTTAGGTGGTGAGCAGCAGAGAACCATCCAACACTAAGAAAACTATTCAACATCATTTTCATTATTGTTTAATGAATGATGTACTGTACCTGTGATGGCAAAGTTAATTGATTAAGTGAAACACTGTTTATGCAAATGTGGTTTTTTTTGTAAGTTTACATGTTATGTCTGTAAAAAGTAAACCATTGGTTGCGAACACTAAAATTTGAAGCATTATTCTGTCATGACAATAAATAAATTGACAGATTTAAGAGTATGCCAGAATGCTAATGGTCACTCATTAATTGAACCAACTTATTAGCATAACTGATATACAATTTAAAAATATCACTTTTTCTTCACAGTTGACAACAGATTCGTACAGTGGACTTACCTGTGTAAAAACTGGATTATAGACCAGGTTAAAATAACGGAGGTTGGTGCAGGTTAGGATCTAATTGGAGTTATATTGGGGGTCACCTGAAGAGTCGTCCCCCAGTTTATTTCACCAGCAGATTAAGCACCCACACACACATAACCCCCCGCCCCCAGGTAGCGTTAGGGTGATAAATATTCAGGTGAAATAACTTAGGTATCTTAGGTGATTCAGTTATTGTATGATGTATCAATGTATGCAGTCGTGAGGGGAATTAGTTACTGGAGGACACACAGGTCAGTCAGTAACATTAATATAGACCCCATAATCCTATCCTATCCTATCCTATCCTATCCTATCCTATCCTATCCATACCCATGTGTCCTAAATCTCAACACACACATTATATAGGACCCATCACCTCACCTCAACACATTCCTACGATGATCTGTGACTTGCTAAACCTTCACAAGTATCCATTAGGTGTAGTGAGGCAGAAGGTATACACTAGACTAATTAATTAAAGGACCCAGGAGAAATAATTGTTAACATGTAGATGAGATTATGTACAAACACTTAACAGGAATAATATTTTATAAATCTGACTCAAAAACTAGAATTTAAAAGAGGTATCGTGTATTGCCAGACACGCCATTAAACACACACACACACACACACACACGACATTATTAAATACCTGGTACAGAATGATTTACATCCCTGGATTCCTGTATATAATGGAGAAGCAGGTAGAGTCACATGCTCAGGGTGTGTTCAGTATTAATCTTCACCTCTGACACCTGGGCCACAACACTCAGGTAATTAACAACAGTTCAGAAAAACGAACGTTAAATCTGGATCGTTAATAGGTTAAATGGACCATAATCCTTAAAGACTTCAGCCTAACCTAACCTCACCTCACCGAACCTGACCTGACCTTACCTTACCTTACCTTACCTTACCTTTCGGCGTCAAATAGCCACAGGCAGAGAACTTAATTAACATAACCTAACTAACCTTACCTTACCTTACCTTACCTAACCTAACCTAACCTAACCTAACCTAACCCAAACTAAAAACTAAATGCTTGTTTATAGACACAAAAACCACATGTTTCCCCACTCCCTCAGTCCTTCATTAGTAGACAAAAATACTAGAGAATAAAAAGTAAAAGTCTCACCCCACAAGTTGATGATTCTTCTTCAGGAACAGAGGTTATTGATAAGAGCTTTAGTTAAACATCATCATCATCACCATTTTCCATATCAACCTCACCACCATCATTACCACCACCATAACCATCACCATCATTAATATCACCACCACCACCCCTATCACCACTATCATCACAACAACAACCACCACCATTCCCACCATCATCAACAAAACGATTTCAATTTGTACTGACTAATGAACATTTTATTATTTATAGATAAGCGTAAGACAAATTTCTATCCAAAGACGAAACCTACAACTACACAGAAGCCCGAAGCACCAGAGGGTCATAACTCAAGCCAATATAAACAAACCAACCTGTAGATAAACCCGGGTTATGTTCACGTGATGACATTTACCTGTGGTGAATATATCAAGTCAGTCCCAAGGGAAAGATACAAGACTATTTGCCAGTATCAGTTTATAATGAGTCTTTACGAGCACTTGTGAGTTGATTGGTAGCATTATGAGCCCTTGTGAGTTGATTGGTAGCATTATGAGCCCTTGTGAGTCGATTGGTAGCATTATGAGCAGTTATGAGTTGATTGGTAGCATTATGAGCCCTTGTGAGTTGATTGGTAGCATTATGAGCAGTTATGAGTTGATTGCTAGCATTATGAGCCCTTGTGAGTTGATTGGTAGCATTATGAGCAGTTATGAGTTAATTGGTAGCATTATTAGCACTTATGAGTTGATTGGTAGCATTATGAGCAGTTATGAGTTGATTGCTAGCATTATGAGCACTTGTGAGTTGATGGCTAGCATTATGAGCACTTGTGAGTTGATTGCTAGCATTATGAGCACTTGTGAGTTGATTGGTAGCAGTATGAGCACCTTTAAGTCACTTGGCATTAATATGAGCACTTAGTCCAGTCAATATATGCTAGGACTCATAACAAATTACAACAGAAGGTTATTCTTTGGTTTTGTTATTAGAAAGGTCACCAGAAAAATCTAAGATAGGAAAGTTCGATATTTTGCATAAATCCCCGATGGCTACCATAAAAATAAATATTTGCCCATATTTTTACTTCTAATTCATATTTTGCAATGGTTTTCATTACAAAGGAAGATATTCAAACACAATGAGATGATTTGGCTGTAACTTCATATCAATATATCCAAATGACTACGAAAATTACCCATTTTCAATAGAATTTTGGCTCCCTGGAACAATTTTAGAGTTTAACACGTGTTCGGTTATTTGTGTACAGTATGTAGTTTGGTGATTCATAAAACTATTTCACACAAAAGACAGTACTTTTGTGTACCAAATTTAATCCAAATTTTCCTCAAAATTATCATCACTGTCGTGTGTACTGGCTGCAGACATTTTTGTACAGATTCTTGTGTGTACGCAAGGTAGGCGTGTACACAAGGTAGGCGTGTACACAAAGTAGGCGTGTACACAAGGTAGGTGTGTAACTGAAGAAGGGCGTGGTCTTTGGTCTTGGTCTTAAGTGTGTTGTATATCAGGATATAATGGGCATGTCCTGTGTGTGTGTGTGTGTGTGTGTGTGTGTGTGTGTGTGCGTATGCGTTGGGCTTTTTTCCTCTTCAAGGGAGTTACGACCACAGCCATTTACCACTCGTCTCCCTCAGTACACAAGACCTCTCGGTGCTCTGGACTATATAAAAGTTACAAGACTTTTCAGATCACTTGAAAATTAAACATCCCAGCTCATTCACCTGAGGATCAAACACCCTAACGCTACCTGGAGAGGGGGGGAGGGAGAGGTTAGGTTAGGATAGACTTGAGTAGGTTAAGTTAGGTTAGGTTAGGTTGGGTTGGGTCTTCATGAGGTGAAATTAGGTGGGATGTCTAATTTTGGCGTGAACTGAATCCTTTTCCATGGTGTACGAGGGGAGGGGGTAGGTGGTGGGGGTGGGTGGTAGGTGGAGGGGTGGGTAACGAGGTGGAGGGCGAAGGAGGAAGGTTGTGAATGGAGGGTGGAGGTGAGGTTGGAGGGTCGAGGGTTCTGCGTGGAGGTGAGAGGAAGAAGGGTGGAGGTGGGAGATGGGAGGGTGGAGGTGGGAGGATGGGAGGGTGGAAGTGGGAGGGTGGAGGTGGGAGGGTGGAAGTGGGAGGGTAGAGGGGGAAGGTGGAAGAGTGCAGGTGGATGGTGGAGGTAGGAAAAGTAGAAGGAGAAGGTGGAAGAGTGGAAGTGGATGGTGGAGGTAACAAGCGCGGGGTTATGGGCTCAGGAGGCGAGACGAACACAGTGACTAAGTGACATGCAGTCAGTACTAGTCTGGGTACCTCCTTAATGTCTACACAAGATTTATTGACTTGATAATTTTTTGTCTTCGTTTTATGAACGAGAAGAACCGGGAGAATAATGGAGATCGAGCTTAATGTTTTGGTTTTGCTTTTGTTTTTGTCTGCAGTATTTGTTTAAGCAAGTTGTGTAAGTCTCCGCCCCGGTCTACTCCCTCACCACCATGTGTGTGTTCATCACCGTTTCTATTACTGACTCAGATAAAAGTGACGAGAGAATTGGTTCACTTTTTCCCGCTATAAACCCGTCGGAACTGTATTTCTCCCCCACAAACGCATCATAAAGTTCCTTGTGCTGTGGTTTTATCTTTACTTTACAGGTACGTAACACTGAAATCCAATTACCTGTACAAGAGGTGAGGCCTAAAATATCTACCCCAGACACGAACTTTTTCCGAGTGTTTTGTAGTGATGCGAGACAGGCTCCTTAATACTACAGTAGTGTGCTGAAATACGCCCTTGTCTGTGGCAGTTTAATCTCAGGGCGAAGTTTTGACAAATAACTAAAACTTGTGAGATTTTTGGTGAGGTATAATGTTGAGATAACATTAAAGTTAATGTTAATTGGTTCCTAGATAGAGATGTGTTTTATGCGACGCGTCTCTAAAAAAATAGCAGCGAACCTTGAGAAGATTTTCCAGTATAATACCTTCAGGTGAGATAGAGGCGGTGTGGTCTGACTACACTACAAGTTGTTACTAATACAAAATGGATATACAAGAACTGTAGAGGTATCTTATAGTGATTGTGTTGTTTAGGTTGTTTTAGTGTCAAGGTGACTGTGGGGGGGGGGTGCTATAATCATTGATTTTTTTTCCTTTCACTTGTTTCTTATATTTGGAAAACATGGAGCCTAAGGTGACCCCCTCTCACGACGCAAGATACAAGACTCGCTGGGCATGACTGTAAAGGGTGAGCATGTTGAGGGGAGGAAAGCAGGAAGCCACTGATATATACTGAGGCAGGAGCTGGGTGCCCTGCCCGCCTGATGTTGCTTATCACAATATGTCTTGTAGCAGCTCCTTGACGACTATTGCCTCCTACCACATATGGCTCACGTATCGGCCAAACAATGGTCTTTATCTTTCGCTATATATATATATATATAAAGCTAGAGAGAGAGAGAGAGAGAGAGAGTATATCTTCTTCAGTTTTCTATCCTGTATCTCTCCCTACCCATTGAACACTTCCATTGTATATGTATCAATAGTTAGCCTGTTATCCTTACAATAAAGGCTCTCCTGAGCCACTCGTCCTTGGACACAACAGATCTCATCTCATCACACATCGCCCTGACCCTCTGTGTTATTTGTGTTTTTCTCAAGAGTGATATTTACTGCTTGCATCATTTCATCATTCAGTCATTGTTTCACAGCCGTAAGTTACCACCAGTAACACACACACACACACACACACACACACACACACACACACACACAGGTTGGTCTTGAACGTGTATCTTAACTTTTCCAGACACATCTTCCCACCACAGTTGTACTCATCTTTTCATTTCACAGGACAAGTTTTTTCCCCCACAGTTATACCAACTGTCTCAGGTGTAGATATACCATGAGTCTCTATATACTCCTTCTATATCTCTCTAAACTAGATATTTGTTATACCTTATAATATTATTGTTCTCTCAGTGCTCACAAATACTTTCCTGATGCTTTCTTTCCAATAAACCTAATAAACTACTAAAGACTTTAACCAAATATATGTCAGACGAAATCAATAATGGAGACAGTTTACCTATGTCAAGGTAATGGAGACGACAACCTACCTCAGTCACTTCTGTCAAGGCAATGTGGACCAGCTACCTCTCTATTAAAACCGTGGGAACAGACCTGTACAACATAAACCTGACACACAACCTCCTACATTTATTACTCGCGGTGTTAAATCCGTGTTGTGATAATTAAAAATATCAAATAACCTTTACTTTCTCAGATCCAAAACAGTAAACTATACTCCGTTTTTTTCTTCCTTTGAACTCTATAAAAATCCGCGACATTATTGGGTGTGTGTGTGTGTGTGTGTGTGTGTGTGTGTGTGTGTGTGTGTGTGTATACGACTTCGTGATGCAGGCGTTAATACACTGGTAAGGTAAAAAGAAGTATTATTGAGAGAATTTAATTAAAAAAAATCACTAATAATAATACAACACCATAACAGGTGTTGCCAAATGCCAGTTGATAATTAAATTTAACTTGGTGGTCCGGGAAGTAATTTTATTAAGGGTGAAAAAAACGTAATAATTTCGGGTAAAATATTTCGATGTTTTTTGTGGGTTTATTGAGGTTTATGTCATCTTCCTTTATCACTTCATTCATAGCTTTCTTTAATACTTCATTCATCACTAACCACACCACCAGGTACTGACCACACCACCAGGTACTGACCGCACCAATCTGACCACCTCCAGGTGCTAACCCCACCAGGTACTGATCACCAGGTGTTAACCACCACAGGTACTGATCCACCACCAGGTGTTAACCACACCACCAGGTACTGACCACACCTCCAGGTACGACCACACCACCAGGTACTGACCACACCTCAGGTACTGACCACACCTCAGGTATTAACCACACCACCAGGTACTGACCACACCACCAGGTGCCTGACCACACCTCCAGGCATAACCCACCACCAGGTACTGATCACCACCAGGTACTGACCACCTCAGGTATTAACCACACCTCCAGGTACTGATCACACCTCCAGGTATTAACCACACCACCAGGTACTGATCACACCACCAGGTTGCAGCCACACCTCCAGGTAATGACCACACCACCAGGTGACCACACCTCCAGGTATTAACCACACCACCAGGTACTGATCACACCACCAGGTGCCCACACCTCCAGGTAATGACCACCAGGTACTGATCACACCACCAGGTACTGACCACACCTCCAGGTATTAACCACACCTCCAGGTACGACCACACCTCCAGGTATTAACCACACCACCAGTGCAGTCACACCACCAGGTACACTGACCACCTCCAGGTAATGACCACACCACCAGGTACTGACCACACCTCCAGATACTGAACACACCTCCAGGTACTGACCACACCTCCAGGTTATTAACCACACCACCAGGTACTGATCACACCTCCAGGTGACCACCTCCAGGTAACCACACCACCAGGTACTGATCACACCTCAGGTGACCACACCTCAGGTATTAACCACACTCCAGGTACTGACCACACCTACAGGTACTGACCACACCTCCAGATATTGACCACACCATCAAGTACTGATCACACCTCCAGGAACGACCACACATACAGGTACTGACCACACACCTCAGGTACTGACCACACCTCAGGTAACCACACCATCAGGTACTGATCCACACCTCCAGGTACTGACACACCTCAGGTATTGACCACACCTCCAGGTACTGACCACACCTCCAGGTACTGACCACACCTCCAGGTCCTGACCACACCACCAACTGACCACACCTCCAGGTATTAACCACACCACCAGGTACTGATCACACCTGGTACCCACCACACCACCAGGTACTGACCACACCTCCAGTGTGACCACACCACCAGGTGCTGACCACACCTCCCCATACTGAACACACCTCCAGTACTGCCTACACCTCCAGGTTATTAACCACACCACCAGGTACTGATCACACCTCCAGGTACTGACCACACCTCCAGGTATTAACCACACCTCCAGGTGCACTGACCACACATACATGTACTGACCACACCTCCAGATAATGACCACACCATCAAGTACTGATCACACCTCCAGGTACTGACACACACACATGTGCCTGACCACACCTCCAGGTATTGACCACACCTCCAGGTAATGACCACCATCAATACTGACCACACCTCCAGGTATTGACCACACCTCCAGGTACTGACCACACCTCCAGGTACTGACCACACCTCCAGGTCCTGACCACGCCCCCAGGTACTGACACACCTCAGGTACTGACCACACCTCCAGGTAATGACCACACCATCAAGTACTGATCACACTACCAGGTACTGACCACATCCCCAGGTATTAACCACATTCCCAAGGTACTGACCACACCTCCAGGTACTGCCCACACCACCAGGTACTGGCCACACCATCAGGTGCGGCCACACCTCAGGCCTACCCACACCACCAGGTACTGGCCACCATCAGGTACTGGCCACACCACCAGGCACTGCCCACACCACCAGGTACTGGCCACCATCAGGTGCCACACCTTCAGGTACTGCCCACACCACCAGGTACTGGCCACACCTCAGGTACTGCCCACACCACCAGGTTCTGGCCCACCATCAGGTCAGCCACACCTCCAGGTACTGCACACCATCAGGTGCGGCCACACCACCAGGTGCTGGCCACACCACCAGGTACTGGCCACCATCAGGTACTGGCCACCCCAGGTACTGGCCACCACCAGGTACTGGCCACACCATCAGGTACTGGCCACCTCCAGGTACTGCCCACACCACAGGTACTGGCCACTCCAGGTACTGCCCACACCTAGGTACTGGCACACCATCAGGTACTGGCCACACCTCCAGGTATTGCCCACCAGGTACTGGCCACCATCGGTACTGGCCACACCATCAGGTACTGCCCACACCATCAGGTACTGGCCACCATCAGGTACTGGCCACACCACAGGTACTGGCCACACCACCAGGTACTGGCCACACCATCAGGTACTGCACACCTCCAGGTACTGCCCACACCATAGTACTGGCCACCATCAGGTACTGGCCACACCACCAGGTACTGGCCACACCATCAGGTACTGGCCACCATCAGGTATTGGCCACACCTCCAGGTACTACCACGGTCTGGCACACCTCCAGGTACTGCCCACACCACCAGGTACTGGCCACACCATCAGGTACTGGCCACACCTCCAGTACTGGCCACACCACCAGGTACTGGCCACACCATCAGGTACGGCCACACCACCAGGTACTGGCCACACCACCAGGTACTGGCCACACCATCGTACTGGCACCTCCAGTACTGCCCACACCACCAGGTACTGGCCACACCTCCAGGTACCTGCCCACACCACCAGGTACTGGCCACACCATCAGGTACTGGCCACACCTCCAGGTACTGCCCACACCACCAGGTACTGGCCACACCATCCAGGTACTGGCCACACCATCAGGTACTGGCCACACCACCAGGTACTGGCCACACCACCAGGTACTGGCCACACCATCAGGTACTGGCCACACCTCCGACCCACACCACCAGGTACACACCTCCAGGTACTGCTCACACCACCAGGTACTGGCCACACCATCAGGTACGGCCACACCTCCAGATGCCCACACCACCGGTGCTGGCCACACCATCAGGTACTGGCCCACCATCAGGTGCTGACACCACCATGGCCACACCACAAGGTACTGGCTACACCATCAGGTACTGGCCCACCACCAGGTACTGGCCACCTCCAGGTACTGGCCACACCTCAGGTACTGGCCACACCTCCAGGTGCTGGCCACCGAGTACTGGCCACACCATCAGGTACTGGCCACCCTCAGGTACTGGCCACACCCAAGACTGGCCACCATCAGTGCTGGCCCACCACAGGTACTGGCCACACCACCAGGTACTGGCCACACCATCCAGGTACTGGCCACACCTCCAGGTACTGCCCACACCAGGTACTGGCCACCTCCAGGTACGCCACCATCAGTACTGGCCACACCTCCAGGTGCTGGCCACACCTGGTACTGGCCACACCATCAGGTACTGGCCACACCACCAGGTACTGGCCACACCACCAGGTACTGGCCACACCATCAGGTACTGCCACACCACCAGGTGGCCACCTCAGGTACTGCCCACCACCAGGTGCTGGCCACACCATCGGTTCACCCCCCACACCGGTCGCCCACCATCGGTACTACATCAGTACTGGCCACACCAGGCTGGCCACACCACCAGGTACTGGCCACCAGGTACTGGCCACACCATCAGGTACTGGCCACACCTCCAGGTACTGCCCACACCACCAGGTACTGCCCACCACCAGGTGCAGACCTATCAGGTACTGGCCACACCTCCAGGTACCAGCCACACCACCGGTACTGGCCACACCATCAGGTACTGACCACACCTCCAGGTACAGCCCACACCACCAGGTACTACACCATCAGGTACTGCCCACCATACTGACCATCAGGTACTGGCCACACCACAGGTACCAGCCACACCATCAGGTACTGGCCACACCATCAGGTACTGGCCACACCTCCAGGTACTGGCCACACTTCCAGGTACTGCACACCACCATTTACTTTAACTGCCTCTACTGCTACTAAATCCGCTGCCTTTGCCATCATCTTAACGCCGCTGTTATTACTGCAGCTCGGTCAGGCGACACCATGAGTAGAGCACCAATACAGAGCCATGGTAAGGGCGCTGTGAAGAGAGATGAAGTTTACAGTATATAATATCAACTTTGAACTTCTGAACTAAACTCTATGTATATTATATTCATCACCTGTATGTATGTGAACAAAAAGCTTATTAATTCAGATTTCATATGACATTGATTTGAGGTTCCACACACACACACACACACACACACACACACACACACACACACACACACACACACACACACACACACACACACACACACACACACACACACACACACACACACACACACACACACACACACACACACACACACACACACACACACACACACACACAGGTAAAACATACCCCCAGAACACCTTTAAATAATCCCATAAGGCTCTTCGTGTTCAAAAGTTCCTTCATTTTCTTTACACTTTTTCCTTCACCGTGGCATTATGAAAATATTTTTTTTCCTGGTAATTAAGGAGAATGATCATGAGTAGTTGTTGCACCTGTTGCCTACCTGGAGGCCACAGGGGTGAAGGTCCTCGCTCAGTAAATATCTAAAGTAAGATCATAAGTCTCTCTCTCTCTCTCTCTCTCTCTCTCTCTCTCTCTCTCTCTCTCTCTCCTTCTCTCTCTCTCTCTCTCTCTCTCTGGTGTGTGTGTGTGTGTTAGGGACAACTAACATCTGGCCACCCCCTCAGCCAACTGCTCTGGGCAACACACCTACAGAGCTCCAGTAAGACCCCAACAGCGGTATAGGCGGAAGAGGTGACCAAAACGGGAACCCAACGACTACACCAGCGGATGAAGGCAATGCAAGATGGACAGACTACAAAGGTGAAACCCAAAACTCTATCGGCAGTCCATTGCAACTCTCCCTCTCCCCAGGTGTTGCAGCTACCTGCTCCACTGGATCAGGAAAATGGAGAGCCAAGATGTGTGGTTACAGCCTGCGCTACTGCCTCACCACATAAATCCACTCACACGCAGCCATCATCCAGCTCTTCATCAGAACCCATAACCTAAAAAGTCCTACGGCGAAATCTTACGCAGATGCGTATGCATCGTTTGCACACTTCGGCCTTCGGGTGAATCTGCGTAAGACTCAGATTCTCTTTCAGCCTGCCCCTGGTTCATTCACACCTCCACCATCCATCCAGCTTGACGGTACTACCCTCTCTAATGTTACCTACTTCCAGTACCTTGGCCCCCACCTGTCCACCACCACGGACATCGATGAAAAGATTCAACTCTGGATCAGATGTGCATCTCAAGCCTTTGGCAGACTCCCCACCCTGCTGTATGGTAGCGAGACATGGGTCACATACAGGAGGCACCTCAAGGCACTTGAAAACTTTCACCAACGAAGTCTTCGTTCCATCCTCCGAGTTCGCTGGGAGGACAAGAGAACAAATGCCAGTATTCTCGCTGACACCAACTGTAGGAGCATCGAGGCTACCATTATCCATGAACAACTACGGTGGACTGGCCAATGGCCATGTTACCCGCATGGACGACAGTAGACTGCCAAAACAGTAACTTTACAGTCACCTAACGAATAGTAAACGTAACGCTGGCGGAAACTGAAAAGGTATAAGGATAGTCTTAAAACAAACCTGAAAAAGTGCCAAATCGACCCCACCTGGGAGACGATTGCTTCACACCGTAACGCTTGGAGGAGCACCACACGAGAAGGTGTCAATACTTGTGAGTTAGCCCGACTGCATACACAGGCAGACAAGCGCGAGCGCCGGAAAGACGCTACCGCTGCCCCTCCCGCACAAGAAGTACTCCAACCCTCCACACGTGCAACATTTGTGGACGTCCCCGGTCCCGTATCGGCCTCTCGAGTCACCTCAGAGCTCACCAACAAAGGTGACATCAATAACTCATATCATTGTATCATAGCCTAATGTTCGTCATACTTGATTCCGAGAGACAGCAAAGTTGTAGCAGTACAAGACATCGAGGACGACACTACCAGAAAGAATCAAAAGATCATCACCTTACAAACAGTTCATAACATTTCAATTGTGTGTATAGACCACGACGACACCATCACACGCCACACACACAAAACTAAATAAAACAAAGTAATATAAAAAATAAGATGAATTAATCCTTATTTACGGGTGGAAGTAGATAAATATATTCTTAAGATACAGAATACAATCCCCTGGTGATAAATTCACAGCAAATATCTGACACGAAGGGAAGTGAGCGACTGTAGAAGACAAACTTGTTGATTAGGAAGACACAGCTGTAGAGGAAATGAAGCAATGAAGTGGCGGAGTGATGATAAGTGGAAAGACTGCACAGAAAACTGAACCTAACCTACGGAGCTGATAAGGTTTTGTAGGGGGTTTGGCCATCTGGGCACAGGTCACCGACGCACATCAGCATGTGGTGGCGCGAAAAAAAGCAAAATAAAAAAATATAAAACCATAAATAAATAAATAAAGAAATTGAAAAAAATAAAAGATCAAGAGTGAGAAAAGATATATACAGTACGTTGTGTTCTCAAAGTACGAAAAGCAATTGAGACCCTGCAATTGTGTGTAAATGATGCAGAAAGTCATTCAGATCAGCAACCTGGGACTATTTGGTAGTACCTCCCTGTTTGGTAACTGCCTACTACTTACTACTCAAAGTGCACAGAACACATTCATAGGGGGCATGAAGTATAATAATTGAAGGAATAATGAAACAAAATGCATAGAAAGATAGCGTTAAGTGAGGTGTTCTAGGTAGCTCTGGGTAGACCACAGACAAGTACAGTTAATGGGAGGGTTTTGCTGCAGGGGAGGAGGAGGAGGAGGAGGAGGAGGAGGGATTTAAGTGCTGATTTTGGGTACGGGAGTGTACAGGACAGGTGTGAGGCTCAATACTAAGGTGAGAGTTCTGTGTGTGTGTGATGGAAGAAAATAAAGACGACGTGAATATTTTTGAGAGAAATCTTGGGGATGTCGGGAGAGGGTCGTGGGGAAAGGGTCGTATGGAGAGGATCGTGGGGAGAGGGTCATGTGAAGGTCGTGGGGAGAGTGTCGTGTGAAGAAGGTCGGGAGGTTCTTGTGAAGGTCGGGGAGGGTCGAGTAAAGAAAGTCGTATGGAGAAAATCGTATGGAGGGCTGAGAGGAGAGGTCGGGATAAGGTCGGGAGAGGGTCGGGATAAGGTCGGGGATAAGGTCGAGGAGAGGGTCGGATAAGGTCGTGAGGAGAGGGTCGGGATAAGGTCGAGGAGAGGGTCGTGGGGAGGTCGTGAGAGGGTCGGGAAGAGGGCCATGAAGGTCGGGGAGAGTGTCGTGAAGAAGGTCATGGGAGAAACCGTGTGAAGGTCGTGGGCAAGGTAGCGTGAAGATGGTCGGGGAGAAGGTCGGGAGGTCGCGGAGAAGGTCTGTGGATGGTCGGGAGAAGGCAGTGAAGGTCCGGGGAAGGTCGAGGGTCATTTGAAGGTCATGGGAAGAAGGTCGGGGAGAATGAGAGAAGGTCGAGGAGGGTCGTAGGAATGTCGTGGGGAGAAGGTCGTATGGAAAGGTTCCGTGAAGAAGGTCGTATGGAGAGGGTCGTGGGGATAGGGTCGAGGAGGAAGCAAAGAAGAGAAAACAAGGAGGTACAACATCACCATCACCATCACCATCATCATCACCATCACCATCACCATCATCATCTTTCTTCTGTGTTAAGTGACTGTGATCCCTGGCAGGTTTATAAGACGCAGTAAATAAGAAACTGTATAACGTTGAAGGTAAACAAACAGTCTTCCTGGATACATTACTTGTGTTTAACAGGTGACAACATTACCTCCTGGAGTTTCTCTGAATTTCTTGGGCTTTCATATAGTACAAGTATGGACGCCAAGGAAAACAATTAATTTACATTCATTTACAAAACTTTTCACATCCATTTACATTTTTTTTCACATTCATTTACAAAACTTTTCTGTCTACTTAATTCATTGAGTAAATATTAACATAAGTGAAAAGCCTCAATAACATCTAGCATAATTTTTGAGTCCTGATCAATAAGGTTTTAACCTCTTGGATTCGTCTTAAGCCTTAGAATGATCTTAATAAAATTCCAGAAGTTTTTAGGTATTCCAGGATTTCCAGAACGTGAACACCATCCTGGACTCGGGTAAACAACGGAAGACTGAGGCACATTATAAAACACGTAGAGCTGATGAGTGGGACCTGGTGGGGAAGGTGATGAGAAGGGGGGAGGTGGTGAGAGGTGACGACAAGAGGCAGGAGGCGACAACTAAAGGTGCTCCTGGGGTGATCTAAGACACTGAAGAGAGACAAAGGGAGTATTTTAATCAGCATAAGAGACCAACATTCACTCACACCTGCAGGATAACACAACAACAGAGATAAAGTTATAAGACGTAACCATCCCAAGAGAGACAACATAACACACACAAGAGAAGCATAACAAGTTGTAGGTAATATTATAAATAAGAATGAGGACCTTAGGGTCTGTTTTACTGTGACTCGTGAGACGTACGGATGGGAATGAGTACCATAACAGATCAAGAGAATAAAAATAACAGAGAGATGTTGATGATGAAGGAGATGTAATATTCAGATGAGGTCAAGGAAGAGAAACAATAAAAGATGGGGGAAGACTCCTCGGGGGAATTTATCATAGACAAAAAAAATACATGTAGTAATTAGCCAAATGGCTCCCAGTCCTAATAAATCCCAACCTCTAATAGACACACCCCCTTAAAAGGCCTCATATCTAATGGCCTCCGTCCTAATGGTTATATTGAGACTTCAGTTGGTGTTTACTGGACCTGCAACCAACAACAAGCTGCATCCCTGAATGACATGTTGAGGAAGGAGAGTTAAGAGATACACAGATGAGGTGACGATATCTGTCGGACGGGGAGAGAGAGGTGGCAACATATCTGGGGACTTGAGAGATACACGGGTTGTAGATTTATGAAAAGGAAAAAAATATCTCAACATTGCATATAATATTATAATATTAAAGGTGGATGGGAAGGGTCAGGTATATGAATGGTTATAAAGTGAACGAATAAGATACATAGATATTAACGCTGGAATTATAAGTTTGGGTGGATTGCAAAAATGTTTGTAAGAGTTGGGGAAATGTATGAAAAGTGTAGAATGAAGAAATATGAGTTGATGGATTTGAGACACCGTATAGCCGTGGCTATACGGTGTTCATTTGATGAGTGTGTACAGGAAGGACATAATGTGTGTTAGTACCTGGGTTGGGTTGGGTCGGGTTCGGGTTCGGGGTTGGGTTACGGTGAGAGTGAGATGTTGAGAGCGGTACTCAACCGTTGTTGCACGAGGACCAAACAATGTCATGCAGGACTCGGGGCCATAAAACTGGTTTCCTGATAAATTTTTATCGGATACTTTATAACACAATATAATTAGGCATTATAGGAACCAATAAAAAAGGTAAAATATTACGATAAATCAAGGTTAAAAGTAAATAAAAAATGGTATCTCGGATGTGATGATGGCACACAGTTTGGTGCCTTGGAAGAGACCCGTATAGGATCATGAGGGTGCCAGGCTGTCAAAATGAGCGCGAGGGTGAGAGGCAGAGAGGTCTGTTTTCATATACCAGGAGAACAGTATAAGCAGCAGACACTATAAGCAGCTCCATAAGAGTTCTGAAGATGATGAAGGGGAAGGATTCGAGCCTGCAGGCGTGGAGAGTCTTACAGGACAAGTGGTGGGTCAGCCTCACCTGATACTCGGGAATGAAGGACGAGAAGAACTATGAGGTTGTAACTACTATACATGGACAGCCTTATCATGATCTGGACGTGGAGAAGAGTGAGAAATGAGTGATGGTGTAAGACGGGTGAGAGAGATGTAAACATACAGGTGTGTGTGTGTGTGTGTGTGTGTGTGTGTGTGTGTGTGTGTGTGTGTGTGTGTGTGTGTGTGTGTGTGTGTGTGTGTGTGTGTGTGTGTGTGCGAGACTGAAGGTGTACAGAGCAGCGTGTATGAACCTACCTGCTGAATACTGGGATTGGCGTCATGGGATTAATTCACGAGGTCTAGAGAACACATGTGCTTTGTTGTTCACTGCTTCAGGTCTGGTGGTTAAGGCGCCACTTCCTGTGTTGTGTCGTGGAAGGTGTACCTGGGCGGTGTCTTGATCACTGCTGTATTTCTTCTGCTGGTCTTCAAGAGACAGAGGACGTTGACGCGCTGCATAATATATACATAGTGCTAATCTGTATGTATAACGGCAGGCAACAACTCCATCATGTTCGCGTCACCAACACAATCAAAACTGACAAAGAAGCGAGAGATAAGATGGCCGCCACAAACCAGACTGGTTCAACTGCACTGCTAATCGGGTGATGGACGTGGCCATAACAGGGACAGTGGTCGCCCAAGACACACTGGCAGCCTCACAGTCCAGCCTCGTAACCAGGCCCCCAATCACCGCACTCTGTCACTGCATCCTTCACTGGGCCTGCGGCTGTTCCGTGTGTGTGCCCGCCTCGCTCCCTGGATTCAAGTAAGGCAGAACCGGTTCCGCGTCGCATCATGTAGGATCCGGGTGATGTCAAGCGGACCTGCCTCAACATAAATAGTCAGAACACCGCGTGCGTGTATCTGAATATATGGTAACAAGACTGTTGACCAGGTGGACCACGGGGGCGGCATGGCTGACAGTGTCGCAGCTCTCTGGCGTGAAGGTCAGGGCCAGGCTCCCCGTGTTGTCTTGTGTTTTGTGACCGTGATACCATCGACGTCTGGCCTTGTGTGCTTTTATGGAATCAGAGAGCATGAACTTCTCTCTGCTACTGACCTCTGAGTTGTACCAAGTCTCTACCAGTTCTCTTGATTCATATTTGGTGATATCCATTGGTTAAGGTCCTTGTGGTCGGTAGCGGTAAAGGTCAGCCACACTGCCCACTTCTCAGTACGTCGCTCCCTTTTGTTGACCGAACACATTCTGTTAAACACCAAACAACAATTTTCACGCGTCACATTCTGAACAATACTTGTACTGGCACGTTTGTTTTGTACAACGAGCAAAATGCCACGATGTTTACCAACAATAGCAGCTGTGGTAGAAGGGGAACCTTTAACTTTATCAATTTTATGCATCGTTTTTCAGGCGGACGGAGGTGTCAAGTTGAAGATATGTGTGACGCGCTCCCGGCCTTCACATGCTAATGTAACACCTGTTACTCGATAATAACACTAACACAACCTTACTTTCAACAATACAAGACTTGTGAGACCTTATACTAAATTAATGTATTTAACATTTCAGTGGGCGGGTTCATGGCCAGTGGCGCCAAAGCTGCTTGTGAGTCAAATATCAGGACAGTCGAGCATTAATTAGTTCGACAGTCACTATTTTTATGGCGCTCATAAATAAAATTCAGCTTAACATGTTCTTGATTCTATTCTTTATGGCCAAGTTTAATGTCAGCTGAGACAAGTAACATATAGACCATGACTTTTTTTTTAGTGTTTGTAAACAAAGGAGGTAAGGAGGTGTTTATGGTGGTGGGTGGAGGGTGTGACCTGGTGCCTCCGCACCCACCTCCACCTCTACACCCACCTCCTCTCCTCACACACCACCTCACCCCTCCTACACATCCACCTCCACCTGCCTACACACCCACCTCCACCCCACCTACACCTCCACCTACCTACACATCACCTCCCACCTGCCCACACCTCCCACCCACCCACACCCTCCACCTACCTACATCCCTCCCACCTGCCTACACCACCCACCTACCCCACACCCACCTCCACCCACCCCACACACCCCTCCCACCTACCTACACACACCTCCACCTACACACCTCCCCACCCACCCACCTCCACCTACCTACATCCCACCTCCACCTGCCCACACACCCACCCTACCTACACACCCACCTCCACCTACACCCACCTCCCACCCCTACCTACACACCTCACACCCCTACCTACACACCTCCCACCCACCTACACATCCACCTACCTACATCACACACTCACCCTCCACCTACACCTACACACCCACCTACACACCCACCTCACACACCCACCTACCTACACCCACCTACACACCCACCTACACAAACACCCACCTCCACCTACCTACACACCCACCCCATCTACCTACACCCACCTGCCCACCACACACCCCTGCACCTACCTACACCCCACCTACCTACACCACCTCACCTACACCCACCTCCACCCACTCCCACATCCCACCTACCCATCCACCTACCTACACAC
Organism: Homarus americanus; assembly: GCF_018991925.1. Taxonomy (NCBI): domain Eukaryota; kingdom Metazoa; phylum Arthropoda; class Malacostraca; order Decapoda; family Nephropidae; genus Homarus; species Homarus americanus. The sequence continues at coordinate 5,476,400 of NW_024736650.1, forward strand.
CCACCTCCACCTACAGTACCACCTCCTGCCTACCTACACCCACCTCCACCTACCACCCTCCACCTACCTACACACCCTCCACCTACCTACACACCCACCTCCACCTCTACACACCACCTCCCACCTACCTACACTCCACCTACCTACACCCCTCCCACACCCACCTCCCTACCTACACCCACCTCCCACCCTACCCCCACCACTCCACCTACCTACACCCACCTCCACCTACCTACACCCACCTCCACCTACCTACACCCCTCACCCACACACACCTACCCACCTCCACATATCCCCCTCCCACCTACCTCACACATCCACCTACCTACATCCACCTACCCCACACCCACCTCCCCCTACCTACACCTCCCACCACCTACACACCTCCTCCACCTACCTACACACTAACCTCACCCACCCCACCTACACACCCACCTTACCTACCTACACACCCACCTCACCTACCTACACATCCACCTACCTACACACCTACACACCTCCACCTACACCTCCCTCCACCTACCCCCTCCACCTACCCCACCTACACCCCTCCACCTACCTACACACCTACCTACACCCCTCCACCTACCTACCTCACCTACCCACACACCCACCTCCCACCTACCTACACACCTCCACCTACCTACCTCCCACCCACCTCCCACCTACCTACACACACACCTACCTACACACCTCCCACCTACCTACACCCCTCCCACACCTACACACCCTCACCTACCCACACACCCACCCACCTCCACCTACCTACACCCACCTCCACCTACACCCCACCCCCTACCTCCCACCTACACCTCCTACCCCCTCCCTACCCTCCATATCCCTTCCACCTACACCATCCACCTACCTGCACACCTCCTACCCACACACCTGCCTACCCACACCCCACACTCCACCTACACACACACACCTACCCCCTCCCACACCACACCCCACCTCCCACCTACACACCCCTCACCTACCTACACCTCCCACCTACCTACACCCCTACCTACATCCCCCTCCCACCCCTACCCCCTCCCCACCCACCTCCCACCTACCTACATCCCACCTCCACACACCCACCTACACACCCACCTCCCTACCACCCACCTCCCACCTACTACACCACCCACCTACATCCCTCCACCTACACCTCCACCTACCTACCCACCCCCACCTACCCCCACCCACACCTACACCCACATCCACCTACCACCACCCACCTCCCACCTACCCACCCCCCACACACCTCCCACCTACACACCTCCACCTACCTACACACCCACCTTTACCTACCCTACATCCACCTCCACCTACCTACACACCCAGAACAACATCATGATATGCTACCCACTCAGTCAACCTTGTGTCTCGTTGTGAAAAATCAATTTAAACAAAAACATTCTTATCCCCAAATACAAGACGATCACTGGACTGCTACACGTCAGGACCTGCACACACACACACACACACCTCCCGTTACTTAGCCAAACAAACACAAGAAAAACACTTCCTCAAGGACATAAACAGTACCTCTTTTGTTTTGTTTTTATTAATATATTTACAAACTGAAAACTACCCGGAAGCTTGTCGACCATAGCAGCCGTTTGGTAGTCTTTACTGCTTGGGTTTACTTATCTGTAGTGACAATATAGACGCATTTGGTCGGTGGTACATAAGGAAGTAAGGTCGCGTGCTCAGACATGTACAGTAACGGAGGCATAATGTACACTGTATAGTAATTAAGGCATAGTGTACAGTGAGGCATAGTGTACTGTAACCGAGGTATAGTGTAAACATTATGGAAAGTAAACAGAGTAAAGTAACAGTGGTATAGTGTACAGTATCTAATGGAAGTTTACAGTGACAGAGGTAAAAATTATGCAAAATAGAGGTAGTGCGACAGTGAGGTGTGGTGTACAGTGCCTGAGTAGTGGCGTACAGTGTTAGAGGTGTGGTGAACAGTGCTTGAAACGTGGTGTACAGTTTTGATGTGTGGTGTACAGTGCTTGAGGTGTAGTGTACAGTGCTTGAGGTGTGGTGTAAAGCGCCTAAGGTGTGATGTACAGGTTGAGGTGTGGTGTACAGTGTTTGAGGTGTAGTGTACATTGCCTGAAGTATGGTGTACAGTTTTCAAGGTGTGGTATACAATTTTTAAGTTGTGGTGCACAGTGTTAGTGGTGTGTTGTACAGTGGTGTGGTGTACAGTGTTTGAGGCGTGGTGTACACTGTATGAGGTGTGGTGTACAGTGCTAAATCGATCCCCTCACATGGGAGACGATTACTCCACACCGTAACGCTTGGAGGAGCACCACAAGAAGGTGTCAATACTTTCGAGTTAGCCCGACTGCATAACGAGGCAGACAAGCGCCAACGCCGGAAAGACGCTGCCGTCGCCCCTCCCGCAGTAGATGTAGCCCCCCACATGTGCAACATGTGATCGATCCGACCGGTCCCGTATCGGCTTCTTTACTCAGCTAAGAACTCACCAATCTAAGTGGCATCCTTAATAACTCATACCATTGTATCATGTTGACAATCGTCATACTCGATTCCGAGTGACAACAAAGTAGTAGTAGTACAGTGCCTCAGGTATGGTGTACAGTGCCTGAGGTGTGGTGTAAAGTGCCTGAGAGAGAGAGAGAGAGATTAACAGCAGCTACTCTAAACATAAGGAAGAATTTCATCACTGATAAAAGTCGTTGTTTCTTCTGATAGTTTACAACACCATAACACTAACACCATAACACTAACACCATAACACTATTACCATAACGCTATCATCAAACAATATAACAACTCGTAACTTCACAACGTCATAGAATATTTCTCTTCCGCTCGTAATGTAAGTTTGGGGTGAGTGTATTTCCAACATGGTAGGGTAATACTCGGCCGTGTTGTGATGTACTAGTGAAGAGGAGTTGACCTGTGTAGTGTGGTGTGGTGTAGTGTAGTGTGGTGTGGTGTAGTGTGGTGTAGTGTAGTGTGGTGTGGTGTGGCGTGGCTACTAAACTAACACAGGGGAGCGTCGACCATGGATGACTGGCCAAGGGAGATATGATGATAAGGAAGGAATTATATTATTGTGAGCGCTGAACAGTAACGAGGAGGAGGAGGGGATAACGCTGGCTTGATGTTGTTCACGAGTTAGCAATGACAAGACGCTCCCTCCCACCCACTGCCCTTGTGTTAGCCTGGTGGTAGTTGTGTGTTGTGCCTGGTAGACGTGGACGCCAGAGAGGATGAAGACTTGTGAGGAGGAATAACAAACGTACATACAACAGCTTTTGAACATGACAGTATCAGAATGGAGTTTAGCAGTGAAGGATTGTTTGGTGACTATGAGAGACAACGAAAAAGAAGTTAGCGGAGATAATTATTACCTTGCGTCTTCAGTAATAATTACCTTGTTTCTTCAGTAATAATTGCATGTTTCAAGTATCAAAAGTAAGAGTGAAAATAGAACTTGAAAAAATCCACTTATTCTTAGCGTCCAGACAGACAGGAGGTTAATTTCAATGGAATTTTTAATATCTTTTAACGCCTAGTCAACCGCGTCGATACATACATATTCACCGAATTGTGTTGAAAACATATACAAAAGAAATTATCTTCTTATCTAACTAGAGAACAGCACACATTGAACTTAAGAGTGTTATCTGTGTTCAGTGTTGGGAGAAACTCAGACGTTGGTGAAGTGGTGCAGTTTACGTGCTGGTCTGTCTGATGTAATGAGGAGATCATTTGTCTTTACAACAGTTGAGACGTTGATGAGGAAGTGATCAGGGCGATACATAAACATCTAAGAACAAGAAGGAGACTTGAGGAAAATACAACTTTTAGGTAATATTCAGTCACCACTCGAGCGTTCAGAACGATATACTTAACATGAAAGTTTACATAAAGCGGTTATTTTAGACAATATAATGACTGGTTTGTGATATATTCCTCCTGGTGACACCTGCCACGTCAAGAGTGTAGAGTACAGTACCCAAGGCTGGAAGGAAGGACTGGTGACGTATCCCTGTAATGTACTCCACGCCGTGAGGCGGCCGCAAAACTTGTGGTGGACACAGAATTATACAGATTATGGAGACAGAAGCCCAGAGGATGATCACAAAAACACTGATATTAAACTTTAAGTGTCAAGATTACTAGTGTCTAGCTGTGGCGGTGAGAGGCTTGTGAATCATCTCGGGCCCGGCATACACCCAAGATGTTAATAATCAGAGTCTTGTAGGAGTAATAAATTAAGGCAGACTCTAGGTGGTAAAAGAAGGTTAGATTCAATTCTTTCCGCGATATATGACTGAGAATTATTTTATACTCTAATGCGTGTGTGTGTGTGTGAGCGACCATGAGTCTTGTGAGAGGGTCTTAATTTTTCAAAGATAAGTTGGCCACGCTGACGCCGTACTTGACCTGGTTCCTTCTGAATTATAGGTAGTGAAAGCGATGGTTTGGCCTACATTGTTTACAGTCTAGGGTCTTTGACATTATATATTAATTTACTTGGGTCATATAAAAAATTATTTCCAGTGACAGAGAGTAATGACCAAGTGGGTGACGAGAGCCCTGGTCCCCGCTGGTGGTGATGTGAGGGGCGGTGTGGGTCCTCAGAGTAACGCTTTTGATCTCACTCAGCGGTAATGTTAGTTCTGGCGGCGGGAGTTTAAACTAATGGATAAGTGGAAACGAGAGACAGTGGACAGGATGTCGACCTGCAAGTGCCAGCTATAGATGGGGAATTTATTTACACAGCCAAATACGATGGTACGTGGCCTTATAACGTAGGTGAAGAACATTTATCACAAGCGGTTAACACTGTCTTGACTTGTGGCAGTGTAGGCAAGACAAAGTTTCCTTAATGCGATTTATTGCTTTATCGAGAGAGAAAAACAATCAAGAAAATCATATAAAATCGCTTAAATCACAAAGAATTATTTTTCACTTAGTCATATCGTGTTACAAGTATGTGAAGGGGTATCACACACACACACACACACACACACACACACACACACACACACACACACACACAAAAACTGTTAAAGAACCACCCGTGAAAATATAACTCATAGGTAGTGGTGATGACGTGGTGATGACGTGGTTCACCCTCAAAAATATAGGAGTGATGGGTGTGGCGCGCTGGAAGGAGAGAGAGGAGGGGGGATGTGACGCGCTGGGGGGTGTGGCCGAGCTATACCTGGATCTTGTCATCCCGTTCTGGTGAAGGATGTGGAGCGAGAGGTGTGGAGGAGTTGTGTCTTGTCCTTCCGTCCTGGTGATGGGTGTGCCAAGGTGTGGTTAATGGCCGTCCTGGTGATGTTAGTGGCCGCCCTGGTGATGTTAGCCGTCCTGGTGATGTTAGTGGCCGCCCTGGTGATGTTAGTGGCCGTCCTGGTGATGTTAGTGGCCGTCCTGGTGATGTTAGTGGTCCTGGTGATGGGTATGGCCAAGGTGTGGTTAATGGCCGTCCTGGTGATGTTAGTGGCCGTCCTGGTGATGTTAGTGGCCGTCCTGGTGATGTTAGTGGCCGTCCTGGTGATGTTAGTGGCCGTCCTGGTGATGTTAGTGCCGTCCTGTGATGTTAGTGCCGTCCTGGTGATGTTAGTGGCCGTCCTGGTGATGTTAGTGACCGTCCTGGCGATGTTAGTGACCGTCCTGGTGATGGGTGGCCAAGGTGTGGTTAATGGCCGTCCTGGTGATGTTAGTGGCCGTCCTGGTGATGTTAGTTGCCTTCCTGGTGATGTTAGTGGCCGTCCTGGTGATGTTGGCCGTCCTGGTGATGTTAGTGCCGTCCTGGTGATGTTAGTGGCCGTCCTGGTGATGTTAGTGGCCGTCCTGGTGATGTTAGTGGCCGTCCTGGTGATGTTAGTGGCCGTCCTGGTGATGTTAGTGACCGTCCTGGTGATGTTAGTGACCGTCCTGGCGATGTTAGTGGCCGTCCTGGTGATGGTGTGGCCAAGGTGTGGTTAATGGCCGTCCTGGTGATGTTAGTGGCCGCCCTGGTGATGTTAGTGGCCGTCCTGGTGATGTTAGTGGCCGTCCTGATGATGTTAGTGGCCGTCCTGGTGATGTTAGTACGTCCGGTGATGTTAGTGGCCGTCCTGGTGATGTTATGGCCGTCCTGGTGATGTTAGTGACCGTCCTGGTGATGTTAGTGACCGTCCTGGTGATGTTAGTGACCGTCCTGGTGATGTTAGTGACCGTCCTGGTGATGTTAGTGACCGTCCTGGTGATGTTAGTGACCGTCCTGGTGATGTTAGTGGCCGTCCTGTGATGTTAGTGGCCGTCCTGGGTGATGTTAGTGACCGTCCTGGTGATGTGTTAGTGACCGTCCTGGTGATGTTAGTGGCCGTCCTGGTGATGTTAGTGGCCGTCCTGGTGATGTTAGTGGCCGTCCTGGTGATGTTAGTGGCCGTCCTGGTGATGTTAGTGGCCGTCCTGGTGATGTTAGTGACCGTCCTGGTGATGTTAGTGACCGTCCTGGCGATGTTAGTGGCCGTCCTGGTGATGGGTGGGCCAAGGTGTTATGGCCGTCCTGGTGATGTTAGTGGCCGTCCTGGTGATGTTAGTGGCCGTCCTGGTGATGTTAGTGGCCGTCCTGGTGATGTTAGTGGCCGTCCTGGTGATGTTAGTGGCCGTCCTGGTGATGTTAGTGGCCGTCCTGGTGATGTTAGTGACCGTCCTGGTGATGTTAGTGGCCGTCCTGGTGATGTTAGTGGTCCTGATGATGTTAGTGGCCGTCCTGGTGATGTTAGTGGCCGTCCTGGTGATGTTAGTGGCCGTCCTGGTGATGTTAGTGGCCGTCCTGGTGATGTTAGTGGCCGTCCTGGTGATGTTAGTGACCGTCCTGGTGATGTTAGTGGGCCAAGGTGTGGTTAGTGTCCTGGTGATGTTAGTGGCCGTCCTGGTGATGTTAGTGACCGTCCTGGTGATGTTAGTGGCCGTCCTGGTGATGTTAGTGACCGTCCTGGTGATGTTAGTGCCAAGGTGGTTATGGCCGTCCTGTGATGTTATGGCCGTCCTGGTGATGTTAGTGGCCGTCCTGGTGATGTTAGTGACCGTCCCTGATGTTAGTGGTCGTCCTGGTGATGTTAGTGACCGTCCTGGTGATGTTAGTGGCCGTCCTGGTGATGTTAGTGGCCGTCCTGGTGATGTTAGTGACCGTCCTGGTGATTAGGTCCGGTGATGTTAGTGACCGTCCTGGTGATGTTAGTGACCGTCCTGGTGATGTTAGGTGCCGTCCTGGTGATGTTAGTGGCCAGGTGTGGTTAGTGGCCGTCCTGGTGATGTAGTGGCCGTCCTGGTGATGTTAGTGACCGTCCTGGTGATGTTAGGCCGTCCTGGTGATGTTAGTGACCGTCCTGGTGATGTTAGTGACCGTCCTGGTGATGTTAGTGACCGTCCTGGTGATGTTAGCGGTCATGTGGTTAGTGGCCGTCCTGGTGATGTTAGTGGCCGTCCTGGTGATGTTAGTGACCGTCCTGGTGATGTTAGTGGCTGTCCTGGCGATGTTAGTGCCAAGATGTGGTTAGTGGCCGTCCTGGTGATGTTAGTGGCCGTCCTGGTGATGTTAGTGACCGTCCTGGTGATGTTAGTGGTCGTCCTGGTGATGTTAGTGACCGTCCTGGTGATGTTAGTGGCCAAGGTGGTTAGTGGCCGTCCTGGTGATGTTAGTGGCCGTCCTGGTGATGTTAGTGGCTGTCCTGGCGATGTTAGTGACCGTCCTGGTGATGTTAGTGGCCGTCCTGGTGATGTTATGGACTGGTCGATGTTAGTGGCCGTCCTGGTGATGTTAGTGACCGTCCTGGTGATGTTAGTGGCCAAGGTGTGGTTAGTGGCCGTCCTGGTGATGTTAGTGGCCGTCCTGGTGATGTTAGTGGCTGTCCTGGATGTTAGTGACCGTCCTGGTGATGTTAGTGGCCGTCCTGGTGATGTTAGTGACCGTCCTGGTGATGTTAGTGGCCGTCCTGGTGATGTTAGTGACCGTCCTGGTGATGTTAGTGGCCAAGGTGGGTTAGTGGTCAGGTGGTTAGTGGCCGTCCGGATGTTAGTGGCCGTCCTGGTGATGTTAGTGGCTGTCCTGGCGATGTTAGTGACCGTCCTGGTGATGTTAGGGCCGTCCTGGTGATGTTAGTGACCGTCCTGGTGATGTTAGTGACCGTCCTGGTGATGTTAGTGACCGTCCTGGTGATGTTAGTGGCCCAGTGATGTTAGTGGCCGTCCTGGTGATGTTAGTGACCGTCCTGGTGATGTTAGTGACCGTCCTGGTGATGTTAGTGGCTGTCCTGGTGATGTTAGTGACCGTCCTGGTGATGTTAGTGGCCGTCCTGGTGATGTTAGTACCGTCCTGGTGATGTTAGGGGTGCCGTCCTGGTGATGTTAGTGACCGTCCTGATGTTAGTGGCCGTCCTGGTGATGTGACCGTCCTGGTGATGTTAGTGACCGTCCTGGTGATGTTAGTGGCTGTCCTGGTGATGTTAGTGACCGTCCTGGTGATGTTAGTGGCCGTCCTGGTGATGTTAGTGGCCGTCCTGGTGATGTTAGTGGCCGTCCCGGTGATGTTAGTGACCGTCCTGGTGATGTTAGTGGCTGTCCTGGCGATGTTAGTGGCCAAGATGTGGTTAGTCTGCCCTGTCTTGGTGAGGTTGGGTAGCCACACACACACACACACACACACACACACACACACACACACACACACACACACACACACACACTGACCTGGCCGGGATGATTAAAAAAATAGTTTATGTATCCACTAAATAAACAACATTGGTATATGAGGTCTCGTTTGTTTGTGGTTTGTGGATAATGTTAGTTCCTTTATTCTAGTTAAGGTTTACGAGTGTTGGAGGCTACAGTGTTGGTGAGTGTTGTGTCAGGGAGTGTTGGAGGCTGCAGTGTTGGTGAGTGTTGTGTCAGGGAGTGTTGGAGGCTACAGTGTTGGTGAGTGTTGTGTCAGGGAGTGTTGGAGGCTACAGTGTTGGTGAGTGTTGTGTCAGGGAGTGTTGGAGGCTACAGTGTTGGTGAGTGTTGTGTCAGGGAGTGTTGGAGGCTCAGTGTTGGTGTGTGTTGTGTCAGGAGTGTTGGAGGCTACAGTGCTGTGTGTGTTGTGTCAGGGAGTGTTAGGCTACAGTGTTGGTGAGTGTTGTGTCAGGGGTGTTGGGCTACAGTGTTGGTGAGTGTTGTGTCAGGGAGTGTTGGAGGCTACAGTGTTGGTGTGTGTTGTGTCAGGAGTGTTGGAGGCTACAGTGTTGGTGAGTGTTGTGTCAGGGAGTGTTGGAGGCTACAGTGTTGGTGAGTGTTGTGTCAGGTAGTGTTGGAGCTACAGTGTTGGTGAGTGTTGTGTCAGGGAGTGTTGGGGGCTACAGTGTTGGTGAGAGTGTGTCAGGGAGTGTTGGAGGCTACAGTGTTGGTGAGTGTTGTGTCAGGAGTGTTGGAGGCTACAGTGTTGGTGGTATTGTGTCAGGAGTGTTGGAGGCTACAGTGTTGGTGAGTGTTGTGTCAGGGAGTGTTGGAGGCTACAGTGTTGGTGTGTGTTGTGTCAGGGAGTGTTGGAGGCTCAGTGTTGGTGAGTGTTGTGTCAGGAGTGTTGGAGCTACAGTGTTGGTGTGTGTTGTGTCAGGAGTGTTGGAGGCTGCAGTACTAGTGTGTGTGTTGCTTCAGGGGTGTTGGAGGCTGCAGTGTTGGTGTGTGTTGTGTCAGGGAGTGTTGGAGGCTAGTGTTGGTGAGTGTTGTGTCAGGAGTGTTGGAGGCTACAGTGTTGGTGAGTGTTGTGTCAGAGGGAGTGTTGGAGGCTACAGTGTTGGTGAGTGTTGTGTCAGGAGTGTTGGAGCTACAGTGTTGGTGTGTGTTGTGTCAGGGTGTTGGAGGCTGCAGTGTTGGTGAGTGTTGTGTCAGGGGTGTTGGAGCTACAGTGTTGGTGTGTGTTGTGTCAGGGAGTGTTGGAGGCTGCAGTACTAGTGTGTGTTGCTTCAGGGAGTGTTGGAGGCTGCAGTGTTGGTGTGTGTTGTGTCAGGGGTGTTGGAGGCTACAGTGTTGGTGAGTGTTGTGTCAGGGAGTGTTGGAGGCTACAGTGTTGGTGAGTGTTGTGTCAGAGTGTTGGAGGCTACAGTGTTGGTGAGTGTTGTGTCAGGAGTGTTGGAGGCTACAGTGTTGGTGAGTGTTGTGTCAGGAGGTGTTGGAGGCTACAGTGTTGGTGTGTGTTGTGTCAGGGAGTGTTGGAGGCTGCAGTGTTGGTGTGTGTTGTGTCAAGGGAGTGTTGGAGGCTACAGTGTTGGTGAGTGTTGCTTCAGGGAGTGTTGGTGTTCGATGCTGGTGCCTTTATTTTTTTTTTTTAACCGGACTTTTGGCATTTCTAGGTGCGCCAGTAGCTCTACACATGACTCACTCACCCACCCACTCACTCACTCACTCACCTACTCACTCACTCACTCCATGACGGTAAAACACTCGAGTCTCATATTCACGTTTATAGTCCCAAGAGTTTACCTGTATATGGAGTTACAGGTTAATGAGTGGCACTGTAGAACTTCAGGTGGCTGTATTGTGTGTTTTAGCTCAAGAAACTCACCAAATCCAGGTAGGGAAGACACTAAGACCAGGTTAGTGTATTAACCCCTTGAGTACGATGATTTAACCCCTTGAGTACGATGATTTAACCCCTTGAGTACGATGATTTAACGCGAGTACGATGACAACCCTTGAGTACGATGACTTAACCCTTTAAGTATACAATGAATTATTCCTCTGAGTAAAACCTTAACCCTTTTCCTACGTTGACTTAACCCCTTGAGTACAGTGTCAGCTTATTATTCAAAGGGTTGAGATCGTACTCAAGGGATTAAGTCATCGTATTGAAGGGATTAAGTTTAATCCACCATACTCATGGGATTAAGTCATCGTACTCAAGGGATTAAGTCATCGTATTGAAGGGACAAGTCATCGTACTCAAGGGATTAACTCATCGTACTCAAGGGATTAACTCATCGTACTCAAGGGATTAACTCATCGTACTCAAGGGATTAACTCATCGTACTCATGGGATTAAGCACAGTAGTTCAAAATACAACTCTACAAGCCATTATATTTTTCCAAGTGCCACACATAAGCCTCAAGTTCTGATGGTATTATTATTTTTGTTCGTGTCTCTCAAAATCACGAGACGCGGAACCATTATCTCTAAAGCTAATTCTTAACTCTTAATCTTCTGACGTTACTTCCTCACAACGCAAGAATGGCTTTGGCGTCACCAGAGGCACGCGTAAGAAAGTTAAACTCTTACTTACTTATTTACTTACTACATCAAGTACGTATAAATTACTATATTAAATGTGTCTCTATTACAAACAGCCATATTAAATGACACTGCCTAATGCATTATCTCTCACTAAAACAATACTAGTGATCTGGCAACACTACAGTGGCCAGACACCAGGCGAACACGACAATAGTCACTCTGGAGTCTGTCACAGAGTACATATAACATTTTAATACACCATTTCTATCATTAATATTACTTTCCAATTGTAATATACTGTTCAATGTCGACCTTATGTGCAAAGAAAAAAAAAAAAGTCGTTGAAGCGAAATATTGAAGTGTGACTCATCCGGGTCAACTTTACCTGGGTTGTTAATTACTGTGTGGGTCTTTGTAGGGCCCTCTGATGGCGTCATGGGGAGGGGGGTGGAGCCATGCCGCCCTCTGATGGCGTCATGGGGAGGGGTGTGGAGCCATGCCTACCCTCTGATGACGTCATGGGGAGGGGTGGAGTCATGTCTACCCTTTGATGACGTCATGGGGGAGGAGGAGCCATGGCGCTGTTCTTTTCCTAACTGGTTATGACGCTAAAATTTTATCTATGATATTATTCCATTTATGTAAACCATTATATAAATAATACTAAAATTACTGGAATGTAATTGACCTTTATGATCTCGCTGTCATAATCTGGATATTTATGAGGTATCAATATTAATAGGGTTAGGTTAGGTTAGGTTAGGTCTCAATATCTTGAAGTCATTTTTCTCAATAATCATCATCACTACAGGTATTTTTTCATAACATATTAGTACTATACCTGTACAATAATTACCTGTATGATAATTAAGATACCTAGGTATACATCAGCTAATGTTTCGTAAGAGAGAACTAACTAAACATATAATTAATAATATAATTGTTATCTACTTTGTACACCTCATTAAGACATCACCTGCTAATCACCTGGTGCTGTACAGAAGACACAAGAACCCAACTGACCTGACATATAATGTTCAACACTGAGGCCCCCCACACGGTAGTGCTGTGAGTCTTAACCCCTTGAGTATGAAATAACCCTTTGAATAAGACTTAAACCCTGGTACGATATCTTAAGCCCGGTATGATATTTAAACCTCTTGAGTAGGATGAGTTAAACCTTTGAGTAGGATGACTTGACCCCTTGCGTACCATGCCATAACCCCTTAAATACTATGACCTATCACCTTTGAGTACGATGACAACCCCTTCAATATGATATCATTGTCCTCTGTGGTGAATTGTATCGTACTCAAGAGGTTTAGTCATCGTACTCAAGGGATTAACAACAATTATCTTTTAAATCTGTACCTCATTTTGTTTCTCTGTAAGTTTCATCTGTTCACCCCCGTATTTCAGATCGCCAGGGAATGATTACACCTTTATCTCTGTCTCTATCGCTTGTGTCACCCCACTTTCACACAACACCTCGCTCTCTCCTCCACTCACCAACACCCAATAACATCTGTCACTAAAATTATGTTCGTTTACAACTTTTAACCTGGCAATGTTGTCTGCATGGGAAGGAATACAGTCTTCACACACACAACCCATAACTGTAGGAAGGAATTAAGTTACAGGAGATTCAAGTATATTAAGGACAATGTGGAGTCTGTTCACGTGTGGTAAACCAAGACCTGAAGTATATATTTGGTGTAACAATGTAGCAGGGGAGGGAAGGCCCACTGGAGTACCTATAACAGGAGATTCAGTGTCAAGGCTAACTGGTCTACTACGAATATGGGATGTTTTTAAGTTTTAGCGAATAATGTAATCAATTAAAACTCTGTTATGATGAAAAGCAGAACCAATGCACTTGGCTAATGTCAATTCCCCGCCTAGATGGGAAGTTCCTGTTACAAACGGAGATAAGTATAAATGTGAACATCGTCTATAGTTTTATATTACGTGTTCGCTACAGGTGAAAACCACCCAATTTTATATTTTTGCAACAAAACAGAAAACAGGGAACATATAATTCTCAAGATCAAACGCTGGTCAAGTTGAGGGGAGGAGTTAACTAATGCAATCGTGGCAGTTATGATCAAGAAAATGTTTCCAGTCGCTGTCGTGTACATGATAAATGATCCCCTACTGCAAGTCCCTCACAGCTGGTTCTGTCATGTAACTATCTTTAGTCTACTGAGCGTCACTGTAGAGTAGACAGCTGAGGACAACAGGGTGAGTGTCGCCTGTAAGACTGGACAAGGAGAAGCATCTCACGGTGGTGCCTGTACGACCTGGCACACCAACCACAGATACCTGGCACCCAGATGACAAAGTGGTGCCACTACCATGTACACGGGGAGAGAGGCGTCGAGTCTGACCTTATCTCGCCTCAACACGCTAAAGTTCTAAGGTTATAATATATCTGTGAGGTCGTGGGATCACCTTTACTGCGCTACTGATCAATAATATGTGATCAATACTATGAGCCGACCTCCCTCACTCCCTCTCTCTCTCATGATCACTCCAACCATCCATTCCCTCCTTTTTTCAACCATCCTTTCCCTCCTCCCTCACTCCAAATATCCCCCTCCCTCCATCCCTCCACTCCCACCATCAATCCTTCACACCAAACATCACGTATTTCTATACCCCCTCACTCCAAGTCAGCCATCCCTCTCTCCACTCCTCAATTACAGTCATAATTCACTTATATCATCGTCCGAAACTGATCTTATTATTACAAACGAAATTACCCTTGTTCTTCTTACTTGTAAACACACACACACACACACACACACACACACACACACACCCCGTAAACCGACTACTTTAGCAAGACATCAAAGTATCGGTCAACACAACTCGTTCCTCGCGGTTCTTGTTGACACAGTAAGAACGATATGTGTACTGTATGTCCCAACCTTTAGCTCTCCTTCATTAACATTCACCGTGGAACGAGTCCTTCACGGGGTTTAGATATTGTGGTGTAGGGTGTTGTCTTGGTGTAGTGTTAGTGTGTAGTAGCCCTGGTGTATGCTGAGTGTAGCCTTAGTCTTGGTGTAGTAGGCCTGGTGTATGCTGAGTGTAGCCTTAGTTAGTCTTGGTGTAGTAGGCCTGGTATATGCTGAGTGTAGCCTTAGTTAGACTTGGTGTAGTAGGCCTGGTGTATGCTGAGTGTAGCCTTAGTTACTCTTGGTGTAGTAGGCCTGGTGTATGCTGAGTGTAGCCTTAGTTAGACTTGGTGTAGTAGGCCTGGTGTATGCTAGTGTAGCCTTAGTTACTCTTGGTGTAGTAGGCCTGGTGTATGCTGAGTGTAGCCTTAGTTAGACTTGGTGTAGTAGGCCTGGTATATGGTGAGTGTAGCCTAGTTACTCTTGGTGTAGTAGGCCTGGTATATGCTGAGTGTAGCCTTAGTTAGTCTTGGTGTGTAGGCCTGGTGTATGCTGGTTAGCCTTAGTTAGTCTTGGTGTAGTAGGCCTGGTGTATGCTGAGTGTAGCCTTAGTTAGTCTTGGTGTAGTAGGCCTGGTGTATGCTGAGTGTAGCCTTAGTTAGTCTTGGTGTAGTAGGTCTGGTGTATCTCTAATGTAGCCAGAGTGTAGCCTTAGTGTAGCCCTGGAGTAGCCCCAGTAAAATACGCGACTGTCATTACATTGTTAACTGTTTAATATTTATAAAGGAAAGAGTTACCGGGCAACACACTAGTCTCGCTACTAACCTAACCTAACTTAATCTAATCTAACCTAATCTAACCTAACCTAACTTAATCTAACCTAACTTAATCTAATCTAACCTAACCTAACCTAACCTAACCTAAGAAACCACACTTAACCAAACCAAACCAAACCCTACCAACCTAACCAATCCAAACCTACCAACCCAACCCAACCCAACCCAACCCAACCCAACCCAACCCAACCCAACCAAACCAAACCTAATCTACCAAACCAAACCTAACCTACCACCAAGACGGAGTACACAGGTGTAAGGGTATCTGGTAATAGTGATGACAGACAGTACTCACAAACACCTTAAGAATAATATCCTATCAGTCACTTCAATAATAAACTTATCAGAAGTGAATATATTTTGACGATCACTTAATAAATTGTATATAAGTAAAGTGGAAACAATTTGACTTTTTATATTCGTAATAGAAATTAATTGTCATATGAAAAAAAAAATATTCTGAATTCTGAAGACAATGCTTTCACTCTCTTCTTTTCACTCTCCTTCCTTCACTCTCCTCCTTCCTCTCTCTTCCTTCTCTCCTTCCTTCACTCTCTCTTCCTTCACTCTCCCATCCTTCTCTCTTCCTTCCCTCTCTCTTCAGTCACTCTCTCTTCCTTCACTCTCTCTTCCTTCACTCTCTCTTCCTTCCTCTCCATCCTTCACTCTCTCTTCCTTCCTCTCTCTTCCTTCCTCTCTCTTCAGTCCTCTCCTTCCTTCCTCTCTCTTCCTTCACTCTCTCTCTCTTCCTTCACTCTCCCATCCCTTCCTCTCTCTCTTCCTTCACTCTCTCTTCCTTCCTCTCTCTTCCTTCCTCTCTCTTCCTTCACTCTCTCTTCCCTTCACTCTCTCTTCCTTCACTCTCTCCTTCCAACCATTCCTACCCTCCACTCCTTCCTCCAGTCATTCCTAACCTCCACTCCTTCCTCCCTCATTCCTAACCTCCACTCCCTTCCTCCAGTCATTCCTAACCTCCACTCCCTTCCTCCAGTCATTCCTTTCCCTCCCTTCCTCAGTCATTCCTAACCTCCACTCCTTCCTCCAGTCATTCCAACCTCCTCTCTTCCTCAGTCATTCCTAACCTCCACTCCCTTCCTCCAGTCATTCCTAACCTCCACTCTCTCTTCCTCCAGTCATTCCTAACCTCCACTCCCTTCCTCCAGTCATTCCTAACCTCCACTCCTTCCTCCAGTCATTCCTAACCTCCACTCTCTTCCCCCAGTCATTCTAACCTCCACTCCCTTCCTCCAGTCATTCCTAACCTCCACTCCCTTCCTCCAGTCATTCCTAACCTCCACTCCTTCCTCCAGTCATTCCTAACCTCCACTCCCTTCCTCCAGTCATTCCTAACCTCCACTCCCTTCCTGCAGTCATTCCTAACCTCCACCTCTCTTCCTCCAGTCATTCCTAACCTCCGCTCTTTAATTCCAGGATAGATAGTGATTAATGAAAGGATAGAGTCGGTCTGCAGCTGACAGATACCTCCAACACACACAGGGTATATATATCCCCACAACACACAAGATACCCTCACAACACACCACCATCAACACAAGATACCCTCACAACACACCACCATCAACACAAGATACCCTCACAACACACCACCATCAACACACAAGATACCCTCACAACACACCACCATCAACACAAGATACCCTCACAACACCACCATCAACACAAGATACCCTCACAACACACCACCATCAACACAAGATACCCTCACAACACACCACCATCAACACAAGATGCCCCCACAACACACCACCATCAACACACAAATACCCTCACAACACACCACCATCAACACAAGATACCCTCACAACACACCACCATCAACACACAAGATACCCTCACAACACACCACCATCAACACAAGATACCCTCACAACACACCACCATCAACACACAAGATACCCTCACAACACACCATCAACACAGATACCCTCACAACACACCACCGTCAACACAAGATACCCCAACACACCACCATCAACACAAGATACCCTACAACACACCACCATCAACACAAGATACCCTCACAACACACCACCATCAACACAAGATACCCTCACAACACACCACCATCAACACAAGATACCCTCACAACACACCACCATCAACACAGATACCCTCACAACACACCACCATCAACACAAGATACCCTCACAACACACCACCTCAACACAAGATCCCTCACAACACCACCATACAGATACCCTCACAACACACCACCGTCAACACAAGATACCCTCACAACACACCACCATCAACACAAGATACCCCCACAACACACCACCATCAACACAATCCCTCACAACACACCACCATCAACACAAGATACCCCACAACACACCACCGTCAACACAAGATACCTCACAACACACCACCATCAACACAATCCTCACAACACCACCGTCAACACAAGATACCCTCACAACACACCACCATCAACACAAATCCCTACAACACACCATCAACACAAGATACCCTCACAACACACCACCATCAACACAAGATAACCCTCACAACACACCACCATCAACACAAGATACCCTCACAACACACCACCATCAACACAAGATACCCCCACAACACACCACCATCAACACAAGATACCCTCACAACACACCACCATCAACACAAGATACCCTCACAACACACCACCATCAACACAAGATACCCTCACAACACACCACCATCAACACAAGATACCCTCACAACACACCACCATCAACACAAGATACCCTCACAACACACCACCGTCAACACAAGATACCTCACAACACACCACCATCAACACAAGATACCTCCCACACCACCATCAACACAAGATACCCTCACAACACACCACCATCAACACAAGAGATACCCTCACAACACACCACCATCAACACAAGATACCCTCACAACACACCACCATAACACAAGATACCCTCACAACACACCACCATCAACACAAGATACCCTCACAACACACCACCGTCAACACAAGATACCCTCACAACACACCACCATCAACACAAGATACCCTCACAACACACCACCATCAACACAAGATACCCTCACAACACACCACCATCAACACAAGATACCCTCACAACACACCACCATCAACAAGATACCCTCACAACACACCACCATCAACACAAGATCCCTCACACACCACAAGATACCCACAACACACCACCGTCAACACAAGATACCCTCACAACACACCACCATCAACACAAGATACCCTCACAACACACCACCATCAACACAAGATACCCTCACAACACACCACCATCAACACAAGATACCCTCACAACACACCACCATCAACACACAAGATACCTCACAACACACCACCATACACAAGATACCCTCACAACACACCACCATCAACACAAGATACCCTTACAACACACCACCATCAACACAAAGATACCCTCACAACACGACCATCAACACACAAGATACCCTCACAACACACCACCATCAACACAAGATACCCTCACAACACACCACCGTCAACACAAGATACCCTCAACACACCACCATCAACAAATACCCTCACAACACACCACCATCAACACACAAGATACCCTCACAACACACCACCATCAACACAAGATACCTCACAACACACCACCATCAACACAATATACCCTCACAACACACCACCATCAACACACAAGATACCCTCACAACACACCACCATCAACACAAGATACCCTCACAACACACCATCAACACAAGATACCCTCACAACACACCACCATCAACACACAAGATACCCTCACAACAAACAATACCCTCACAACACACCACCATCAACACAAGATACCCTCACAACACCACCATACACAAGATACCCTCACAACACACCACCATCAACACACAGATACCCTCACAACACACCACCATCAACACAAGATACCCTCACAACACACCACCATCAACACAATATACCCTCACAACACACCACCATCAACACACAAGATACCCTCACAACACACCACCATCAACACAAGATACCCACCAACACACCACCATCAACACAATATCCCCTCACAACACACCACCACCATCAACACACAAGATACCTCAACACACCACCATCAACACAAGATACCCTCACAACACACCACCATCAACACAATATACCCTCACAACACACCACCATCAACACAAGATCACCTCACAACACACCACCATCAAACACAAGATACCCTCACAACACACACCATCAACACAAGATACCCTCACAACACACCACCATCAACACACAAGATACCCTCACAACACACCACCATCAACACAAGATACCCTCACAACACACCACCGTCAACATCCTGCGTGTGTGTGTGTGGAGTGTGTGTCAAGTCACTGACGCACATAACTCATCCACAATTGTTTAGCCATAATGAGAAAATTGATAAGTAAGAGTTAGTGTGTGGTGGCACAACAGGTTTTACGCTGCAGTAAATCAGTGGTCAATACTGTAGTCATTACTATTACTGTGGTACCAGAGGCCAGGTTCACCTGATATATGGTTCACAGCTTCACATGTGGGTTTTTTCTCGACTCGCTGGCAGACTTGATAATACTGGGTGTTGTGTTAGTCAGGAGATCATGTCTAGCGTCACATTAGTCGTCTGCTCTATACTGATACCTATCGGTTTTATTCCTCGTATTTTCCGTATTGATCTTGGTGTGTGTGTGTGTGTGTGTGTCGTATTTAAAATATGTGTTTATCGGGTTCGAAAAACAAAAACAAAATAATAATATATAATAATCTGTTATTGTCACAAGTCACATGACTTATTAAGCTTTACCACATCAAAGGTCCGGGATTTATCTATTTTTTTATTATTATTATTATTTTATTTTTTGCTGTAACTGAGAATAAAGACACCACATCCGGGTACAAGTACAGTCTCAGAGTAATTTCAATGCCATTTTGAATCCCCGCCTCCACAGCGTGTGTGTGTGTGTGTGTGTGTGTGTGTGTGTGTGTGTGTGTTGACTTCCACCCCTTCCCCTCGTCACATACAATAATATAAACACCATCTGGGATATTTTTTTTTTTGCTTCTCTTCCCATAATTACGAAAACCTAAGAATATTTGTCAATAATTCAGGTCAGTGGTCCCCCGAGGCTCCCGGCTTGGTGTTAGGTTCTCATTCACGGAAAATAATAGAAAAATCCATCTCTTTGTTTATTAATTCTGATCTCTGTTTTTATTCCTACTATAACTATTAATACTACGACTAAAAGTAACTACTAATATAAACAATTACTACTAAATACTACTACCACTAACTACCAAGACTACTACTAACTAATACTACTACTATTAACTACTAACCACTACTACTATCATCATGCCCATCACTACTATGAGAGCGGTCTTAAGACAACGCCCCTCAACAAGACCCCCACCACCCAGGGTACCATACCTCACCCTCCTTGACCTGAGACACAACACTCACAGGTCCTAAATGTCTCACTTGATGACTGAACTTTAAGGAAAATAAATTCAGTCACAAGGAATGTTCTTTGTTAGGGTGTGTTTAGAAATATCACTGCTGCCGTGTTCCTCAGCTGCTGTGTTCCTCAGTTATCGTGTTCCTCAACTGCCGTGTTCCTCAACTGCCGTGTTCCTCAGTTGCTGTATTCCTCAGCTGCCGTGTTCCTCAGTTGCTGTATTCCTCAACTGCCGTGTTCCTCAGTTGCCGTGTTCCTCAGCTGCCGTGTTCCTCAGCTGCCGTGTTCCTCAGTTGCCGTGTTCCTTAGCTGCCGTGTTCCTCAGCTGCCGTGCTCGTCATGTTGGCAGGGCGAGAGTGTTCACAAGGCAACATACAAGCTGTAGTGGTGTAATAGAGACACAAAGGACAACTGTCTTCCGGTCCTTAAATATCGGAAAATATAATATTAACTTATACCTTCATGCCGATAACATCACTTCATTAAATACCTTCATTATGCAACACAGTTAACATTCACCGTCTTGGGAAGCAGCGAGGGGAAGACAGATAACCGCTCCGTCAATCTTAAGTATCGTAGGAATATATATATTTACGATACAATTACAGGTCAACAATACAATAAATACCTGTATATGTCACGTCAAACTCTTCATCAAACACACAAAGTATTTTATTGTCGGTTTATTTAAATACAAAAAGATTTAGTTATATAATTATTTGGTCAATTAGTAACAAGAGGCATTTCATCTCACCCCAGGGTCACCAAACAAACAACACTTAGCCCCCAGGGTCACCAGACAAACAACACTTAGCCCCCAGGGTCACCAAACAAACAACACTTAGCCCCAGGGTCACCAGACAAACAACACTTAGCCCCAGGGTCACCAGACAAACAACACAGCCCCAGGGTCACCAGACAAACAACACTTAGCCCCAGGGTCACCAGACAAACAACACTTAGCCCCAGGGTCACCAGACAAACAACACTTAGCCCCAGGGTCACCAGACAAACAACACTTAGCCCCAGGGTCACCAGACAAACAACACTTAGCCCCAGGGTCACCAGACAAACAACACTTAGCCCCAGGGTCACCAGACAAACAACACTTAGCCCCAGGGTCACCAGACAAACAACACACTTAGCCCCAGGGTCACCATACAAACAACACACTTAGCCCCAGGGTCACCAGACAACAACACACCCAGCCCCAGGGTCACCAGACAAACAACACTTAGCCCCAGGGTCACCAGACAAACAACACTTAGCCCCAGGGTCACCAGACAAACAACATAGCCCCAGGGTCACCAGACAAACAACACTTAGCCCCCAGGGTCACCAGACAAACAACACACTTAGCCCCAGGGTCACCAGACAAACAACACTTAGCCCCAGGGTCACCAGACAAACAACACACTTAGCCCCAGGGTCACCATACAAACAACACACTTAGCCCCAGGGTCACCAGACAAACAACACTTAGCCCCCAGGGTCACCAGACAAACAACACTTAGCCCCAAGGGTCAAGACAAACAACACTTAGCCCCAGGGTCACCAGACAAACAACACATAGCCCCAGGGTCACCAGACAAACAACACTTAGCCCGGGTCACCAGACAAACAACACACTTAGCCCCAGGGTCACCAGACAAACAACACACTTAGCCCCAGGGTCACCAGACAAACAACACTTAGCCCCCAGGGTCACCAGACAAACAACACTTAGCCCCCAGGGTCACCAGACAAACAACACACTTAGCCCCAGGGTCACCAGACAAACAACACTTGGCCCCAGGGTCACCAGACAAACAACACTTAGCCCCCAGGGTCACCAGACAAACAACAAACTTAGCCCCAGGGTCACCAGACAAACAACACACTTAGCCCCAGGGTCCCAGACAAACAACACTTAGCCCCCAGGGTCACCAGACAAACAAACACTTAGCCCCAGGGTCACCAGACAAACAACACACTTAGCCCAGGGTCACCAGACAAACAACACTTAGCCCCAGGGTCACCAGACAAACAACACTTAGCCCCAGGGTCCCAGACAAACAACACTTAGCCCCAGGGTCACCAGACAAACAACACTTAGCCCCAGGGTCACCAGGCAAACAACATGCCCCGGTCACCAGACAAACAACACTTAGCCCCGGGTCACCAGACAAACAACACTTAGCCCCAGGGTCACCAGACAAACAACACACTTAGCCCCAGGGTCACCAGACAAACAACACTTAGCCCCAGGGTCACCAGACAAACAACACACTTGCCCCCAGGGTCACCATACAAACAACATAGCCCCAGGGTCACCAGACAAACAACACTGCCCCCAGGGTCACCAGACAAACAACACTTAGCCCCAGGGTACCAGACAAACAACACCAGCCCCAGGGTCCGACAAACACACCAGGGTCACCAGACAAAACACTTAGCCCCAGGGTCACCAGACAAACAACACTTAGCCCCAGGGTCACCAGACAAACAACACCAGCCCCAGGTGCCATGCAGCAACACTCAGCCCCAGGGTCACCAGACAAACAACACACTTGGCCCCAAGGGTCACCAGACAAAACAACACTTAGCAGGGTCACCAGACCAACAACACTTAGCCCCAGGGTCCAGACAAACAACACATAGCTAGGGTCACCCACAAACAACACACTTAGCCCCCAGGGTCACAGGACAAAAAACAGCACTTAGCCCCAGGGTCACCAGACAAACCACTTAGCCCCAGGGTCACCAGACAAACAACACTTACCCAGGGTACCAGACAAACAACATAGCCCCAGGGTCACCAGACAAACAACACTCAGCCCCAGGGTCACCAGACAAACAACAGCCCCCAGGGTCACCAGACAAACAACACACTTAGCCCCAGGGTCACCAGACAAACAACACTTAGCCCCAGGGTCACCAGACAAACAACACTTAGCCCCAGGGTCCGGACAAACAACACTTAGCCCCCAGGGTCACCAGACAAACAACACTTAGCCCCAGGGTCACCAGACAAACAACCCTTCCCCAGGGTCCAGACAAAACAACACTTAGCCCCCAGGGTCCCGGACAAACAACACTTAGCCCCAGGGTCACCAGACAAAACAGCCCCCAGGGTCCCGGACAAACAACACTTAGCCCCAGGGTCACCAAACAAAACAGCACTTAGCCCCAGGGTCAAGAAACAGCAGCATTAGCCCCAGGGTCACCAGAAAAACAAACACTTAGCCCCAGGGTCACCAGACAAACAGCAATTAGCCCCAGGGTCACCAGACAAACAACACTTAGCGCCCCAGGGTCACGAAAACAGCACTGCCCCGGTCCCAGACAAATACACACACTTAGCCCCAGGGTCACCAGACAAACAACACACTTAGCCCCAGGGTCCCAGACAAACAACGCCTTAGAGGTCACCAGACAAACAACACTTAGCCCCAGGGTCACCCAGACAAATAACACACTTAGCCCCCAGGGTCACCAGACAAACAACAGATCTAGCCCCCAGGGTCACCAAACAGTTATCACCCCCCTCCTCCCACAGGGTCACCAGTCAACAGACCTCTCGCCCCAGGTGTTACCAGACCAAAAAAATAGGACATGACCCAACATTAGAAGATTCAGTAAAAAACATTACAGTGTATTAGGATGCGTGGCCAGCATGCTCAAGTGGCCCAGGGAACCGGGCTGCAGGCAATCATGCGTGTGTGCGTGTGACAATGCCAAGTTCTCCAGTCAGGCAAACCTCTGGGATATGACACCGGGATGAATGTGGTAGATTTGTTCCAGGATGTGATAATGCTGGTGTTACTGGGATGTTTTGATACGTGTGTTTAATGGGATTTTGTTGATACGTGTTGCTGTTTTCATACGTGTGTTACCCTGGTGTGTTACTTTGGCTGTTACTGGGATGAATAAAAAAAAGTTACCGTGATGTGTTGATACAGGTGTTGCCAGGGTGTGTTGTTAGGTGTGTTACCGGGATGTGTTGATACGTGTGTTACCGGGGTATGTTACTTCTGCTGTTACTGGGATGAAATAATTTTTTTTTTACTGGGGTGTACTGTCACATGTTACCAGGTTGTGTTACTTGGTGTTAATGGAACGTATGACGAGTTGTGTTACCTGGAATTTATCACTGGTAATGGGTCATGTCCTGGTACTTGCATTACCGGGGTTGCACGAGAGGACCGCATGACACTGTGACATTCTATACCGGTTGCCACACCCGGCAGGCCACACCCAGTACACTCCTCGTCCTGCCAACCTGCTCGACTACCACCACCACTATCCTCCAACCACCAACACTATTCACCACCACTATTACTCACCTCCACCACCCCTTTATCCTCCACCACTACCAATAACCGCCACCACTACCAATAACCAACACCTTCACCACCACCACTACCATGAGCCACCACCACTACCATTATGCATCACTATTACTATCCTACACCACAACATCTATCCACCACTATCACGATTACCACCACAACTACCACTATCCACCACTACCACTATCCACCACCACCACCATTATCCGCCGCTATCACTATTACCTCTACCATCATCCATCACTATCAACATCATTCACCACCACCACTATTCATCACTACCACCACTACCACTATCCATCACTATTACTTTTAACACTATTCTCAACCACCACGACTATCCACCACCACCACAACTACCACGACCCACCAATACTACTATTAACGCCACTACTACCACTATCCACCACTACGACTTCCTCTACCACCATCCATCATCACTATTATCCACCACCATCTAGAACCACCACTATTTTCACTACCAACAGCTCTTCCAGCACCATCATCACTATCACCTCCATCTTCTAAATTCCCCCACTACTACCACTATCACTACCACTGTCAACACCATCATCAACACCACCACAACTACCACCATGATCACCAATAAAACCACCACCACCACCCAACTACCACCACCACCCAACTACCACCATCACCACTACCACCATGACCATTATCTTCGCCTACACCACCATCATTACCTTCACCATAATCACCACCATTACCAGCGCCTTCAACACCACTAGCATCATCTCTAGCAACACCACCACCACAAGCACCAATCCCACCCTCACCTTTTACACTGTCAATTCCATCATTACCACCACCTGCACCATCACCAACACCTGCACCAACACCTGCACCATCACCAACACCTGCCACCACCTGCACCATCACCACCACCTGCACCATTACCACCACCTGCCATTACCACCACCTGCACCATACCACCACCTGCCATCACCACCTGAACCATCACCAACACCTGTGCCATCACCAACACCGCATCACCACCACCTGCACCATCACCACCACCTGCACCATCACCACCACATGCACCATCACCACCACCTGCACCATCACCACCTGAACCATCACCAACACCTGCACCATTACCACCACCTGCACCACCACCACCACCTGCATCACCACTAGTCACTTTTAATGTGTCCAGTTGTGGGAAGCAGCAGTGAGGAAGATACAGGTGTGGGAGGTAGTGAGGAAGATCAGGGGAAGGCAGTAGAGAGGAATACAGGTGTGGGAGGCAGTATGAGGAAGATACAGGTGTGGGAGAGGAAGGAAGGTACAGGTGTGGGGCAGCAGTGAGGAAGATACAGGTGGAGGAGGAGTAGTGAGGAAGATACAGGTGTGGAAGGCAGTAGAGGAATACAGGTGTGGGAGGCGAGTGAGGAAGATACAGGTGTGGGAGGGAGTAGTGAGGAAGGTACAGGTGTGGGAGGCAACAGTGAGGAAGATACAGGTGTGGGCGTTATGAGGAAGATACAGGTGTGGGGAGGAGGTAGTGAGGAAGATAGTGTGGGAGGTAGCAGTAAGGAAGATACAGGTGTGGGAGGCAGCAGTGAGGAAGATACAGGTGTGGGAGGCAGCAGTGAGGAAGATACAGGTGTGGGAGGGAGTGGTGGGAAGATA
This sequence comes from Homarus americanus, assembly GCF_018991925.1. NCBI lineage: Eukaryota > Metazoa > Arthropoda > Malacostraca > Decapoda > Nephropidae > Homarus > Homarus americanus. The sequence goes on from NW_024736650.1 coordinate 5,502,840, forward strand.
CAGGTGTGGAAGGCAGTAGTGAGGACGATACAGGTGTGGGAGGCAGCAGTGAGGAAGATACAGGTGTGGGAGGAGGTAGTGAGGAAGATACAAGTGTGGAGGCAGTAGTGAGGAAGATACAGGTGTGGGAGGAGGTAGTGAGGAAGATGCAGGTGTGGGAGGCAGCAGTGAGGAAGATACAGGTGTGGGAGGAGGTAGTGGAAGATAGGTGTGGAAGGCAGTAGAGAGGAAGATACAGGTGTGGGAGGCAGCAGTGAGGAAGATACAGGTGTGGGAGGCAGCGAGAGGAAGATACAGGTGTGGGAGGCAGCAGTAAGAAGATACAGGTGTGGGAGGCAGAGTGAGGAAGATACAGGTGTGGGAGGCAGCAGTGAGGAAGATACAGGTGTGGGAGGCAGCAGTGAGGAAGATACAGGTGTGGGAGGAGGTAGTGAGGAAGATGCAGGTGTGGAAGGCAGCAGTGAGGAAGATACAGGTGTGGGAGGTAGCAGTGAGGAAGATACAGGTGGGAGGAGGTAGTGAGGAAGATACAGGTGTGGGAGGTAGCAGTAAGGAAGATACAGGTGTGGGAGGCAGCAGTGAGGAAGATACCACAGGTGTGGGGAGGCAGCAGTGAGGAAGATACAGGTGTGGGAGGCAGCAGTGAGGAAGATACAGGTGTGGGAGGAGGTAGTGAGGAAGATGCAGGTGTGGAAGGCAGCAGTGAGGAAGATACAGGTGTGGGAGGCAGCAGTGAGGAAAGATACAGGTGTGGGAGGCAGCAGGTGAGGAAGATACAGGTGTGGGGGCAGCAGTGAGGAGATACAGGTGTGGGAGGAGGTAGTGAGGAAGATGCAGGTGTGGAGGCAGTAGAGAGGAAGATACAGGTGTGGGAGGCAGCAGTGAGGAAGATACAAGGTGTGGGAGGCAGCAGTGAGGAAGATACAGGTGTGGGAGGCAGTAGTGAGGACGATACAGGTGTGGGAGGGAGCAGTGAGGAAGATACAGGTGTGGGAGGCAGCAGTGAGGAAGATACAGGTGTGGGAGGCAGCAGTGAGGAAGATACAGGTGTGGGAGGGAGGTAGTGAGGAAGATACAAGGTGTGGAAGGCAGTAGTGAGGACGATACAGGTGTGGGAGGCAGCAGTGAGGAAGATACAGGTGTGGGGGAGCAGCAGTGAGGGAAGATACAGGTGTGGGAGGCAGCAGTGAGGAAGATACAGGTGTGGGAGGCAGCAGTGAGGAAGACACAGGTGTGGGAGGAGGTAGTGAGGAAGATGCAGGTGTGGAAGGCAGTAGTGAGGACGATACAGGTGTGGGAGGCAGCAGTGAGGAAGATACAGGTGTGGGAGGTAGTGAGGAAGATGCAGGTGTGGAAGGCAGCAGTGAGGAAGATACAGGTGTGGGAGGCAGCAGTGAGGAAGACACAGGTGTGGGAGGGAGGTAGTGAGGAAGATGCAGGTGTGGGAAGGCAGTAGTGGGGACGATACAGGTGTGGGAGGCAGCAGTGAGGAAGATACAGGTGTGGGAGGAGGTAGTAGGAAGAACAAGTGTGGAAGGCAGTAGGACGATACAGGTGTGGAGGCAGCAGTGAGGAAGATACAGGTGTGGGAGGCAGCAGTGAGGAAGATACAGGTGTGGGAGGCAGCAGTGAGGAAGATACAGGTGTGGGAGGAGGTAGTGAGGAAGATGCAGGTGTGGAAGGCAGCAGTGAGGAAGATACAGGTGTGGGAGGCAGCAGTGAGGAAGATACAGGTGTGGGAGGCAGCAGTGAGGAAGATGCAGGTGTGGAAGGCAGTAGAGAGGAAGATACAGGTGTGGGAGGAGGTAGTGAGGAAGATACAGGTGTGGGAGGCAGCAGTGAGGAAGATACAGGTGTGGGAGGCAGTAGTGAGGAAGATACAGGTGTGGGAGGCAGCAGTGAGGAAGATACAGGTGTGGAAGGCAGTAGTGGGAGGATACAGGTGTGGGAGGCAGTAGTGAGGAAGATACAGGTGTGTGGGAGGTTGTACAGGTGTGGAAGACATAGTTCCTGTACCTGTGTTTTATACAGGTGTAAATGGGTGGACAGGAAGTACAAAGCAAGAATTCAATCACATTATTTCCATCGGCCTTGGAGATTTTTAAGAACGCGTCTAAAAGACTAACTTAAGATAAAACATTGGAAAGGCGTTCAAAATGACGTCGGAATCACACTTGGACTCTACGGAAACTAGATGCGTTGGATCGTCTACACTCAGGGACAAATTAACTTAGGAACCGTTGAGCATTGTGAGACGCGGGGCTTATTAAGAATATCCTGGATCCGGGTGTAAGAGAGAACTCCAGGAGATAAGTCTTATCCCGGGACCATAACTCTCAACAGACTAACACTGCCTGTCTGCCTGCCGGGGACTGTCATAATGAACACTATCGAAAGTGTTACTTGTAGGGAGTGTTTACATTGTATACAGTATAGGTGTTAGTAATAATGTCCTGGGGTTAAAACATACGGCGGTGGATGGTGGGTGTTGTTGTGTGGTGGGCGGGGCGGGGCCACCTTCAGCCCTGCCCCGAGTATGACCTTCGTCTGTACCTAGATATATACCCAACAAAACACTTTTTCCCTCGCCCTAACACAACTCCGTCTTAAGGTGCCTGTTTCCCCCCACCCTCCCTCCATCCCCTTCCTCCCCAGCCTCGCCCTTCGCTCATTCAAGTAACTATTCGTATTCTGTTTTCCGTGTACGATTTGTCTAAGATTTAACCTCCACACAAAAGATACTACCGACGCATCAAAAGCACAACACATACTCTTTTTTTGTGTGTGTTTTCCTCGAGCTATTTAGTATACCCTGTCTCTTTTTTTTTCCCTTCTCTCTTAGTCAGTACAAGAGATACGGGAACGTAAATGTTACCTTTAATTAGTGGACGAGGTGGTGATTGGATACTACGCTTCACCTGCCCACCCTTCATTATATTGGACCATTATATGCGTCTACACCAGTATGCAGGTAGCTGAGATAGTTATCATCATCATAATCATCATCATCATTATTGTTGTTGTTTTGTTATCACCATAAAATATCCCTCGAACAGGATTAGGGAAGGAGGTATTATAATCGTTATTTGTACGTGTGTAAATCAGTCAGTCTGTCAGTCCACTAAAACAACTTTCCTGTCATCTCAATTGGCTCAGTCATGTCAATATTAATACCATACACATCATACACTCATCATAAACCACATCATAAATACCACATCATACACCCACCATACAAGAACACATTATACACCCACCATACATATCACACTCACCATACACACTCTTCCTCACCCATATACACACCATACCTTACCTACAAACACACCACCATACACCACACCATACACATCATACACCCACCATACACCCACATAACCCCGATGCACCCCAGTGGCCTTCGTCAGATTTGGAATTTCAGGTCAGCGGTGAGTGAGTGAGGGGAGGCGTTGCATTGGTCGTGTTACATCTGAAGTAATGTTATAATATACTGTACTAGTAAAGATTTAGTTCACCTGAGAGTTGCTCAACACTATAGCCGACCCCTTACTGATGATGCACCTTGCCCCACCCTATACCCTACCCCACCCACACCACACGCCGCCCACTCACTCACTTATCTACCCCGCCCTCAACATAACCTTCAGTTTCGCCATCCGCATACTCGCTCATGACGTTCATTTTTTTTTATATCCACATACCCGCCCACAACATAATCTTTACTTTTGATGCACATATATCCACACACACAATACCTCCAGTTTAGCCACCCACACACCCACAACTCCTACACTCTTGCCATCCACACACAATACCTCCACTTTCAACACCCACACAACCGTCCATAACACATCCACCTTCGCCACCACCCGCCCACAACACTTACACTTCACCACCCACAATAGGGACCATGATTATACATAGTCTCCACATATCTCAGTCCGGAATAAAATAAGAGTTAACAGTGAAGGGCTCTTGATGCATCCAGCGGGGAGAGGCGTCAACCTCCCCTCATGCTGAAGTGAGTTTTGTTGTCGTGCCTCTACCGTGCTCACACTTGTCACCTGGCCACATTGGTATAAGGCCAAGTGGACACCCTGGCCACTTAAGGCCAAGTGGACACCCTGGTCACGTTGGTATAAGGCCAAGTGGACACCCTAATCACTTTGGTATAAGGCCAAGTGGACACCCTAATCACGTTGGTATAAGGCCAAGTGGACACCCTGGTCACGTTGGTATAAGGCCAAGTGGACACCCTGGCCACATTGGTATAAGGCCAAGTGGACACCCTGGCCACATTGGTATAAGGCCAAGTGAACACCCTAATCACTTTGGTATAAGGCCAAGTGACACCCTAATCACGTTGGTATAAGGCCAGTGGACACCTGGCCACTGGTATACCAAGGACACCTGGTACGTTGGTATAAACCAAGTACACCCTACCACAGTATAACCAGTGAACACCCTAATCACTTTGGTATAAGGCCAAGTGGACACCCTAATCACGTTGGTATAAGCCAAGTGGACACCTGGTCACGTTGGTATAAGGCCAAGTGGACACCCTGGCCACGTTGGTATAAAGGTCATGTGTACAGGTCACACTGGCCACACCCTCGCCGGCCGGCTTTTGTTATCAACGATACTAATGACTTAATGTTCGACTGAATTTGGTAACTGAAGACTTGTTGGCATCTCTTACCACCACCATCACTATTACCATCACCACCACCAGTATCACCACCACCACCAGTATCACCACCACCACCAGTATCACCACCACCACCAGTATCACCACCACACCAGTATCACCACCACCACCAGTATCACCACCACCACCAATCACCACCACCACCAGTATCACCACCACCACCACAGTATCACCACCACCACCAGTATCACCACCACCACCATCAGTATCACCACCACCACCAGTATCACCACCACCACCAGTATCACCACCACCACGTATCACCACACCACAGTATCACCACCACCACCAGTATCACCACCACCCAGTATCACCACCACCACCAGTATCACCACCACCACCAGTATCACCACCACCACCAGTATCACCACATCACCACCACCACATATCACCACCACCACCAGTATCACCACCACCACCAGTATCACCACCACCACCAGTATCACCACCACCACCAGTATCACCACCACCATCAAGTATCACCACCACCACCAGTATCACCACCACCCAGCATCACCACCACCACCAGCATCACCACCACCAGTATCACCACCACCACCAGTATCACCACCACCACCACCAGTATCACCCACCACCACCAGTATCACCACCACCACCAGTATCACCACCACCACCAGTATCACCACCACCACCAGTATCACCACCACCACCAGTATCACCACCACCACCAGTATCACCACCACCACCAGTATCACCACCACCACCAGTATCACCACCACCACCAGTATCACCACCACCACCAGTATCACCACCACCACCAGTATCACCACCACCACCAGTATCACCACCACCACCACCAAGTATCACCACCACCACCAGTATACCACCACCCCAGTATCACCACCACCACCGGTGTATCACCACCACCACCAGTATCACCACCACCACCACCAGTATCACCACCACCACCAGTATCACCACCACCACCGCATATCACCACCACCACCAGTATCACCACCACCACCAGCATCACCACCACCACCAGTATCACCACCACCACCAGTACATCACCACCACCACCAGTATCACCACCACCACCACCAGTATCACCACCACCACCAGTATCACCACCACCACCAGTATCACCACCACCACCAGCATCACCACCACCACCAGTATCACCACCATCAGTATCACCACCACCACCAGTATCACCACCACCACCAGTATCACCACCACCAGTATCACCACCACCATCAGTATCACCACCACCATCAGCATCACCACCACCACCAGTATCACCACCACCACCAGTATCACCACCACCATCAATCACCACCACCACCAGTATCACCACCACCATCAGCATCACCACCACCACAAGTATCACCACCACCATCAATTATCACCACCACCAGCATCACCACCACCACCAGCATCACCACCACCACCAGTATCACCACCACCACCAGATCACCACCACCAGTATCACCACCACCACCAGTATCACCACCACCACCAGTATCACCACCACCACCAGATCCACCACCAATCACCACCACAAATCACCACCACCACAACACCACCACCCAGTATCACCACACCACCAGTATCACCACCACCACCAGTATCACCACCACCACCACACCCACCACCACCAGTATCACCACCACCACCACCAGTATCACCACCACCACCAGTATCACCACCACCACCAGTATCACCACCACCGCAGTATCCACCACCACCAGTATCACCACCACCAGTCATCACCACCACCACCAGTATCACCACCACCACCAGTATCACCACCACCACCAGTATCACCACCACCACCAGTATCACCACCACCACCAGTATCACCACCACCAGTATCACCACCAAAAGTATCACCACCACCACCAGTATCACCACCACTACCAGTATCACCACCACCACCAGTATCACCACCACTACCAGTATCACCACTACCCAACAAGACAGTATATGCCACCTACATCACCTTGACAAACTTAAGTTTTATGGTGATTGAACTTCCCATCACCTTTAGTCATCTTCTGAGACAAATTTCTCCCCCAGCATAACAAGTACCTGAGGTCGATGTACACCTCCTGGGAACGGTTCCCCGTACACGTGCAGCTGTCCGACACAACAGCTGCATCAGTTAGGGATAGAAGGGGGGAAGGAGAGGAGAGGGAGAGGGAGGAAGAGGAGAGGAAGAGAGGTGGAGAGAAACGACTAACCATTTCCCTCACCACTAAGTATACTATCAGACAATTAGTTAATTTCTATGTCTATCCCAAGTTTGTTCTTATTTTTATACTGAAAGTTTTTGTTAAATGATCCGCTAATTTATGTCACCCTGTGTAATTTATTATTATTATTATTATTATTATTATTATTATTATTATTATTGCTACTACGGATAAAGTGGTGGATTACGTCTTGTGGTGTGAAATAATAATTGGAAGTGCTGCCGTGTTGACCAGTAACTAAGAAAATATAAGTGTTGCTTCTAGTATACACCACAAGGGAAGCTTAACCATTTACTCGCTATGTATGTACAGTATACTGTATATATGTGTATGTAATAATGTGTGTGTGTGTGTGTGTGTGTGTGTGTGTGTAGGAACGAATGTGTTTATTTATGTATGCCTGGAAGTATGATGAATGTATGTATGCAGAAGCACATTTGAATAAACATCTCAGAGGTGATCCCCAGCATCAATAAATCTTGCCTCACACTCCTGGATGAAGACTGGAACAAAGTGATCACATGTTGATTTAGGTCAAGTTCACCCAAGATGGTCAAAATGTAGTGGGGGCTGGGTATGTGAGGGTGGGCTTGGGTGTGGGGGGTGGGCTTGGGTGTGTGGGGGTGTGGGGCAGCTGATACAGTACCAGGTCTGGCAGCCTCTGCACCTCAAAAACCTTGACGATTTAGAGACCGTGTCATCAAAAAATTAAAAGAAGTCTTATCTTGGATTAAGTCGCCAGGGGCAGCGAGATCCAATCATCCGGGTCTTTTTTTTTTTTTAACAAAAGGTGTCAGGGATATAAGACATACTTCTTATACTGTACTGGTTACTTGGGAGTTGGCTGGTGGCCATTATTTGAGTCAGTCTCAACTGGTTTAAGGATGTCAAGATTGACCCCCTCAAAAAAATAAAATATCAGATAAGAAAAATGATCGTAAAACCTTCCAATAAGAGGGACTTTTTTCTCACACATAAAACAAGTTAATCACCGGAGTCGAAGGTCCTCGGCGCCTTACACACACAATGAGCCACAACTCACAAATTATGACGAGAAAAATACTAATTATAAAACTGGTTCTAGGACTTCGTGGGTTATATCCACACAACAAGTTTCATCTAAATTCAATCGTATTTGTTCAAGTTATCTCGCTCACAAGATGTCTACACACACACACACACACACACACACACACACACACACACACACACACACATACACGCGCGCGAATATAAATTAAAAATCCCGCACCAAAAGCGAGGGAGGACAAATATACCTCAAACACCCGACAATAAACAGCTTTAGGAACAAAACTCCGAAAACATAAACGAAACAAAATTATATTTACAATAATTAATCTTAGTCAACAGACCAAAGCCGTCAAGATCAAAGTGAATCAATTTTAAATCCACCACAGTGACCCAGAGCTGGTCAGTATAGTGCATGAGGGAGGGATGGTCGACGTGGTGTGGGGGCAAAAACTTATCTCAGTCGGCCAGGAGCGGTGTTTATGAAGCTCACTGACGCCACTAAAAAATAAGTACTGTATTATACCGGACCCACACAACCAGCTCTAACTGACTGGTGCAGCTTGTAGCCGTAATATTAGGCTGTGTGTGGCATTGTCGCTCATGGCCGAGGGCACGTATCTTTTACTGCCACATACTGAGGACTGAGAAATATTAACATATAATTGGCCGGGTCAGGTTGTTGCCTTGTACGCACATTATTACCACAATAATATATGTATCGCCTCAATCGTCCTCCAGGTGTGGCAGAGACAAACTTCTTTACTCTCTGAAATTAGTAGGACTTAATGCCACAGGAAACAATTCACAATCGTTCTTCACCCTCAGTCAACACCTTTCTGACGTCATCACCATACATACATACATACATACATACATACATACATACATACATACATACAAACTGGAAACAAAATTCCTATTTATATCATCTGACCAAAATATCCATCAGATCGTCTCTCAATGTTTTAACTACCTGAATCTTAACTAACATGGCGTTATTGAGGGTGTGAATAACAACTACATCTTCTTACTCCTAGTTACCAGGACAGTGAACCCAACACAACAGGTGACACACACACACACACACAGTTCCCAGGAAGATACAATAACTGACAGGGAACAACAACACAGTACTAAGTGTATCATTATAATCACAACAAACAACAACAACAACACGTGGCTCAGGGTAAATATATAAGATTATTACAGACCACTAAAGGAAGGTGGAGTGTGTGTGTGTGTGTGTGTGTGTGTGTGTGTGTGTGTGTGTGCGTGTAAGGATCCGCCACAGCCACCCATGCTAACTTTGTGTAGGGAGAGAGAGAGAGAGAGAGAGAGAGAGAGATTAACATACGACTCTTTCAGAACCGAACACCAGGATGGATAATAAGTTAAGTAATTAATAAAAACCTTATAGTGATCGTCCACGTATTAACTAAGTCACTTCAGATTGTTGTTTACTAATATTGTACTGATCTGTATATTAAACAGGTGTGAACTATTTATAAACAACTGTGTATGTTACTTACCTGTGGCGATGTATGCAGGTCTTAGTAGTAGTTGATCACACACACCACTACTGGAGGTGTTAAGACACTTACCTACTGCACATGGGTCACACGTACACCAGTGAACGTGTAGTGGGTGAGTGTGATGAATATTTTACAGAAGGGTTCATAACACTAACGACTCAGCGAGAGACGATGTGAGTCAGTGAGGGAAAAGTGTGATTATGTCAGTTATGATGATGTTAACTCAAGGCAGAGATGAATAATAATAAGAATTAACGGTTTATTGAAAAAGTTCTGCAGCCCGAATAGACAGACAGGTGTGCGCAGGTTAGATATGTGCAGGTTAGGTGTGTGCAGGTGAGGTGTGTACAGGCAGGTGTGTATTCTAAGTAGAGATCAGGTGAAAATGGCGACACACTCTTCACTCTTCCATTTTTCTCACACAACATAAGATTCAGTTCATGTACTATCAACAACTAAAGTCCGTTCACCTCTCCGACTGAACCACGAACCTCGAGATTCAGACTCGTGAACCCGAAGCAGTAGACTGATACATTTTTCTACGCATAAAGACTTTGGGTTCATGAGTGTGAATCTCGAGGTTCGTGGTTCAGGAGGAGAGGTGAACGGACTTAAGTAGTTTTCTGACCACTACTACTACTACTAATCTCGGTGGCTGTTAGGTACTACACACGTCATACTCACAGCCTTGTATAGTGTCATTACGAACAGTAGGTGGAAAATTTTATTGTTATTTTTTTCTAATTTTTCAATCTATCTTTGTACTTTTGTAACTCAGGATATTGTAATCTTTCAACAAGTACAACAAATATGTATTAAGATATAAAAAAAGCAAAATAATAACAATAAAATCAAAGTATAAAGGCGAATATATTTAAAATTTTACTCAAACAAAAACTTCCTTATTTTCAGCGGAGAGTTGCTTTTTGTGTAGTACGTCTTGTGGCTTTCTTTTGCTGCCTTCCTACATAAATTGAGTTTTTGCGGTACTGTAATTGTGGAAATATGTGCCCTAATATTAAGCTTTACTAACACCATCTCACTTTGCTAGAGAGTCAACATCTACTGCACTTTATCTTTCTCCTTATCCTTCTCAAAGTGATATTTTGCTTTTTTATTTGTTAGTTTTTGTAATACACACACTCACACATCATGGAAGCCCCATGTGTTCGAGGATGGCCGACCCAAGGGCCACCTAGGCATGAATTTGTTTAAGGTGTAGAAACTGTCGCCAACACAACAACCACACCCTAAGTTAACGAACTGCATGACCCGGTGTCAAAGAATAGTCCGAGAAGACCGGACAACTCGCCAACTGCACTGGTTAACTATTACCCCGGAATACGATCCGCAAATCGATTAACATCCAGGTCGCCAATTACTGCTGGGCAGACAGAGAGAAATGGCGTAAAGAAACTTGCCCATAGTTTCACCCTGCCCGGGGATAGAACCTGGATCCGTTCGCTTGCGAGGCGAGCATGCTAACCATTACACCACATACTGTACATACATACATACTTCCATCAAACAATCCTTGCCTCGAATTTGCAGATCGCAGCGAAGCAAAGTAGAAATAAAATTAAGCAACAGACTCACCGCTGTCAGATGAATAATAACGCTCGCTCACTTAACATAAGATACAGATAAAACTCTCATCAAAGAATAACTGCATAATTCCATTATTTGTGTCAGAATGAAATAACACGTAAGAAAATCTATGTACTACGGTCTACCATTGAGCGTTATACCTCAGACAGAAATTACACACGACACAACACGATCCAAACCTGCTGTAGTGATCGTCTTGGCTGTACAATTGAGTGTTAACATAAATTCCCTCCGTCCTCTAGTTTGGCGGCTCACACAATGCTATACTACACTTAGATCTTATACTTCGCTTCACGAGTAAATATTTACAGAGCCGGGCCGTGTTACCTTCTGTCTAGAATTATCAACAAGAAATCGTACTTCCAATCCCACGAGATATCTGTCATGTGAGGGGATTTGGAAAGTTCCTTTTATAGGTAGAGGTACAAGTGAGGATTAACAAGAAACCTGTTCCTGGACCACGGAGCGTCACGAAGTACACCCCGCCATAACACCTACACCTCTCTAGCTCTAAATGCCAACCTCGACCAAAAAAAAAAAATACAACACCTTCACTTACATCTCTAAAACCAAATCTTTATGACGGTTGAAAAATCCAGCTGGTACACTCACGCCCTGCCAGCACTCCTTCAAGACGATGACCACGGGGGAAAAAATGTACTGAAGGAGGGGTAGGAAAGCATGAGGTCGTGGGTGTATAATAATACTTAGTGGAAATGTTGCTTCGTTGTTCACGCCTCAAGTTTTTTTTTCCCCTTCTTCTAGTTTTCGAAACATGTTCAAGGGAAAAAAGTAAAAATAACATGGCCACAGACTTAAGGGAAAAATCCTTCACCTTTATAATATCCTCAGCTGATTAAATTTTTTTTTTTTATGAAACAAAATATCCCGTTTCGTATGTGTAAGTAAATTAAATGTCTCGTAATTGAAAGTAAATTTGACAACAAATATCTTGATTCTCTTTGGAAAAATGTCCCGACTGACACACACACACACACACACACACACACACACACACACACACGCACACACACACACGCACACACACTCACACGCGCACATACACACACATTCACACACACACACATTCACACACACACACACTGACAAATAAACAAGTAAGACAAAATATATACAAAGTTGACTCAAGCATAAAATCATCTCCGTCAAGTCAACAAGTCAGTGACAGTCAGGTTTAGAGCTGCTGACACATACAAGTATAAACCCAATTCAGTTCAGCTTGAGAACGTTATACCAAGGAGTCTCTATGTTAATCCGTTACCGTGAAATCAGTTCCTCCCCTTCAGTGAGTGAGTGAGTGAGTCAGTCAGTGAGTGAGTGAGTGAGTCAGTCAGTCAATGAGTAAGTGAGTCAGTCAGTGATCGAGTAGTGTACAGAGGTATTGGTACAACTACAAAAAAAAATAATCTAACTTAATCAAACTTTAGGCTAACTTTACTTAACTTAAGCTGACCTGACATGACATGACCAAACCAAGTCTAGCCTAACCTAATTTACAACCAAATTTGACTTAACCTAACCTAACCTAACTCATCAACACGACTTGTACAGAACAGCAATGTATTTTTTGTTAGTTATCATATTACTTTATTATCATTGTCATTATTGCTATTATTATCAGTCATTATTATTAGCTATTATACGACCAATAACAACGTCCCATAGCAAACGACTCATAATAACGACACATAGTAACGACCTATAGTAACGACCCATAGTAACGACCCATTGTAACAAACCATAGCAACGACCTGTAGTAACGACTCATAATAACGACACATAGTACCGACCCATAGTAACGACCCATAGTAACTCATAATAACGACTCACAGTAACTACCCACAATAACAACTCATAATAACGACCCATAGTAACGACCCATAGTATTAACCCATAATAACAACTCCATAATAACGACCATAGTAACGACCCAACAATAACGACCCCACCATAACATCCTTTAGTGACATTAACTAAAACAGACCAATACGTGACTTATTACTGACCTTTGACCTCTAACTCCTGTAATATTGACCAGAAATACACAAATCCACTTTTTTCATTACCTGGGGATTATAGCAAGGTGCACTGGGTATAATGTTCATCCTAAATGGGATACATTTGACCAAACAGGTGGCTGATATACATGTTTTGAGGGAGTGTTAAATTTCGAACTCATAAAATCTCTAAAAAGGCAAAATAATAGATAAAAAATAATAGTACTGATAATAATAATAATAATAATAATAATAATGATGATGATGATGACAATAATAAAAAAAAAAAAAAAAAAAAACAATAATAATAATAATAATAATAATAATAATAATACTATCAAGGTGTATTGGACCAAAGAATAATAAAATTATAATAAGTTTCAAATTAATTAGCCCAGAATTGAAAAAGTGACGATAATTGTTAATTGTGTAAGAGAAAAAGGATGACACATTTGAAAAATTACCTGAAAAGTATTTATACTTTTTCCACCCAAGGGAGACTAAATTATGTAGGCCTACTGTAGAAACTGGGAGGCTTTACGGCTACACTTGACGAGCTACAGACAGACAGACAGACAGATATATACAGTATAGATAAATAGATCAGTAAAATAGTCATGCAAGTTTATTTTGATCCAGCATGTTATACAAACAATGTATACGGGTACAGGTATACATAGTGAGTTTATGTATGTGTTTTATATTGACACTGTACTCGAGACACAACGGGGTACAGTGACCAGCCTACAGTGCAGGGTACAATGACCAGCTTACAGTGATGGGTATAGTGGCCAGCTTTCAGTGATGGGTACAGTGGCCAGCTTATAGTGACGGGTACAATGGCCAGCTTACAGTGATGGGTATAGTGGCAAGCTTACAGTGATGGGTACAGTGGCCAGCTTACAGTGATGGGTATAGTGGCCAGCTTACAGTGATGGGTACAGTGGCCAGCTTACAGTGATGGGTATAGTGGCCAGCTTACAGTGATAGGTACAGTGGCCAGCTTACAGTGATGGGTATAGTGGCCAGCTTACAGTGATGGGTACAGTGGCCAGCTTACAGTGATGGGTATAGTGGCCAGCTTACAGTGATAGGTACAGTGGCCAGCATACGGTGATAGGTACAGTGACCAGCTTAGTGATGGGTACAGTGACCAGCCTACAGTGATGGGTAGTGACCAGCCTACAGTGATGGGTACAGTGGCCAGCTTATGGTGATAGGTACAGTGACCAGCCTATTGCGATGGGTACAATGACCTGACCTGATCTGACCAAACCTACCCCACCCCCCACCTAGGTAGCGCTATAGGGTGTTATTTATCAGGTTAAAAGGAGGCACCACCCGACCCGTCACAATAAGACTTAATCGTATGTCCCCGAAGTCTTGAATTTTGCAAAACGCTTCGATCTGATTTCTATCTCCCTGTTGGCCGGGTAGAGACGAAGTAACTTTCTTTGGTATACAGTACAAAAGTTCACTATCTTGTGGCCCTGCCCTGCCCTGCTCTGCTCTGCCCTGCCTTGCCCTGCCCTGCCCTGCCCTGCCTCACCCTGGCTGCCACCCCCTTAGACCATGTAACTGTCGGGACGTCTCTCGTTTTCTTTTTCTTTTTCTTTTTTTGCGTTCATCAGTGAGACCAGCAAGCAAATCCCACCTACACAATAACTTCAGTTCACGCTCTCTGCTAGCCTTCAAGTTCTATTTTTTTACACTAAGTTCATATTACCTTTATGTAAGCCGTCAGGTGTATATATGAAATTACCATTGAATGATAATCAAAGAAAAACATTAACAGAAAGACTAATATTTATTGATTTTTTTTTCCAGGTTTGTTCATTTCTAAATTTCATCTGGGTTTATTTTTTTCATATCAGTCATTTCTTAATCAAAACTCCATCTTCCTGACCTGGTTGACTCCGCTTCAGCATTCACGAGTGAGCGAAGGAAACAGCTGAACTTTGTTTGGTGCACTGCTGGGATAGGTGAGAGGAGGAGGGGAGGAGAGAGGAGAGAGAGGAGAGGAGAGGAGAGGAGGAGGAGAGGAGAAGGGGAGAAAGGGAGATGAGGGAGAGAGAGAGGAGAGGGAGAAAAGAGGAGAAGAGAAGAAAGAGAAGAGGGAGGAGAAGAGAGGAGGAGAGGGAGGAGAAGAGGGAGAAAGGGGAGATGAGAAGAGGGAGAGGAGAGAGAGAGGAGAGGAGAGAGGGGAAGAAGAAAGGAGGAGAGAGGATGCGAGGAGAGAGGAGAGAAGAGATTGGGGGAGGAGGTGGGGAGGAGAGGTGGGGAGAGAGGGAGGAGGAGATGAGAGGGAGGGCGGGAGTGTTGCCTCCAGGTGGTGTTGCCAGGCAAGCACTACCAGCTATCCCTCGGCTGTTGTCTTCTAGGCCTTGTTACCTCCGTCCCTCCTGACTGTCACTTCCCCAGGCTGTCACTCCCCAGGCTGTATCACTTCCCAGGCTGTCACTCCCCAAGATATCACACTCCCCAGGCTGTCACTTCCCAGGCTGTCCTCCCCAAGATATCACTCCCCCAGGGCCTGTCACTCCCCAGGCTGTCCTCCTGAGCTGTCCTCCCCCAGGCTGTCCTCCCCAGGCCTGTCATTTCCCAGGCTGTCCTCCCTCAGTCTGTCACTCCCCAGGCTGTCACTCCCAGGCTGTCCTCCCCAGATATATCACTCCCCCAGGCTGTCACTCCCCAGGCTGTGTCACTCCCCCCAGGCTGTCCTCCCCAGGCTGTACTCCCCAGGCTGTCATTTCCCAGGCTGTCCTCCCTCAGTCTGTCACTCCCCAGGCTGTCACTCCCCAGGCTGTCACTTCCCAGGCTGTCACTCCCTCAGGCTGTCACTCCCCAGGCTGTCACTCCCAAGGCTGTCACTCCCCCAAGTTGTCACTTAGTCTGACATTCGCCCAGGCTGTCACTCCCCAGGCTGTCACTCTCCTAGGCTGCCACTCCCTCAGGCTGTTACTCCCCAGGCTGTCACTCCACTTCAAAACAGTAAACGCTTTCTTGTTTACACGTTAGATAGACAGATAGATAGATAGATAGATAGATAGATAATACAGGTATGCAGCATATAACATAGTACAGTACAGGTATATAGCATAGATTAGCACCATGTACAATGTCCATGGACTGTACTTTATTCTCACGGACTTGTCTCTACGTACAGCACGACCTTACTAAGTACAACTCTTGTTCAAATTTTCGTACATTAATATTTAGCATTACTTTATTTCATCTTGTTTTCCATATCACTTTTATTTGTATTCATTTATATATCACTATTTTATCATTGTGTCTATTTCACCTTTTTTCCATATCACTATTTTTTTTTCATATCATACCATTGTTTATTTTTTCATGTCACTTATTATTGTTTATTTCTGTTTTCATTTCATATCATTGTTAATTTTTATTTATTTTTTCATATCACTTATTATTTATTTCATCTTTTGGTACGGTCGTTAGGAGGAGTAAATAATTATCAACAAGCCACCAACCAGTCCCACAGGTCGGGCCATCAGCTACCCCCAGAGAGCCACACTGTCTTGGGAGTTTAATTTATCCTCCTGGTTTAGAAAAGTATATTTTTTCCATAAA
Source organism: Homarus americanus (assembly GCF_018991925.1). NCBI lineage: Eukaryota > Metazoa > Arthropoda > Malacostraca > Decapoda > Nephropidae > Homarus > Homarus americanus. Next base: position 5,519,551 of record NW_024736650.1, read on the forward strand.
CTATTAAAACTTTTGGGGGGTCTGCTGTCCTTAGGATTTAACGCAAAGTACAGAATCTAACAAAGTACAGAATCTAACGTAAAGTAGAGAATCTAATGTAAAGTACAGAATCTTACATAAAGTACAGAATCTTACATAAAGTACAGAATCTAACAAAGTACAGAATCTAACAAAGTACAGAATCTAACAAAGTAGAAGCTAATATAAAGTACAGAATCTTAAAAGTACATAATCTTCAAAGTACAGAATCTTAAAAGTACATAATCTTCAAAGTACAGAATCTTAAAAGTACAGAATCTTAAGAGTACAGAATCTAATATAAAGTACATAATCTAACAAAGTACAGAATCTTAAAAGTACAGAATCTAACAAAGTACAGTCTAACAAAGCACAGAATATAACAAAGTAAAGTACAGAATCTAACATAGAGTACAGAATCTTAAAAGTACAGAATCTTAAAAGTACAGAATCTAACAAAGTACAGTCAAACAAAGTACAGAATCTAACATAGAGTACAGAATCTTAAAAGTATTTACTGTACATATAACCATAATAGAAATTCTAAATTCTTTGTCTTTTTTCCTCTCCCCCGTGTTGGGCTCTAAATTGTGGTGGTAGTGGTTCACACAAGTAAAAACAGGAGGGCGCCTGTTATGTCGAGGCAGCGGGAAAAACTTGTTTCTTTGTCTTCTAGCCGATTCACAAGAGAATTATTTAAGCATCCTTCTACTGCCCCGACCCGTTAATCTGACCTTGTTGAAAACTAAATTTGAGACTTTTTAACGCTGAGTCAAGTGCCGGGTAATTACAGTGCCTGATTCAGATTGGTAAAGGACTAATAACTAGGGAGGAGGGGGGAGGAGGGAGGGGGTGGGTGGGGGAGAGAGGAAGAGAGGGAGGTTAGCGGAGGTGTGACAGCTTGGTGGAGGCCAAGCAGGCAGGCAGGGAACACTGATCACCTAACTCACCACTACCTCTCTCTCTCTCCCTCTCTCCTCCTCCTCACCTTTCTATTTTTCCTCCCTCACCTTCACTTCATTCACGCCCTCACTAGGCTACATTCCCTTCCTCATCGCTACCTTCCTTGTGCTTCTAGTTTGACCTCCCTTCCACCCCCCTTCCTTCTTTCCCTCCCTCATTCTCCCTCTCTCACACCCCTACTCTCCCTCCTTCACACCCCTACTCTCCCTCCTTCACACCCCTACTCTCCCTCCTTCACACCCCCTATCTCCTTTCTTCCCACACCCCTACTCTCCCTCCCTCACACCCCAACTCTCCCTCCTTCACACCTTACTCTCCTCCTTCACACCCCTACTCTCCCTCCCTCACACACCCCTACTCTCCCTCCTTCCCCACACCCCTACTCTCCCTCCTTCCCCACCCCTACTCTCCCTCCGCCCCACCCCTACTCTCCCTCCTTCCACCTACTCTCCCTCCTTCACACCCCTACTCTCCCTCCCTGCCCCCTACTCCTCCCTCCCCTCCCCCTACTCTCCTCCTTCCCCCTACTCTCCCTCCCTCACACACCTGCTCTCCCTCCTTCACACCCCTACTCTCCTCCTTCACCCCTACTCTCCCTCCCTCCACCCCTACTCTCCCTCCCTCCACCCCTCTCTCCCTCCCTCCACCCCTCTCCCCCTCCTTCCCACACCCCCCTCTCCTCCTTCCCTCACACCCCTACTCTCCCTCCTTCACACCCCTACTCTCCCTCCTTCACACTCCTAGTCTCTCTCCCTCACTCTATTTTCCTTTTGTCTCACCAGCCAGTAACACTCTCTTCTTCACCAATCACCAACACACTCCACCTCACCAATCACCAACACTTTCTACCTCACCAATCAATGACATTTTCCACCTCACCAATCACCAACACTTTCTACCTCACCAATGAATAACACTTTCCACCTCACCAATCACCAACACTTTCCACCTCACCAAGCATTATTACTTTCTCCCTCACCAAGATAAAATAATTTCCATCATACAAAAAGCAATAATTCTTTCCACTTCACCAGACAACTCCTACACCTTCCCTCCCTCACCAATCAATAATTCGTCATATACTAATTAATAATTCCTCCCAATTAGTAATCAATAATTGTTCACACCAAGTAATAATTCCTCTCACCAAGTAATAATTCCTCTTACCAAGTAATAATTCCTCTCACCAAGTAATAATCCCTCACCCACCAAGCAATAATTCCTCTCACCAAGTAATAATTCCTCTTACCAAGCAATAGTTCCTCTCACCAAGTAATAATCCCTCACCCACCAAGCAATAATTCCTCTCACCAAGTAATAATTCCTCTCACCAAGTAATAATTCCTCTCACCAAGTAATAATTCACCTTACCAAGTAATAATTCATCTCACCAAGTAATAATCCATCACCCACCAATCAATAATTCCTCTCACCAAATAATAATTCCTCTCACCAAATAATAATTCCTTTCACCAAGTAATAATTCCTCTCACCAAGTAATAATCCATCACCCGCCAAGCAATAATTCCTCTCACCAAGTAATAATTCCTCTCACCAAGTAATAATTCCTCTCACCAAGTAATAATTCCTCTCACCAAATAATAATTCCTTTCACCAAGTAATATTCATCTCACCAAGTAATAATCCATCACCCACCAATCAATAATTCCTCTCACCAAATAATTCCTCTCCCAAATAATAATTCCTTTCACCAAGTAATAATTCCTCTCACCAAGTAATAATCCATCACCCAAGCATATTCCTCACCAATAATATTCCTCTCACCAAGTATAATTCTCTCACAAATATAATTCTCTCACCAAATAATAATTCCTTTCACCAAGTATAATTCTCTCACCAAGTAATAATCCATCACCCACAAAGCAATAATTCCTCTCACCAATTCCTCCGTAATATTCCTCTCACCAAGTAAATTCCTCTCACCGTATATTCACTCACCATGTAATAATAAATCACCCAGCTAATATTACTCTCACCAAGTATAATTCCTCTCCAAGTAATAATTCCTCTCACCGTAATAATTCCTATCACCAAGTAATAATTCCTTCTCACCAAGTAATAATTCCTTTCACCAAGTATAATTACTCTCACCAAGTAATAATCCATCACCCACCAAGCAATAATTCCTCTCACCAAGTAATAATTCTCTCACCAAATAATTCTCTCACCAAGTAATAATCCATCACACAAGCAATAATTCCTCTCACCAAATAATTCACTCTGCAAGTAATTCCTCTCACCAAGTAATAATTCCTCTCAGTATAATTCCTTTCACCAAGTAATAATTCTCTCACCAAGTAATCCATCACCCAGCAATAATTCTCTCACCAAGTAAATTCACTCTCCCAAGTAATAATCCATCCCACAAGCAATAATTGTCTCACCAAGCAATAATTCCTTTCACCAGTAATAATTCCCTTCACCAAGTAATAATCCATAACCCCACCAGCATGCTCCTCTCCACCAAAATTAATTCCTCTCACCGTAATAATCCATCACCCACCAGCAATAATTCCTCTCACCAAGCATAATAGTACTCTCCAAGTATCCATCACCCACAACAATATTGCTCTCACCGTAATAATTCTCTCTAAATGTAATTACCTCTCACCCATGTAATCCCTCACCCCCGCAATATTCCTCTCACCAAGTAATTCCTCTCACCAAGTATCCTCACCCGCCAAACATAATTCCTCTCACCAAGTAATAATCCTCACCCATCATCAATACTTTCTCTGCCATCCACATTTCCACACTCCCAAGTATTGCAACAGTCTGATTCAGAGTGGTAATTACCGACTCACCTGTTCTCACCTGTTGCCTGCCCCCATCACATCTGCTTACCACCAACGACCACTTCCAGTATCCTTTCCTGCAAAACATAGCATGTGCACGTCCCCACTTCCACCTACAATACACGCAAATGATTTCGCCATAATGTGCTATCATCTCACAATCACCTGACCAGCACCATCACTTCCATCACCTCCACCCCCATCACCTCCACCCCACCATCTCCACCACCTCACCTCCCACCCCTCCACCCCCACCATCACCTCCACCCCATCACCTCCCACCCCACCATCACCTCCACCACCACCCTCCCCACCATCACCTCCATCCCCATCACCTCCCACCCACCATCCCCCACACCATCACCCCCACCATCACCCCTGCATCACCTCCCCCATCACATCCATCATTTCCATCACCTCCACCACCATCACCTCCACCCCACCATCACCTCCACCCCACCATCACCTCCACCCCACCATCACCTCCACCACCATCACCTCCCACCCACCATCCTCCACCTGCCTCCACCTCCCACCATCACCTCCACCCATCACCTCCACCACAACATCACCACCACCACACCATCACCTCCACCACACCATCACCTCCACCACACCATCACCACACCATCACCCCACCATCACCTCCCACCACCATCACCTCCCACCCACCATCACCTCCACCCACCATCACCCTCCACCACACCATCACCTCCACCCACCATCACCTCCACCACACCATCACCTCACCCACCATCACCTCA
>NW_024736650.1:5524211-5566711 GCF_018991925.1 Homarus americanus
CCGCAATACCGACCACACCACAGCATTTACACCTGACCTGAAGCACGCACCACCTGACACCGCCAGCCACACTACCAGCACCACAAACACCTTGCACGCAACGCCTAGCACCACAAACCCACACACAGCACACCACCACACTGCACCTGGCCACCTGGAGCACACTGCACGCCACATGACACCGCAAACAAACGACACCACAAGCACCACAAACCCACACTGCACCACAAACACACTGCACCACAACACAACGGACACACTACTAGCAAACCGCTGCAACAGCCACAGAGCACGTTACGCCGCCAACACCACAACCACCTGGGCACGCCAGCACCACAAACACGCTACACCTGACACCTGAACCCCGCACTGCACCTGGCACCACCAGACGCACTGCACCGTAACCGCCGCAACACCACAAAACACTACACCACATCACCTGAGCACACTGCACCACAACACCTGAGCCGCCGCTGCACCTGGGCCACGCACTGCACCTGCCGCACCACCGAACACACTACACCAGCACACTGCACCTGGCACTGCCGTAACACCACACAGCACACTGCACTGCACACATCACCTGGCACGCACTGCACCACCAGCACCACAAGGCACGCTGCACCACCAGCACCACCAGAGCACACTGCACCATAACGCCTGACACCACAAACACACTACACCACATCACCAGAGCCCACTGCACCACAGCACCTGGAGCCGCACTGACACCGCTAGCACGCTGCGCCTGAGCGCACTGCACCTGACACCTGGGCCACCACACCACGTCAGCCTGAGCACGCCTGCACCTGGGCACGCTGCACCTGACACCGCCGAACGCACTGCGCCTGAGCCACACTGCACCCGCAACACCTGGGCACGTTCACGCCATCGGGCGCTACGCCACGTCACCTGGACACTACACCTGGGCCTGCACCTGACACCACAGGACACGCACCTGGGCACGCTGCACCTGACACCTGGAGACGCACTTCACCTGGAGCACGCTGCACCTGGGCACACTGCACAGCACTGGGCACGCCACCTGAGCACGCACGCCTGGCCGCCTGAGCCACGCACTTCACCTGGAGCACGCTGCCTGACACCACCGACACGCTGCTGGAAGCGCACTGCGCCTGACACCTGAGCACGCACTGCACCACACACTGCGCCGCAGCACCGCAAGAACGCACCACAGACACTTTCACGCCTGAACCCCACGCTGCGCCACGACGCCACACCGCACCGCCTGACGCTGCCTGAGCACGCTGCACCTGAACACGCTGCACCACGGCACCTGAACCGCCTGCACCACCAGACACCGCCTGCACCTGGGCCACTGCACCTGACACCACCAGGCACGCACCTGAGCCCGCACCTGGGCCCGCCTGCCTATGCTGCGCCCGAGCACACTGCACCTGGAGCACACTGCACCTGACGCCACTGGGCCGCACCACCTGGGCCGCGCTGCACCCCAGGCGCGCTGCGCCTGTAACTGCAGAGCACAACGCCACCAGCGCCTGGGCACGCTGCACCGTAGGCCTCACACCTGGGCACGCTGCGCACCAGGCACACGTTGCAGCCGCAAGCACCTGGGCCGCACTGCACCTGGACGCACTGCACCATACGCAACAGAGCACTGCGCCTGAGCACACGTTGCACCTGACGCCACCATGCCTGCACCTGGGCCGCACTGCACCGCAGCACCTGAGGCACACTACCTGAAGCCACCGACACCGGAGCACGCTGCACCTGGAGCACGCTGCACCTGGGCCGTTGCACCTGAGCCACTGACACCATGAAGCGCACTGCGTCCGCAGCACGCAGGCACGCTGCCACATGCACGCTGCACCCAAGCACCTGGGCCGCCTGACACCTGGGCCCGCGCTTTCACGCCTGACACCGCACACCCCGCCCGCATGCCTGGCCGCCTGGCACGCTGCGCCACGCGCCTGAGCCTGCTGCACCGCCATGCGCACGAGCACCTGAGCCCGCTGCACCCTGACACCACCAGACACGCTGCACCTGAACACCACCAGGCCACGCTGCACGCCGTGGGCCGCAGCACCTGAGCCGCTGCACCACAAGACGCGTTGCACCTGGCCTGGGTACGCTTTCTGCACCTGAGCCGCGCTGCGCCGCAACGCCTGGGCACGCTGCACCACAGGCCGCACTGCACCTGACACCACAGGCCACCGCTGCGCCGCGACGCACTGCACCTGGCACCACCAAGCCACCTTACACCTGAACACGCTGCGCCACAACACCTGAGCACGCACGCCTGGGCCACACTGCACCTGGAGCACGCTGCACCGGCACCGCTGCGCCTGACACCTGCGACACGCTACCTGCGACACGCCTGCACCGCGACCGCACTGCGCACCTGGCCTGCAGGGCACGCTGCACCTGGGCCACACGCTTTCACCACAGAGCACACTGCGCCTTACTGCACCGCAGCGCACGCACCTGAGCCGCACTGCACCTGGGCCACACTGCACTGCCCTGACACCTGCGACACGCTGCACCTGGGCACGCACTTTCACCTGGGGCACGCTGCGCCTGACACCTGAGCACACTGCACCTCAGACGCACTGCACCACGGCTCCACAGGCCTGACACCCCAGGCACGCTGCGCCACGGCCCTGGGCACGCACGCCTGACGCCACCGACACGCTTTCACCCACAGCACCGCACCCCACTGCACCGTTGACACCGCAACACCTGGGACACTGCACCGCAACGCCACCAACCACACTGCACCGCAACACCACAAACCCGCCTGCACCATAAACACACCAGCACCGCGACGCACTACCACAGAGCACGTTGCACCACAACACCACAAACCTGCACCTGAACGCAGCACCATAAACGCGCACTGCGTCACCAACACCACCAAACCCACGCCTACACCACAAACGCACTGCACCTGACCACACGCCACCACCTGAGCCACACTGCACCTGGGCGCACAAACCGCACACCAGCACCACAAACCCTCACGCCACCAACACCACAAGACACACTGAACGCCACAACACAAAACCACTGCACCACAGACATGCTGCACCACAGACCTGCAACACCACAAACCACTGCACCACAACACCTGGAAGCACACTGCACCACCCGCTGCACCTACACCACAAACCGCACTACACCACAACACCTGAGCACACAGCGCAACACCACAGACACGCTACCACCAGGCACTGCACCTGACACCCAACCTGGCCTGACACCACAAACCGCACTGCACCTGAGCACACTCACCACAACACCACCGACACGCCTGAAACACACCAGCACCTGAGCCACACTGCACCTGAACCTGCTACACCTGACACCTGAGCACGCACTGCACCTAACACACTGCCTACAAAACCACACTGCACCTCAAACACCTGCACCTGGGCCACTACGCCTGACACCACAGGCACGCTCACCACAAACGCACTGCACCACAACACCACAAAGGCCGCCTGACACCACCGACACCACAGGCACGCTGCACCGCCAAACGCACAACCTGCAACAGAGCACACTGCACCACAGGCACACGTTGCGCCTGACACCTGAGCACCTTACACCACAGACACACTGCACCCACCAGCGCCGCCAAACGCACCACCGCAAACTGGCACGCACCACGCACTTCACACCACCAAACCCACCCGCAACACCATAAACACGCTACATCCGCAACACCACAGACACGCTGACACCTGAAACACACTGCACCACAAGGCACTGGAAACGCACTACGCCTGACACCACAAACACCTACACCACAAACACACTGCACCTGACACCTGAACACACTGCCACAAAACACGCACTACCACAAACACACTGCACCTGACACCACAGCCACAGCACCACAAGACACACTACACCAGAACCACTACACCAGACACCACAAACACACAACACCGCAACACCACAAACACACTACACCACGAACACACTGCACCACAACCGCCACCAAGCTTACACTGCACCACAAAGCACGCAACACCACAAACGCACTTCACCTGAACACACTGCACCGCAACACCACAAAGACACGCTGCACCACAAACACGCTGCACCAGAACACATTACACCACAACCTGACACCGACACACTGCACCAGAACACCGACACTACACCTGGGCACGCACTGCACCACAACACCACAAGCACACAAAACGCCACAACACCTGGGCACACTGCACCATCAGCACACAGCACCACCAAACGCTTCACCTGAACACACATTGCACCTGACCACAAACACACTACAGCACAAACGCACTACACCACACACCATAAACGCACTGCACCGTAAACACAGCAACGCCACAAACATGCTACACCTGAACACCAACACCGTAAACCTGCATCCGGCACCTCACACTGAACCTGCCACACCTGGCCACACTACACCACAACACCACAAACCACACTACACCACAAAACCACCATACCACAACACACAAACACACTACACCACAAACACACAACACCACAAACACACTACACCACAACACCACAAACACACTACACCACAAACACACTACACCACGCCCACTACATCTACTGCTGTATTCCGTTGCAATAATCTTCCCTCATCGCACACCCATCACAGCTGCGCCCAATGCAGGCCACACACTCTTTCTTCCACATCCCCTCTAGCACAGTACCACACCCACAGCAACAACCCCTCCGTGGCCACACCCTCTCCCTCCACCACAGCACCACACCCACTGCAACAGCGCCTCCATGCCACACCCCTCCCTCCACCACAGCACTACACCCACCGTAGCAGCGCCCCCATGACCATACCCTCTTTGTACCACAGCACCACACCCACCACAGCAGTGCCCCATGGCCACACTCACCGCAGCGGCGCTCCATGGCCACACCCACTACCACAGCGCCTTGTGGCCACCCAGCAGGGCAGGTGAGGCAGACTATCAGGGCCACAGAATCAACAGTCAACATGAAGACGGTCATTCTGGTAATGTAGGAGCCATAACACCGCCCTGACCTTCTCCTCTCCCCTCCCTCCTGCACGACCACTGACCTCCTGCTGCACCCCTGCTGTTCTGCTGCACGACCACTGACCTGCTGCACGACCACTGACCTGCACGACACTGACCTCCTGGTGCACCCCTGCTGTTCTGCTGCACGACCACTGACCTCCTGCTACACCCCTGCTGTTCTGCTGCACAACCACTGACCTGCTGCACGACCACTGACCTGCTGCACGACCACTGACCTCCTGTGCACCTCTGTTCTGCTGCACGACCACCGACCCCTGCTGTTCTGCTGCACGACCACTGACCTGCTGCACGACCACTGACCTCCTGCTGCACCCTGCTGTACTGCTGCACGACCACTGACCTGCTGCACGACCACTGACCTGCACGACCACTGACCTGCACGACCACTGACCTCCTGCTGCACCCCTGCTGTTCTGCTGCACGACCACTGACCTGCTGCACGACCACTGACTTGCACGACACTGACCTCCTGGTGCACCCCTGCTGTTCTGCTGCACGATCACTGACCTGCTGCGCGACCACTGACCTCCTGGTGCACCCCTCGCAGTTCTGCTGCACGACCACTGACCTCGTGCTGCACCCCTGCTGTTTTGCTACATAGCACTGTCCTGCTGCACCCTTGCTGTTCTACTGCACGGCCACTGATCTGCTGTACAGTGTTCCCTCTCTCAGCGTATAAACTGCTGCACAGACATTGTTTTAGTAAATAACAACCTCTGTGCTGTGCTGCTGTTTCTCCGTTGTATGGCCACTTTACTGCTGCATTTAAACCAAGTTGCTGCACGACCATTGGGGTGTTTTGTACTCAGTGTCTGCTGTACGCCTGCTGTTGTGCTGAAAAAAATAATCGATATCCTGTCGCTTCATCAATGATTTGCTGCACGACTAATGACTTGCTGTGTAACCACTATTTGCTGCATAAACAGTGACTGATTTTCTGCACAACTGCTCTCTCTCACACGACCATCATCCTTGTGCTGTGTCACTGTTTACGAATATATTAAATGTTTTTGGTACATGGACGTTTCTCTGCCCCACAGCTGTTCTCCTCCACCACCAACAGATGTTTTCTTGCTATGTCGTGCTGCTGTTGTTACATGGCCGCCATTCTGCTGTACGACGACCACTTGCTGTACGACCGCCATTCTGTTGTACGACGACCATTCTGCTGTACGACCACCACTGCTGTACGACCACCATTCTGCTGTACGACCACCACTCTGTTGTACGACCACCATTCTGTTGTACGACGACCATTCTGCTGTACGACGCCATTCTGTTGTACGACCACCATTCTGCTGTACGACCACCACTGCTGTGCGACCACCATTCTGCTGTACGACCACCATTCAGCTGTACGAATATTATTCTGTTGTACGACCATCATTCTGTTGTACGACCACCATTCTGCTGCACGACCACTTTGCAGCTGATCAAGCAATGTTCTCCTGTATAACAGTAATTTCTATAGAGGTTCATGTCTAATATCCTGCTGCACGACCTTTATTCCCAGTACGACCTCTGCCCGACCAAACGAAGAGGAATCCACAATACGACCCCCCCCCCGGGTTACACGACATCAGTTTTCCACGACTTTTATTCTGCACGACCACCGATCTGCACGACCACTGTTCTGCACGACCACTGTTCTGCACGACCTCTGCTCTGCTCTGCTTGCTGCCCGGTCTGCGTACAGTGGTGGTGGCTACAGCAGACTTGCCTGGATAAACCTCCGACTGGCTGCTTGCTATCTGCTTGGTCTATCTCTGCTGTCTGATTCATTCGCCTCTTAACCTCCCGATACTGTATGAGTGGCCCAGGAGGCAGCTGACGTATGAACTCACTTAATAATAAGGTTCAGGGGGCCAGAGTCACTAAGCTTCATTCAGTGGATGATTCTCGTAAAGCTGAAGATATGAGAATACGCTTGACTGGTCGATTTAAGCTTTAAAACGCAAAAAAAAAATCGAAATTACACCTGAGACTACCTTAATTAGATACGTTCGCTTAACACAAATTTAAGGTATGAAATTAAATTACCTTAAATGTTGTCTCTTTAAATGATGCTAAGTAAACGTCTCTTGTTAAGGTAATGTCTTTGTTAAATTTTGATATTAATTTTATATTTAATTTGGTTCAAGTTAAATTAAGTAATTTTTCGTATCTTAATTTAAGAGGAAAATTCAACTGATGAACCGTTAAGCCGGATCTAACTTTGCTAAGGAATAAATGTTACATGTTATATGATGTTTTCAACTTTCTTCATTCGACAGCGGACAGGAGAATATGTTTGTTTGGGAGACACGAGGCAGGTTTTTGTTGGTCAATAATGCAGTGAATAAAATCAGCGGTGTGTTGGTTGGACGACTGAAGCGGTCGAGTAGTTCTTGTGGCGATGAACGAAAACTATCATAAATATGCCCAGCTGTTCCTGGTGTCTGCACTACGTCATCTACCTTTCTTTGACCTGACCTAATGGTCTACTTAGATTGTTGTGTTTGTTCTGAGTAAACGAGCAGTTTTATGTTTGTTAACTACACTTGGCAACACTTAACGCTTAATACAAGTTTAAATAATTTATCTAGTGTTTCCTTACATTAATTAGAGGTACAATAAAGAAGACTTATATATATGTATATGACACGGGTATACTGTATGTGTATATATTATATACATTCATACTTTATACCTGTACCGTATTTAACATTCGGCAGGTTTGGTGTGATCACTTGGTTGATCTCTGTAACTAACATGTTCGGGAGCAGACCTGCCTGACGGAGGGCAGGACAGTGGAGGGCGGCAGCCAGAAGGATCGCCTTTATCAGCGCGACAGACAGAAAGCATCTCGTAACACCTCTCTCGTTTGCCACCCCTGTAGCCACGGGCCACTGGGCGTGTTCCTCTCCCTTCACGCCTGCTAGGAAGTGTTGGCCAGGGGTCAAAATGCCATTTATAATGTTAGAGGCGGGGCAGCAGGCGGGTAATGGACCTGACATGGCACTCCATCTTGACCTTTCGTAAATAAGAAGAACCGACCAACTCAGCTAAATGGCGGCGTCGGTTGATGAGCTCACTGATAATGACGCCACAGCGGTGTCCGTGTGATATAATTCATGTTGTACATCAGATAGACACCTCATACCCGCCGAGACGTTAGTAAGATTGATTACAATAATTAATATTAGCTTCCAGACCACACGATACAATTAATCATAAAGAAATAATCAATAGGGACGAAACATAACATAAACACTGCTCTCAGCGGCTCTCGGGAGTCGTTTAGTTTCTCTCATAGATGTAAACAAAATACTGTCAGTCATATGAGAGGTGAAGTATGTTTTGTTGTTGTTCCACAGAAGTTTAATGCCACAGTGCCCGTCCTGAAACGAAGATAATTGGCCAATGTAAAGTAGAAACAGCAGGCGGGGACTCTAACCTTTGCATATATATGTCTTGTCGTCTATGGAGCAGGAAGGTGGCGTAAAGGTTAATCCATTTGTACTTACTTATTGATGTGTTTACTTATTCATTTACTTATCTATCAGTGTTACTTCATACTCACTTAACCTAAAACATAAACACCAGAAGTAAATAAGTGAATAAGAAAAACCTAAAACTGAAGGTCAAACATGGCAGGTCAAGTAGACAGTGATTATATTAACCCAAACCAAACTAAACCTTACTGAATTATCATGCCCGAAGCCCATTAGGATAAGAACCTATTAGCTTTAGAGCCCATTGAGAGTTTTTTACTTATTAGGACCAATTACCAGTCACCGAAGAGTCAACACCTTGGTCCTTAAAATATCGTACTCAAGGGGTTAGAATATCGTACTCAAGGGGTTAGAATATCGTACTCAAGGGTTAGAATATCGTACTCAAGGGGTTAGAATATCGTACTCAAAGGGTTAGAATATCGTACTCAAGGGGTTAAAATATCGTACTCAAGGGGTTAAAATATCGTACTCAAGGGGTTAGAATATCGTACTCAAGGGGTTAGAATATCGTACCTCTGGCTGAAGGTGATGTGAATATATTAGACCGAGAACACCAATAGATTTCTTCCTTTCTTGTTCTTTTACTTAAACATGTGAAATATATACACTTGTTGATATAGTTTCCTAGACGTTTGGTGATATTTGGCATCTACTTGTGGGTCATGTATGTGATTGGTGTCTTATTCAGGTTTTAAAGGAATTCGTGTAACCAGATGCTAAAGTTTTACAGAAGTCTCCATTTCCAACGTGAATCTTATAAGTAGTTGGACCAGATATTGTCATTTATGTCCAGTTCGCGGCTGTACACATGAGGTTCAGCTCTAAAAAAAGTATTAACCTAACCTGACCGAATATAACTTAGCCAAATATCAATTAACCAAACGTAACAACCAAACGTAACTTAACGAAACGTGTCTTCACCAAATGTAATTTAACTAAACATTACCTAACCAAGCACAACTTAACTCAAAACAACTTAACCAAATACAACACAGCTTAATCCTAACGGGGGACCCAATGGTTAAATTAGGTTAAGTTAGTTTGGGGCATATTAGAACCAGGTGCCTATCAGAACCAGGTGCCTATCAGAACCAGGTGCCTATCAGAACCAGGTGCCTATCAGATCTACCATGATAGGTAGATCTACATTATGAGAGTGTCACCTGTCTCTGATTGGTCGTGAGTACAATGGTGAGTGTTGTTGAGGTGTTAAATTAACCTGCCATCAGAGGTTAATTAACTTTGGTGAGTGAGATGTAGCTTGGTCAAGGTAGAAGAGGTCAGTTCAGGTTATGTTAGGTTAGGTTGTGGTAGGTTAAGTTAGGTTAGGTTGTGGTACATTTGGTTAGGCTAGTTTATTTTTGGTTAGGTTAAGTTAGGTTACTTTTGGTTAGGTTGGGTCATGTTACTTTACGTTAGGTTAGGTTGTGTTAGCGGTGTAAGAGTCATGAGTTATCCACACACACACACACACACACACACACACACGTATATATCAACATCTCTCCTGTATTATATAACCAAATGCTGTTTTTTTATTTTGTATTTCTATGTATTTTTTTTTAAACGTATATTGTATGATTGTGTCGAGTAATTAACTCCTTGTAGAATTATTATCGTCTTGGGGTGAAATTTAACACACAGTGGGAGGTCTTCTACAGGGGGAGTATTACTGTATATTATATTAACGTGTGTCAGTGATGCCTCCTTCAGGAACATTACTCCCTCACTATTAACACTGACCACTCCCTTCGCCCGGAGTCAAGTCATCAAGACCATAATAAGAATGTAAACTGAGAAGAGGAAGAATGAGAAGAGGAAGAAGATGATAAGGATGTAATCTGAGAAGAAGATATTGATAAGGGATTAAATATTGTACTCAAGAGGTTAAGTTATCGGATTGATAGTACTCGGGAGAAATGCATTGTACTCAAGGGGTTAAGTAGTCGTACTCATGAGAAATACATTCTGCTCACGGGCTAAGTCGTCGTATTCAGGGGTAAAGATATCTTACTCAATGGGCCGATTGATAGTACTCATAAAAATGCATTGTACTCAAGGGATTAAACTCACCCCACAGTATTCAGTGAATTGATTTGAAACTTGCCACAGATGTATGCAAAAACGACAAGTTCATGGGGTTTTTATTCAAGTAGTAGAATTTTATGAATGGTGTATCGTCGGCCATTTCTCTACGATGAAATTACCATAAACGACGATCGTGTTTTATTTATTTTTTGTAGACTATGTAGAATCAGTGTCCGGTGTTATCTACAGGAGAGATGATCGTGAATCTTTTGTTATCAGATGGAAAAGGATAAATTAGTGACCATATCATTATTACATATTTGTATAAGACCATATAAATTCTGTTTACATTTGACGTAAGTATAAAGTATTTGGGACTAATGAAAGTTAAAATAAATAAATAAATGGATAGATAGATAGATAGGTAAAATAAAATGAAAAGATTATGTAGGTTAATGTTGCCCCCTAACTGGTGTGTGTATCTAGTTAAGGTAAAGTCTCAGTTTATATTTGACGCCATTTTGGAACATTATAGTTTAGTTTACGTCAACACTACCCAGACGACCTCGAGACCTGCCATGCCCACCCCTGTGTGTTCTTCGGGTCTATACCCCACAGAGACTGATCTTAGCTTCATGAGGTTTCCCTGTGGAGTAAGTCAGTATATTCTCAAACTCTACACTGAGGAGAACTGTAGTGTTTATACCTGTCGCAGACCATCACTATGACCTCTAGAGCCGCCGTGTTGTTGTTGGAGCCAAAATAATGACTGGAAGGCATATGAGTATTTTCTGTTGAATATGTCCGGGTGTTCATCATGGTCATTTTAGAGGATCAAAAGGTGAATGTATTAGTTGTTTAAATGACGCTATACCAGCCATGTATGTTGTTACGTATACGGTGTTGTCACGTATCATGTATACTGTATGTCTAACCCGTGTCCTGCTACGTCTGTTGAGTTGAAAGGTTAAAGGTCAGGTCACGTCTTAGGGAACAACAACAGCACTTTGAATGACTTGTTGCCTTACTCTAGTGCAGCTTGTGTGTCTATGCTCATTATGTGTGTATGTTTATGTCTGTGATTACTTGTCCTGTAGGCTATATTTCTGCTTTATGTCGACCCCGAGGCGGGATGTTGCTCTGGTCATGTTTATTGACACCATTTGCCATTATGTACCCCGCAGTAATTGGGAACCTGGATGAGAACTGATAGGAGGATTGTTTTCCTGGGTAATAGTTATCCAGTGTAGTTGGCAAGTTGTCCGGTCTTGGTGGGCTACTCCTGACACCGGTCATACACCTCGCCAGCTCAGGGTGTGGTTGTAGTGTTGGCGGCAGCTGGTACACCTTAAACAAATCTCCGCCCTGGTGGCCCTCCCCAGGCACGAGAGGTAGCCATTAGTATAAAGTCTGACTGACAGACTGTCATGAGTGGCTGACAGCCTTATATTTTCACTTATTCTTTTTATATAAATTGTTGACTTACCTAAACGGGGTTGTATTGTGGGCCTCTCAAGTGCATGAGACAAGACACGAAACAGCGGTGCAGTAGAAAAGTTTATTGAACAATGTCTCTCTACTCTATAATGTATGTGTACGCGTTTTATAGATAATCCATATTTTTTTATGAGCCTTAAAGCAAGCACTAGTATTACCATGAGAGAAATATACACCAGACTTTCTAATGTGTATTCACCTGTTGATTGGTTCACATAAACCAAGATTACCTTGAGTTAAATTGCAAATTGATTTCAGCCACTACCTGGCGACCCGCCCCCAGCGCCCGTCGTGTGGGAGACATGATGGAAATGTGTGACTTGTGTACCTACATGAGGTAATTCGCCTGGAGTTATTGGTTTAAGTAATTACCACTGTATATTCTTAAGCTAAAAGTTATGTTTTGGCGTCATTATATCTGTCCTCTTAAGATTTAAGTTTTGAAATTTATCGCCAATAAACTGGTTTACTTTCTTGTGTCAGAGGTGCACTTATTGCTGACCTATTTACAAAACAGAGGCGCGCCAGCCAGGTACAGTTCTTCAACATTTCATCATCAGGTAATGTGTCGTTGGGAACCACCTGAACATTTGACACACCAGTTTATTTCACCTAATGATTAAACACCCTAACCTAACCCCCCCGGTAGCTTTAGGGTGAAATAAGCTGGGGTGTCTAATCTTCAGGTTATCCATCGTCAGCTCTTGGAGAGGAACTTTTGAGGAGACACTTAAGACTCTGTTCCAAAATGTGCAAGATCACCGCAAATGTCAAGGCCGTGTGACGAGTACACAAAGCAACGTACGTGTGTATGTGTGTGAGGAAGACACACACACACACACACACACACACACACCACCTAAAGACTCTCAGCTGGTCCTCTCGTCTCGGTTATAGTGTGTGAAGAATATACCCCCAAAAAGACAGGAAAATACAATCAGACGAGAGCTCACCGTAAAATAACCTGACCTAACCTGACCTAACCTAACCTAACCTAAACCTAAACCTAAACCTAACCTAACCTAACCTAAACCTAAACCTAAACCTAACCTTAACCTAAACCTAACCTAACTTTAAATAGAGAAAAAATTACGTGTTCATTTTATCTTTAGTTCGGGTGTAAAAATTCAACATTGTCTTTTCAGCTGTTCATAATACTCATGAGAACATTGTTAGTTGTATTCGTAGGATTTCTTGGGCTCACCTGAAGATTAACCATCTAAACGCTACCTGGGGGATAAGGGAGGGTAGGTTAGGTTAGGGTGGTTAATATTTAGGTGAAATAGGGGGCTGGAGTGAGCCTATAGAGGTTCACTCCAGCTTGGGACGAATATACGTGTGTGTGTGTGTGTGTGTGTGTGTGTGTGTGTGTGTGTAATAATAATAATAATAATAATAATAATTAACGGTTTATTGAAAGAGCTTGGCAGCCAGAAGGCTGAAAATATACAGTTACATATTTGGGGAATGGGTTTCGAATTACAAATAATATACAAGTAACATAAGTGATACAAATAAGATATATAATAACTAGATGGGAAAAGCTCAAACTACAGTGCATTTCAACATAGTGACAGTGCAAGAAGTAGTATTTACTGGGAGTGAATACACTGGTTTATTACAAGTTATTGATAATTTTTACAATGGTTGGGACTGGGCTGTTCTTATAGCGATCAGTTCGTGCACGTATGGGCTGGATGCGGTTGTGGTGTCGAACAGCAATTCTGGGCTAGGGATCTCAGGTGGTAGTAGGAGCTGTGTCGAGGATGGTGTAGAAGCTTCTTACCAAATTTGCAGATGAGGTCGTGGTGATGGTCAGTGAGAGTCGAAAGGGTCAGTGTGTTGAGCGCTTCTTGATATGTGGAGTCGGAAGGGGAGAGAATAATCTTGCATGCCCTCTTTTGCACTTTTTCTAGGTGTTTACGTTGTGTGGCATTTAGGGAGGAAGACCAGGTGTGTGTGTGTGTGTGTTTTTAATGTCGTCAGCAACTCGTTACAATAAGTATATATATCTTAAGGTATACAATTTAATGGGCCACAAAACACAACAAAAGTGATAATTTCTATTGGAATATACAAGCCCCCCAAGACTACTGTACCCAGGCTATTGTTTACATCACTGGAGTACTGCAGGAATAACATGTAATCGTAGATGAAATACGTCCTATAAAAATACTCATAGAACTGATATGTAGATGTATATGAAAACTACATCACATTATTATGGAATACGTCAAGAATGTGAGAGAAAATATGAAATAAATTGTTTGATAAATATGGATATATTGTCACGTACTAATGAAGAAAATATACCGTAAGTATTTAAAAATGTACAAAAAATAGCTAATATAAACTAACTTGTAAACTGAGAATTAATAGAGGAAATTAACTTCACCTAAAACACACATGATAAAACAGTTGTCATTTCTTTTAGTCAGGGTTGCTTATAAGTCCCTTGGTGTTTGTGTTTACAGAGTCCATTGGTGTTTGTGTTTAGAGAGTCCCTTGATGTTTGTGTTTACAGACTCCCTTAGGTGTTTGTGTTTACAGAGTCCATTGATGTTTGTGTTTACAGCGTCCCTTGATGTTTGAGTTTACAGCGTCCCTTGGTGTTTGTGTTTACAGAGTCCCTTGATGTTGTGTTTACAGCGTCCCTTGATGTTTGTGTTTACAGTATTACCATAAGGAAGTTACACACCTAAAAACATCAGTATCTCCACTATAAATTTCTTCTCATATCTATTACCTTCGCCATGATGGTTGTGACTTACAGGTGTAAACACACAGCACATATCACGACCGTTCATCATGTGTTCTCTACACACCTTCACATGTTGAGTTAAAGCTATAGGTGAGATAGTGAATAACATAGCTGGGAGTAGAAGATGGTGACGTAGTGATGTTTTAGGTAGGTAACTCCTTCATTGTAATACTGTAAACACAAACATCTAGGGACTCTGTAAACACAAATACCAAGGGACTCTAAACACAAACATCTAGGGACGCTGTAAACACAAATATCAAGGGACACTGTAAACACAAACATCAAGGGACGCTGTAAACACAAACATCAAGGGACGCTGTAAACACAAACGTCAAGGGACGCTGTAAACACAAACATCAAGGGATGTTGTAAACACAAACATCAAGGGACACTGTAAACACAAACATCAAGGGACTCTGTAAACACAAACGTCAAGGGACGCTGTAAACACAAACATCAAGGGACGCTGTAAACACAAACATCAAGGGACGCTGTAAACACAAACATCAAGGGACGCTGTAAACACAAACATCAAGGGACGCTGTAAGCACAAACATCAAGGGATGCTGTAAACACAAACATCAAGGGCTCTCTAAACACAAACATCAAGGGACGCTGTAAACACAAACATCAAGGGATGTTGTAAACACAAACATCAAGGGACGCTGTAAACACAAACATCAAGGGACGCTGTAAACACAAACATCAAGAGACACTGTAAGCACAAACAACAAGGGACGCTGTAAACCCAAACATCAAGGGACGCTGTAAACACAAACATCAAGGGACGCTGTAAACACAAACATCAAAGGACGCTGTAAACACAAACGGCAAGGAATGCTGTAAACACAAACATTAAGGGACTCTGTAATCACAAACACCAGAGGACTCTGTAAACACAAACACCTAAGAGACTATGTAAACACAAACACCAAGGGACTCTTAAACACAAACACCATAGGACTCTGTAAACACAAATACCAAGGGATTCTGTGAGCACAAACATCAAGGGACTCTGTAAACACAAACACCAAGGGACTCTGTAAACACAAACACCAAGGGACTCTGTAAACACAAACACCAAGGGACTCTGTAAACACAAACACCAAGGGACTCTGTAAACACAAACACCAAGGGACTCTGCAAACACAAACACCAAGGGACTCTGTAAACATAAATATCAAGGGACTCTGTAAACTTACTAAACTCCATGTAAAAAATAATCATCTGTGGCCATCAGAATCCTGAGACCACATCCGGAATAACAAAACCAAGTGAGTGATGTTAAGGCAGGTTTGGGTTGTGTTCCCATCATAAGCTGCGGCTCACTGCACACGCGCCCTATGGCCATATCGCCCTTGTGTGTATAAAAGCCGTTTATTTTGTTCACAAGCTGAGAATACTCGGCTCTCAAGCAAGAATAAATTGAGAGTAGGAGCCGGACCTTGAAGATAATGAGTTCTCGGGTAATACTCAGTAATTAGTGATGAGGATAAAGACAGTAGCGCTGTAGACTCTGTGAAGTCTTATTAATGAAAGATATAATAACAAAGCCACGAGAAATTTTGATTGAAAAAATAATCAATAGTTGCTGAACATTTTCTTCATCGTGCGTCTGAAGGGTCTGTCTCTCTCTCTCTCTGTCCTCCGCCTTACACTGTACAACACTTACTATAATCTGGCTTCAGTGAGGAGGGTAATTTAACTACCCATCTAATAATAGCGTAATCAGCTGTCTTGTCTGGTAGGTCACTAATGTTAGCGATATAAAAGTCCACACAATTATACTAAATTTTATTACTATGATAAACGTGTGTTCTTACTCATTGTTGCACAGAGATAGTTTTCTACTGAAGTCTGCAAGAAATGACGGGAGTTTCTGGTGGGGGTGATGCGCGCGCACACACACACACACACACACACACACACACACACATACATATAAGACTATCTACCTCCCGCCTGCTTAATTCACGACAGATAGAGCAGCGTGTCGTGAGAGCATCGACGGGCGGCTCCTGCAGGGGGGTGTTTAAGCCTTATCTTGTGTCAGTGTGGTGGATCTGGCTGCGGTGGTGCTCGTGGGCCACGCTTGTGAATCACTGACATTATAACAACCCCTCGAGGCTCTGTATAACAAAACCTGTTGTCTATAAAGTGTTTTTAATCTCGACCTTAATGGTGTTATTGGCCAACATATCCTGGTCCAGCACTCACTCATTTGACACACTCCTTGTGAACTCTTTCTTCTTATGGGTTAGCTTAACACACACGGCCATATACGGTCTGCCGTCATCCCCGCGATATAATATTAATTATTAAAAAAAAAACTGTAGATAAGTTGATGGTAAATATGTTTTGTTGAAGCTTATAAAAAACCTTGATGTAGACATTGAGGTTTTAGTAAAGTTCCACACAGTCAAAAAGACTTTGTGGGAGCCTTATGTGGCGCGTGTTGGTCAAGAAGCTGTCCAGTATTTCCTTATCATTTTATCAGGTTGTCAAGTCCATAATTATGATTATAAAAATTACATCAACTTTTATGCGGGTGGCCCACTAACCTGGGTTGGTGATCTTCTACAGTACCTAATTAGTAGAGAACACGAGCCTCGCCCATTATCTGCTTTGTTTGGCCGGTTAGGAGAAAACCTCGCCCCTCTCCGCCCACACGTCGCCCCCTCCCCCCACCCACGTCGCCCCCTCCCCCCCCACCACCTCGCTCTATACTCACAAAAAACTTGTCATTGTGCTTTATACAACGGAATCAGTGACGAAATATTTTAACCAAATATAACAATACAGTTGTCGTTCAGATAGTGACTCTTGATAATAAGAATCCTGTTTGATTGTTCGGACGTGAAGCAAAAAAAATACATCTTTGAGGGGGAGGGAGTGAGTGATACACGCTGCCTGACCACACACACAAACTCCTCTCGATCAAGTAACGCGCCACAAGTGTTTTACGCGGGGTATCAGCTAAGATGAAACCAACTACTCAACAACATATACTCAGGTTGGACAATACAAAGTCATTCATTCTTGTTAAAATTAAATATAATTCATTGATGGATTTTGTTAGTAGGCCTCAGCTCACTTGGTGTTTTCCTGGGAAATTCAAAATCCTCTTTCCTCACATTTACGACACCGGATCCGTTAACTGTAAATATAGTCAAGTAATAATGTTGTCCTAAAGAAATCACAAAACCGCTACTTTAATGGACCTCGTGTGTGTGTGTGTGTGTGTGTGCGTGTGTGTGCGTGTGTGTGTGTGTGCGCGCCTTACAAATGAATGATCACGAGTTTGATTCACAATATTAGTGAAGATTAGTATCCCACATGTGTACAGCAGCTCGTGTACACCCAGTAGTAATTATGTATACTATCTCAGGTGTATACTTACTGACGGTGGAACAACCCAATATGTGACCCACCATCCTGCTAACCTAACCTAACCTAACCTAACCTTACTTAACCTAACCTAACTTAACCTACTCACCAGTTGAAATAAACTAGGGCGTCTAATCTTCAGGTGATCCCGATTATTATCTTTTTTTTTTATTTATCATTTTGAACACAATCAATAAAATGCTTCCACAGTGTTTTTCTTGTGACAGTTAAACAGTCAACCACTCAGCCTGTCAAGATAACATGTAAACTGTCTATACAAGAACTAACTGGTGTGCATAAAGACTACTGTTAAAGTTTTCTCTATATACTGTAGTAGTATAGAGAAATATTAAGACTTTTGTTTGTCCGACTTTGGCCCTCTGGTGAGAAACTAGTGACGTTTATTATGACGTTATATTTGTGAACATCGTAACCTTGCAAGTTAATGCCTTTGTTTACTTACTTATCTTATAGAAATAATGATGTTTATACTACTACTACGACTAATAATAATAAATGGTAAATTAAAATACAGTAATCACAATCGTCAATATATATATATCCATTAACTTCCTTTAAAACAATAACCATCATACAGTTGTCAGGAGAGTGTTATATATCGGGACTTGTAATTGGTCAAGGAGGAGTCAGTCACCTTTTCATTGGCTGTACTGGCTACTACGTCACGACTCGTGGGTCTCATCAGTGTAGGGTGTAGACAGATACCTGGAGCTGCCTCATGAACATCTTGATTAACGTAGTATTACCTGTAGACAGAAGAAGGGACTAAGCCGTCTACTTGATGTTAATATAACGTTAGTGTGTTCTTAAAAGTCGTATGTGTATGTAACTGTCTAATCAGTAGATGCGAATATTGTTACCAGGGGTCATTAACCTTGTATGACCTCATTAGTTACCAGAAAATTGATGTTATGGTCGCTTACTCCTTAAAAACCTCGACCAGTTTTGATTCCCGCTCATGAGATCATTTAAACACCCAGGTCAGTGCCGTCTGTATGTATGTTTGTATAAAATTTAACGTGACAACTCCCGCCAGGTGTCATTGTTTGTAGGGTGGTGAAAAGGTGTGTGTGTTGGAGGTGAGTGTTGGAGGGAGGTGAGTGTTGGAGGGAGGCAAGTGTTGGAGGTGAGAGCTGTTAGGAAAGGCTCCATCACTTGGCTGCAGTAGAACCTTGATGAGTTTTGGGTTTTATAGAACAACATCCTACTGTGTGTTGCTGATTATATTGTGCCTCCTACTGGTCTCTCTCTCTCTCTCTCTCTCTCTCTCTCTCTCTCTCTCTCTCTCTCACGTTACCTGCTGAGTACAGTAGACATGAGGAGGAATTGTCTCAAGAGGGAGAAATAACACACTACATTTTTTTTAAAGGATCAGTAAATAAAAAAATGATTTTTTTTATTTTAACTTTCGTAAATAATGAAAAAAAAACTGACGGGTTCCAGTCTCTTTAGCTCATCTGTTTAGAACTGTTTGGAGGTGTCGCTGTGGAAGGCTTTGTTTTATATAGTCAAAGTATAAGATAATGAGTGTACTTTGTCCCTTGACTCCCAGGGTGTGAGTAGGAGATTAAAAGAACAATAATAGATAAGACAAGACACGGGAGTCCATTGTGTAGGAGCAGTAGACATACCGACGATATTATAAGGTGATCTGAGCAGAGAGAAAGGAATAGCACCCAACTGCATAAAAAAAAAGAAACAGCAGAACTAAGGAGTCCGCATTATAGCTGAGACGTAAATGTGTTTTATCTGTTTGTTGTATCGCGTCACCAATAAAACACCAGATAAGTAAACTATTTATGTAACAGTGGCAGGTTAAGGTACACCGCTACTGCCCCAGGAGACCAGTTTGTGGGAGCCAGCTGAGGACGAGGTGTGAGGAGTGAGCATGATCGTTACGGGGGCGAGCAGCTGTAGTATCAGCCAGTGTAAACATTGCTGATTTATATCCACCTTTTACACTAGTCAGTGCCGGTTTTTATAAATCAGGAGTGGCCCCCGTGCTCCCTGGTGTGAGATAACTCCTGCTTTAATAAACCGTCTTATCCTATCTGGGTGAAGTTAAAAGCTTTTTATAAAAACGCTCCCTATCCGAGGGCTTCTGTACCTGCCTGGCGGGTTGCTGTGTGTGTGTGTGTCAGTTGCATTTCTCAGCGCAGCTCAGTGGTCGCCGCCGGAGACTGTCGTGATGCTGTGTTTCCCCCACATTACCCTCGTGGCCGGGATAAAAAGGTCCTGACAACGTGAGACAGCACAAAACTTCAAGATATAAACAGATGCAGCTTGGAGGCTGGCGGGCTGCTGCTGTGTGGTGGGGCAGCCGCCGTGAAAATGAATTTTCCTCACCTGGTCAGTGACAAACTGTGGGCTGGAGGCTGTTCTTTCCCTCACCTGCATAACATAATTGAGACGAGGTCAACAAGGTAGTTAGTTCATGTATATAAATGATTTGTCCTTCGCGGCAAAATATCAAATACAATTCGAAAAAATACATTCTATTTACGTTTTTCCTGCAGCTGAAGCCAAGGCGGAACTAATGACCAGACACGTCGCAGTCCGCGCCTTACTTTGGTGCCATAAACCTGAATCACCAGAATATATGACGAAGGGAAAAGAACAGTGACGACGCTGCCTCATTTACTCAGCAGGGAATGAAATAAACCAAGTGAAGCTACAGCTCGGCATCCTACACCTACGGTTATATACACAGGTGGACGCTGCCGTACATTACCCAGCCAGTGTGAGCGTGTGCCGCCCGGTGCCCAGCCACTGGCATGTCCAAAATGTGAACTCTGTGTTCACCTCCGGCCAGGACTCCCGGTGACCCCTGTGGGAGATGTGGTCCCCCCCACACACACACTCGGTGCAGAGTGTCGCCGCTCCAGGACTTCACTGTCGACATCATGAGAGTATCATCTGGACGACAACGTCTGCAGGCTGTACCACAACCACCATCGCGCTCCATTTGTCATCTAGCGCCTTGAAAGTTCCATCATAAATACATAACGGGTTTTTACCACCGACCCACAAAAAATAACAAACCTCTACGACCTGGCCAGGTATAGTATGATCAGCCTCAGGATGACTCAAGTATCATGGTCTGGGCCTGACAGTCACCCCTGGATCAGCTCATCCTTATTACCTAGTTTAGTGAGGCGGCGCAGCAGACAGCGGGGCCTTGAAGAGGAGGAGGTAGGGGGCCGGGTAGCACAGTGCTGACCAGCTCCGGGTCGTGTGCTAAACTTACACTCCCACCGCTGACCACATTATACGCCCGCATAAAAAGTTTGATCATGCTCTGGCAGAGAGCCAAGACTACATCTTGTAGTCTGTGACCTTAGCTGACCCTTCAGTGTGCGCAATATAGTAAGGTCATCTTGACAAAGTGAGTATTTGTAGACGAGGTACTGGTGAAGCTAACTGACTGATGCATTCTGCGATTTTTGCTGTGAGAAGCTATTACTCTGAATTATTGTATCTGAAATTAGATTATCTCGAGTGAAACTAAGCAAGAGCGGGGTGGGGGTGGAGGGGAGGGAGGAGCAAGCACACAAACGCCGAGGTGGCGCGCGGGTGAGTAGACTATCCTTCTTTGTTCTGGGCCGGGGGTAAAAAAGGAGTTTAAACCAGTCGCAGCCCAGACACTGGAAACACAGGTAAATGCCGCCCTTATGCCCTGGGTACTTATAGAGGTGTGGCACTGCGCACAGGTAAATGCCGAGGTGGAATGTTTTACCTTCCACTCTGGGTACTTGCAAAGGTGTGGCTGTGAACTCCCTCCACCATAGGTGTTGTGCAACGTAATTTGGGTCTCTCAGTCGTGAAATAGTGCGTCTGTCACACATGTAGACCATAAGTTGGAATAATATACATTTTTTCCTGGTGTATGTTAGCGCGTGGTAAAGTACAGTGTGTGAGGCGAGGCGGGTGTGGCCTAGCGTGGCGGCGGCGCAAGGCGGGGCGGGGCGGGGCGGGGACGCAAGGATGGGCGGCCCTGTCTACCTGCCCTCCCCCCTCCCATCAAACACACACACACACACACACCTTCACCTGTAGCTGTCACGCCAAAAACTGGAAGCGTGGTTGCCTCCGTATCTTGATAATATTAATTCGTTGCTGTGTTCCTCCCCCTCGCCTTTGTTCATTATATTGCAAGAAAAAAAAAAAAAGAACAGAACAGAAAAATCGAAAAGTACACGACTCATGGTGTTGAAAGAATATGTGAACAGAGACACACCCCCCAAAAAATAATGAATATATGCTTTGAAAAATAAACTAATACTTACCAAGCTGAACTTGTACAAAACACTTCACAGTTCAGTAGTTTCATTTGTAAAAGATAGAATGTTGGCGAGGAGGTTGTTCTTTTAATAAGGCTGTGGTGACCTATGAGGTACAAAAGCGAACATTTTTTGTGACAGAACTGGCCTTTATCTGTGTGTGTGTGTGTGTGTGTGTGTGTGTGTGTGTGTGTGTGTGTGTGTGTGTGTGTGTGTGTGTGTGTGTGTGTGTGTGTGTGTGATCTCTCACCTACCTCCCATAAACACTTGGCTTTGTTGTCATGGTCACCCCCCCCCTCACCACCTCATCTAATATACCAATTTCTCACCACACAAATCTCCCTCACACCTCATTACCTCAGCCATCCCTCACACCTCATTACCTCAGTCCTCCTCACACCTCACTACCTCAGCCATCCTCACCTCACCTCACACCCTTCCCCACACCTCAGCCCTCCCCACACCTGCCCTCACACCTCACACCTCAGCCCTCCCCACACACCTCAGCCTCCCTCACACCTACCCAGCCCTCACACCCCATTACCTCAGCCATCCCTCACACCTCACTACCTCAGCCTCCCTCACACCCCATTACCTCAGCCATCCTCACACCTCACCACCTCAGCCATCCTCACACCTCACTATGCCCTCCCTCACACGTCACTATGCCCTCACCTCACTCTCCTCACACCTCACTATGCCCTCCCCACACCTCACTATGCCCTCCTGCTCCCTCTCCTCACACCTCACTATGCTCCCTCTCTCCCTCACACCTCACTATGCTTCCCTCCCTCACACTCACTACGCTCCCCTTCCTCACCCCCTACCACATCAACCCCCTCATACCACACCATCCTCACACCTTGCCACATCCCTCTTACCCCTTACCACATCAACCCCCCCCCTTCATACCACACTGTCCTCACACCTTAACCACACCTCACCCATACATCACTCACACCTCACCATACCTCATCACACCTCACCATACCTCATCACACCTCACCATACCATTTCCCCCTTCCTTATTCCTCACAACAAAACTCATCACTCATCACATCTCACCATAAAAAAAGTGTTTACATAAATAAGTGTAAACAACAATATATTCTAGGTTGTAAACAAAGGAGAAGGGGAAGATAAGGACAAGAACAAGACGCAATAAAGTACTGTCCTTGGTTATAAAGGTCTTGGGATTGATCTATCAGACAAGTGTATTTCTTCATGGGCGCCACGGGATTTTATCTGTTTACCTCGGCTGTACAGGTGGGCGGAATGGTGTACACGGTGGTAAGGTTAGGTTAGGTTAGGTTAGGTTAGGTTGTCGCTTCTCCTACAAGGTATATGGAGGCTAGGAGTCATTACTTATGGTGTGGACGGGAGGTGGGTGGTGTGGCTACTGTATACAACATCACGGAGGCCACGAGGTTCTGTAGTAAATCAATGTAAACAAAATCCCGGCACGCACACAGGTGAAAATTGTTTACTGTGTACAAACCTGTTTCTTTCTGTTGGATGTGTGTGTAAGATAAACACCGCCCACATTCTCTCGTAAGAACTTGTGATTGGTTACCACGATAGGGGCCACAACTTGTGATTGGTTACCACGATAGGGGCCACTTCTGATTGGTTACCACGATAGGGGCCATAACTTGTGACTGGTTACCACGATAGGGGCCATAACTTGTGATTGGTTACCATGATATCGACCCTAACTTGAGGATTGGTTACCATGATATCGACCCTAACTTGTGATTGGTTACCATAATATCGACCCTAACTTGTGATTGGCCACCATGATAGCGATTACAGTGGAGGTGGTCAATTTACGGCACCTAATTATATTTTTTATTTTTCTAAGAATTTTTGTCAATAATAAAATGGAAAAAAAATACAAACTACCATGTCAAATATTGTAGCTATCCAAAGGGGGAAAAATGCTGCTATTCTCTTAATAAATGTATATATATATTAAGTGAGATGAACAGTGAGTGTGTGTGATGAGAGAAGGGGAGTAAAGTTTGATAGCGTCAGGCAGTGGTGCTTGGGTAAGATAATCAGACTGCCAACTTGAATCTAACCTAACCTAACCTCACCTCACCTCACCTCACCTCACCTCACCTCACCTCTATTCAGGACTTTAATTGGTATGCTATTTAAGAGTTCTAGGTCGTGTTTCCTCAAGAGATCGATGTTAAGGAATACTGTTGCGTTTCTGCATTGTCAAGGTCTATATTTTATTCTGTTAAGACGATTTTATTCCACTGAGAGTAACCCCTGCCGCTCAATGGGTTAATAAAGTAATAAGTAAATAAACCATATGCCAACGACCAGTTCTGTACAGCCATAGAGTAAATATATTGAAGATGATCGGGTCAACGTGTGTCATTTAGAGGGTTAACGAGAACATACTATTTTGTCCCATAATATTAGTACAGTGACGTTCGTAGTTACTGTAAATAAGGAACAAGACGTAATATCTGACACACAGCGAGTACAGTACATCTACAGTGACAAGTGTTGATTTTACGCTCATTAATTTATTACGATGTTTTATGTTATAGGATATCGTTTTAGTGTTTAATTAGTGTTCTTTATAAACATTATCTTGTGTGATGATAAAGTGTTGAAGAACGTGGAGGGTGATATACAACAGTTGGTCAAATGAGCTCATAACCGTGATATTCATTGGCTGTGTTATTCAACCAATCACAAGCCCATGTAAGAGAATGTGGGAGGTGCTTACATTAAATATCGAAAAGGAACGGCCTATATTTGTCCACCTTTACATAGTTTGTCTCAGTACACTGCTGGACGTTGAACTTCTCTGTACACTAACACAACCTGCTCCTTCTCTTTCTTCTCTATAAGTCCTTATGTCTTTTAACCATTTAGTACTTGAAGTTTTCTTATCTAGTTGGATCCAATTGAGGATTTCTTTGGTTGACAGTTGTCTTGTTCTTCTTGCGGTATGGTATGTCCGCGCCGTCTGCTGGAAGAAATGCTTTAATGGATTCTTTGAGGTGTGAGCATCGTAGTGGTCGCGTTACAAGCTGATTATTTGATAGCTTGTGTAAAGTGGCGAGGAGAGTTGATAGTCTGTTCACTTTATATGATTTCAGATTTTAAATGGTGGAATGTCCTTCAAAACACAGGTGTAGTGAAGCGGTTCTCCTTCCACCATCATTATAAAGCATCTGGTTACTTGCGGACATAACTTGTGTCAGGGGTTACTTAACACTGTAATAATTGTTGCTGTATTTTCAGATGATTCGCATTACAGTCGAACAGTTGTAATCTCTTTAGTGATGAGTAATCTTTTCTCTTAAGTGGAAAGATGTGGGTATCTTGGGAAAGATTAAGCTGACTATCACTACTATATTCCTCGCTATATTGTGATGGAATCTTTTCGGATAACAATTGAAAATATTTCTTCCGTACCATCAATTTCTGACACAGCTCTTGTAGATTACACAGAAGACGGGCACAAATCTCACCACCTCTTGAGACCATGAACATAAAATAATAAAAGTGGGTCTCAGTGTTCGTCTCATTTTAGAACTGAGTTAACATTATATTTTAGTTAATGGGAGAAGACCAATCATCTTCCTGTTTACTGGTGGAGGAGTCAGCTTGGTCCAGCTTCCAGCAGCACGATGTGTGTGTCTGTCTCCTACAAGATCATTATCTGTAATGGCTCTTATCTGTAACAAATTTACAGCAGCGGTGATTATAGATCTGAGTACTACCCGACTAAAGATATATCTGTAAGAAGCGAAATACTCGATGATAAAAGTGTATTGGCTTATTACTTTAAACTCTTCGCTAGGCATTTGTCAGTTTATTAACCAGTTGGAAAGTATTTTGATGAGTATTTCGCCAGTTAACAAGTCAAGAAACTCATAAACTAGACAAAAAACTGAACAGATTTTATTCTCACTCCTTTGCTCTCCAGCTGTCAAATGGTACAATTATCTGAAATTTAGTACAGTGTAATGCCGCCTCTACGATGCTTAACACACCGGGTGAAGCCATAAACCGGGCGACCAACTGGGAATCGCTCCGTCACCATAACACTCCTAATGCTCTTTCTCACTTTTAACATGAGATCTCAATTACTCTTTTTCATTTTCTATCACATCTATAACACCCAGTAAGGTAATGTTTCTCAGGTTCTTTGAGTAAATTGGCGTTTCTCATATTCGTCACCTCAAGGCATGAATGCGTCGTGATCAGATGGTTGTCATAACAGAACAGAGGAGTGTATTGTATTCATTTTATATTTATGATTTACTCCTGCAGATAAACTTCATCCCGATTTGATTCGTTTCTTTATCTCGCTTGACTGATTTTCATGTTGTGGTACCAGTAATTGTCGTCAATATATCTACTCAATGACCTCCTGTTCATTCACTAATATTATGGACTTTTATAGCCTGAGAATTTATGAATGTTATTATTAGTGTTATCGTTGTTATTATTATAGCTATTATTGTTGTTGTTGTTATTGTTATTGTTATTGTTGTTATTATTATTATTATTATTATTAATTTACCTAAGCGTTCCTGTTTAACTAGTGAATCAGATACGTTCAAGTTGCCAGGTGGGTCAATCGACAGTTTGTCTGTTTCTGTTTGGGTGATAGCGGTCGAGCCTGACGAGAGGACGTGAATTTTTTTATTTACATTATCATTTGTACGGCGATACCTTCTTTAGCTTCTGTTGATGTGTATATGAAACACAGTGGAGACAAATTCACAAGAGCCGAACACAAAACACACACACACTCACAAACGCACACACACACACACACACACACACACACACACACACACACACACACACACACACACACAAAGCGCTCAACACACTGACCTCTTTGGACTTCACTGACCATCACCACGACCATCTAAAATTTGGTAAGAAGTTTCTACACCATCCTCGACACCGCCCTACCACCACCTGAGACTTAGTCTGAGAATTGCTTGTCGAATAACCAGATCCAGCCTGAGATGTGTACTTGAACTGGATCGCTATAAGAACAGCCCAGTCCCAACCATTGTAAAAAAATTATCAATAACTTGTAATAAACCAGTGTATTCAATTCTGTGTTACTTGATTCTTGCACTGTCACTATGTTGAAATGAACTGTAGTTTGAGCTTTCCCCATCTAGTTATTATATGTCTTATTTGTGTCACTTATGTTACTTGTATATTATTTGTAATTCGAAACCCATTCCCCAAATATGTAACTGTATATTTTCAGCCTTCTGGCTGCCAAGCTCTTTCAATAAACCGTTAATTATTATTATTATTATTTATTACACACACACACACACACTGATAGCCAAACATTGTGTACTATAAGAGGTAACATTCTCTATACGTCACCGAAAACCTTCATATGAATGTTCCATCAACAGCACCACATTCACTCATCCTCATCTGTCGTCAGTGTCACACACACTCACTCATCTAATGTAATAAAAATAAATCAAAACTTAAATAACAGAGAATAACAATGTACTGAATAACGAAAGTTTATTGTAAAATGTTGTTATAATAATTATTCAGAAAAACTGTACAATAAAATACCAACATCTTCATAGGGACGGTCTTGTCCACCCTCATGAGGCGAGGGTCAGACTCCTTGTTGTTGTTCACGATTGTTTCAACCATCAACTCTTCCCAACATTCCTCCCTAAGCCACCATACCCTCCCATCATCTCAAACCTCCCTAACCCATCATCCCCTCCCACAAACCCACCCCTCCCTCATTGATCATCCCATCACTTCATCCATCATCCTCTTACTCGTCTCTCACTCATCCTGGGAGGTGAGGAATAGTGCCATCCGCCAGGGACAGCAGAAGGTGCCAAGAACCACTGACTTGGAAGGATATGGATTCCCCTCCCATCACATCATCCTCCCTCACCCATCATCACCTCCCTCACCCCTATTTCTCCCTCAGCAGTCATCCTCTCACCCCTCACCCCACCCATCACGGGAGGCGGGGAGTGGCTCTTTATGGGAACAAATAACTCTTTGGTCTACTGTAGAGAAATTAGTGTCTTAACAACCTCCCAGATCACATTACGTGTATTCTCATCCTTCAGATTATCATCCAGCAAAGATGTAGAGAGGATTTAGATTTTCCCAGAGCGCCCTAACCGTACGGCCTCTGGGGGATATCCTGCCAGACATAGTGAAGCCCGACTACTGCTCACTTACTATCATACAGTTTACTACATATTTTTAGACCAGGTAGCAGGTGTACAGGCAGGTAGAGAGACAGATGGTGTGGGATTATTATACATGTTTTCCCACTCTGTCCTCTGTCCATTGTGCAGCTGCAACAAGGAGATTAGCAAGCCTGGGGTAGAATTTCAGACGATATCAAGTAGAGAATCATTATCGGTAAATGTCGTGTTGTAGTGAAAGGGTCAGAGGTTAAGGGATCCTGGGGAAACAGAACCCTGGAGTTCCTTAACGAGCAGGACACCAGACTCATTTTAACCAGCAAATACCCTCGGGCATCCAGCTTCATGTTCCCGCGTTTCAGCATAGTGATCCAGTTAGGGAATGGCTGTTGCATACTTGGCTTGCGTTCTACCAGCTCAAGGGAAATTTTAAAATGTTTTAGCGTTAAACCTTGTAACTACCTGCTGCTAACAGGTTGCTGATCTGACTTTGTGCCTCATTTACACACAATTTCATGGTCTCAATTGTTTCTCTTACTTTGACAACACAACATACATATATCATTTCTCATTGTTGATTTTTTTTTTATTTATGGTTATTATTATTAATATTTTATTTTATTATTATTATTATTATTATTATTATTATTATTATTATTATTATTATTATTATTATTATTATTATTATTATTATTATTATTATTATTATTATTATTATTATTATTATTATTATTATTATTATTATTATTATTATTATTATTATTATTAATATGTATTATTATTATTATTATTATTATTATTATTATTATTATTATTATTTATTTATTATTGGTTTATTATTATTATTATTATTATTATTATTATTATTTTTTTATTTTTATTTTATTTTTATTTTATTTTTATTATTATTATTATTATTATTATTATTATTATTATTATTATTATTATTATTATATTATTATTTAATATTATTATTATTACGCTATATATTATTATTATTACACACATACATATTATTATTATTATTATACTATTATTATTATTACATATTATTATTATTGTTATTATTATTACATTTTGCCCCTGTGTCGTGATGTGATTGTGACCTGTGGCTAAACCCCGTAAAAAAAAAAAACTAAGCAATTATATCGGGGAGTGGGGGAACATAATACTCGTAGCCTCAGATAAGAGAATAAACATCACTGAAAATTGGAACAGTTTTCCCTGGGCACCTGCGGATATTGTGTATCTCCACTTACCTCCCATCACCTGTTATGATGTCACCCCCCCCACCCCCAACCCACCCAGAGGGAGGAAGACGTATTTTATTTTTCCCGCGTCTCTTTCATTTCACAAACGACTGACAATTAATCGTGACGCTTTTAATTTTGGATTAATTAATTAGAAACTCAGCAGGTTTGTTCCTTGACTCAGATTCCTAAACTCATTACTGTTTATCCTATTAAGGGTTTTATGGGGTCAGAGGTTAAACAACCCAACATGGAGTATTATGAGCTGCTGTTGGGTCATATTTAGACCTACGTAAGATATAATTTTGCGAGGGTCAGAAGTCACTAAAAATACATAATTTATTTTTTGCCTCATTATAACATGAGGCAAATAATGCAGGACTGAGTAGGGGAGACTTGTTGCATTAGGCTGTTAATGTTGGGCTCCTTAATTTCTTACTGGGTGTGTTCTTTTGTGGGAATAATGGTTAAAAGTAGTGCAGTGTGTGTGTGTGTGTGTGTGTGTGTGTGTGTGTGTGTGTGTGTGTGTGTGCGTGTGTGTGTGTGTGTGTGTGGAGACTAACATAAACATTAACGGAGCAATAACAAGTTCACAAAAAAGTTATTAATAAAGAAATAACTTTTTTTTTTTTACAATGATATGACAACGATGACAGTGCTGCTGGCAAGGTAAACCCGACCCCTCCCTCCCAACCCCTGTGGAGGACCTTCACCCTTACTGACCACGACTGATGAACACAGAGATGGGTGAACACGGGGATGGGTGAACATAGGAATGAGTGAACAGTGCTATGGGTAAACACAGGCAGATGAACATTGAAAGAGAACATTTGAGAGAGAACAGTGACGGAGAAGAACATTGAGAGAGAGATTAACACAGAAGAGGACACCGAGAGATGAACATTGAGAGAGGAATAATAACAGAGAAGAACACAGAGCCTGAGGAGAACACCGAGAGAAGAACATAGATTAGAACATCGAGAGAAGAACACAGATAAGAACACTAAAAGAAGAAAACACAAAGAAGAACACACGAACACGGAGAGAAGAACAGAGAGAGAGAGAACAGCGAGGACGAGTAAACACAGCGTTGGGTCAATGGAAAGACGATACTAAATTGAGGCTAATATATTCCAGGTAAGATATTCATTAAGAGGAAGCGCCAGCCCCGGCACTCTAGGGTCAGGAAGCGTGACTCGTTATCTTACTAACCTCCAGAGTAATTTTCATAAAGCTTGAGTATAAGGTAGTCTTAATATGTGTTGAAAGGTCCAAGTATTAGGTAGTGAGTGTTGGAAGCACCCACAGAGGCATGACGAAGTAGTGGGGGAGGTGGTGGGGGACGAGGTGGCTGGGTGGGCGCCGCTGCTAGATGCAAATGTTCCGTAAAACCAGCCAATCAGCCCTTTATTATCACACGTGAGAAGGTAATGGTCGGTTCCCAGTCACGAGCCGCGCGCCAGTCAGTCCTTCCGGAGTGGGGCGTGACTGGTGGATTCCTAAATGACTGTTATTACTTATCTTATCAGTTTAACGAGGAATTGATCATGCAGTGCTGGACCTTTACTCACAGTGGTGGTGTGGTCAAGGGATGGACGCTCCTCACCTCTGATCACTGATATGAAACTGATAACCTAACCTTGTGGAAAATTGACCCACATTTACCGCCAACTTGGTATTATTATATTTCAGGTTCCAGCAACGACTGACGTGGAAATTCCTGATGATAATATGTGAAGCTGGAGGGATGCTGAGGAAACTGTGACCATATTTGACTTAGAGTATTAGAATGTTGCCAAGTCGTGATGATAGGATGAGGGAGGGATGGGCTGTTACTTAGCGTTTCTCCGTTTGTGTACTGTTTTATCGTCTACTCAAACATACATTTATAGTCGATGAAGAAGTGTATGGGTGATTATTGGTATTTGAGTGTTAGTGTAGAATCCTCCCAGTTATGGTCTGTTCGTTTTGATGTTTTCCATATTTAGAAAACAAGCATTTCAAAGTCAAACTGCTGTCATTATGTTTATAAATTTATGACGTCTGAGGCTGTATTTTATCCTTTCTGGTTCCTATGGTCACCTCCTCCCTCCCCGTAGCCTGTAACTCCCCCCTGGGCCCCCTCCCTACGGCCTGTAACTCCTCCCTACCCACGGCCTGTAACTCCTCCCTACCCACGGCCTGTAACTCCCCTTTCCCTGTGTCTTTAGTTCTATCGGTTTTTGGTTCTTTTGGTTACATCAAACCTCCTTGGTTTTCTTTGATACTCTGACTGAAGTTGGTTGACCACCTTTCTTCCACCTGTGTTCTGTTTCTTATCTTTAACTCTCTGCCAGGTTTGGTTTCCGAGGTCATCTTCCCTTCTCCTCCCCTTAGCTCTCTTTATCACCTTAGTCTTTAACTCTCCTTTTCGCCTTAGTCTTTAGCTCTCTTTATCGTCATAGTCTTCACCTCCCTTCATCATCTTTGACTTACTTGACCTCTCGTACCTTCGTGTCCCATTATCGTTCCTGGCGCCCCTCCTCAGCCCCGGGACATAACGTGGTCAGCGCCGCGGTTCATTGCGTCGTCTTCATCTCTCAGCCAACACGCACCAATGGACTACTACTCCACTCCATCTTATCCCAGGTGAAAAAAAAAAACACAAGTGGTTACTCTGGAAATTTAACCACACAGGAAATTTTCGAATCCGCGAAGTATTTTCTCTCCTTCAGTGTGATGGATGACCTAATCTTCTCAAGGCCCCAATCTCTTGTGTTGTCTTTCGGGTTGTTTAAGCGTCTTTAGAGAATATTTCATCTATATTATGGAATTACCTCTCCTAAGAAGTTAAGTCAATTTGTAAATTACGGTGGAGAAAAATGAAGTGGTTTTTATAATGTTTTGCAGACGATGTAAGAATAATAATGGGTATTTTATACTTTACTGTCTTTTTGTCTACAACATTGTTTACCAGTGTGTTCAACAGCATTGTTTACCAGTGTTCTACAGCATTGTTTACCAGTGTGTTCAACAGCATTGCTTACCAGTGTTCTACAGCATTGTTTACCAGTGTGTTCAACAGCATTGTTTACCAGTGTGTTCTACAGCATTGTTTATTAGTGTGTTCTACAGCATTGTTTAAATGTGTGATACAGCATTGTTTACCAGTGTTCTACAGCATTGTTTATTAGTGTGTTCTACAGCATTGTT
Organism: Homarus americanus; assembly: GCF_018991925.1. Taxonomy (NCBI): domain Eukaryota; kingdom Metazoa; phylum Arthropoda; class Malacostraca; order Decapoda; family Nephropidae; genus Homarus; species Homarus americanus. The sequence goes on from NW_024736650.1 coordinate 5,557,376, forward strand.
TAAATGTGATACAACATTGTTTACCAGTGTTCTACAGCATTGTTTACCTGTGTGATACAGCATTGTTTACCAGTGTTCTACAGCATTGTTTATTAGTGTGTTCTACAGCATTGTTTAAATGTGATACAACATTGTTTACCAGGCTTCTACAGCATTGTTTACCTGTGTGATACAGCATTTTTACTGTGTTCTACAGCATTGCTTACCAGTGTGTTCTACAGCATTGTTTACCTGTGTGATACAGCATTGTTTACCAGTGTTCTACAGCATTGTTTACCAGTGTTCTATAGCATTTCTTACCAGTGTGTTCTACAGCATTGTTTACTAGCGTGTTCTTCAGCATTGTTTACTAGTGTGTTTTACAGCATTGTTTACCTGTGTGATACAACCTACATTTTTTCCTAAATATGAACTTATACTCATATACCTGAAATAGCTTTGGGCTTCCGTTAATTTAGGTAACACCTGTATGGCCCTGTTGCTACCTGGGAATTAATATACCTGTATATATAACACCATCCATCATCACTACATATAACACCTTCCATCATCACTACATATAACACCACCCATCATAACTACACATAACACCATCCACCATCACTACATATAACACCATCCATCATCACATATAACACTTCATCCATCATCACTTATAACACCACCCATCATAACTACATATAACACCATCATCGTCACTATACATTTAACACCATCCAGCATCACTACATATACATCATCCATCATCACTACATATAACACCATCCATCATCACCATATACCACCATCACTACATATAACACCACCCATCATCACTACATATAACACCATCCATCATCACTCGTAACACCATCCATCATCACTACATCATCTACTACATATAACATCATCCATCATCACTACATATAACACCATTAATCATCGCCATATAACACTACCCATCATCATTACATATAACACCATCCATCATCGCTACATATAACACCATCCACGCTACATAACACCATCCATCATCACTACATATAACACCATCCATCATCACTACATATAACACCATCCATCATCACTACATATAACACCATCCATCATCACTACATATAACACCATCCATCATCACATATATACCATCCATCATCACTACATATAACAATTCAATCAATAACACCATCCATCATCACTACATATAGCACCATCCATCATCACTAAATTTTTACAACATCCTTCATCACTACATATCACCATTCATCATCACTACATATAACACCATCCATCATCACTACATATAACACCATCCATCATCACTACATATAACACCATCCATCATCACTACATATAACACCATCCATCATCACTACATATACCACTACCATCATCATCACTACATGTAACACCACTCCATCATCACTACATATAACACCATCCATCATCACTAAATTTTACCATCCATCATCACTACATATAACACCTCATCATCACCATGTAACACCATCCATCATCACTACATATAACATCATCATCACTACCTATCACCATCTATCATCACTAAATTTTACACCATCCATCATCACTACATATAACAATTCATCATCACTACATATAACACCATCCATCATCACTACATATAACATCCCATCATCACTACTTATAACACCATTCATCATCTATATAACACCATCCATCATCACCTAACACCATCCATCATCACTATATACCATCCATCATCACTAAATTTTAACACCATCCATCATCACTCATAAAACATACTATCACTACATACCCCATCATCACTACATATAACACCATCCATCATCACTACAACACCATCCATTATCTACTTAACACCATCCATTATCTCTACAACACATCCTCATCACTATAGTAATAAACAGCTTCATTTTTTGTAATTTTCTTTAAATTCCAACCTCATTAAACAGTAATTATTTCTGAATGGTCAAATTTTGAATTGGCCTCAGTGAGGAAACTGTTAGGGTCAGGTATATCACAATGGTGTTCCGACGCACTGTAACCAAGGTGTCAAGGTGGAGGTGAAGGCTTGCCAGGTGAAGGAGAAGGCCTGATCTAACAAACTGCAGACCACAAAACACACTAAGACCCAAAAACAAGAAGAAAGTAACAACCACTTTCTGCCCTGGGACCAGTACCTGCCATGGGGAGACTACATCTTCACCGGGAAAAAGACAAGAACAAGAAGCGCTGAACCTTCCCTTCTGATCTTAAAAAATAATAAAAAACTATAATTGATTTTATTTGTATTATTTATGCTTTTATTATTTTCATCTGTGCACGTGCTGTTTTGGGCATATATTTTGAGTTACATAATATTAAGGTACAGCAGTTTATTTCACTGTATCTCCTTGTTTACCCCGTAACTGGACTTACAGTTTCTGAAAGGTATTATAAAAACAAATATTTGGCATCGAACTCCGTAAGTGAGCCCGTAATCTATCCCATAACTTACAGCACCTCAACTCGATCAACCCGGATATAGTAGTCTCTATTTCCCGATTGCAATTTTTTTTTAATATATGTTGTAATAATTCTTGTTAGACTTGTTTTATCATAGAATAATGAAGAAAATTTTTTGTACATCAACATTATAAAATACGATATTACAGTTTGTCTCTTTTAAGTCATTTTTTTTTTACGATAAGAAGAGGCTTGTGTGTTTCTCATTGTTATGGGATGTTGTGTGTCTTGAAATGATACGACAACCTACCACGACCATCACTTTCTATGACATACTGGATGCTGTTGATGGCGTGTTACAGTAAGGTAGTCCCTTTGTGTCTCCTTCGTCAGGATGTGGGGGATAATATGTAGGTCGACTAATACGGTACCAGTAATCACACGAGTAGATGAAGTCTTCGTGAACACACAGGCCTGATGACCTCGTTCAGAATAAATAATATCTAGTTACCGTAATTCTCAGTATAATTAGGCCGCGTTTTTTTTCTTTCACTGGAGTTAAATAATGTATTCTTTAAGTCTTCAGTTAGAGGAATTAATTAATCTTTTATTGTCTATTATCACAAGGGAGTCATTAGTTTTGAGGAAAATATACTTAGGACGGTGACGAAGACTGTGTAAGGTGTGTGTGTTGGAGCGGCTGGTCACCCTCAACAGAGTCTTCAGGTTACAGTCACGGAGGCTGAGTTGGTGACGACGAATTTATTCATGATTTTTGGGTTACCTTAAGGGCATTTTAAGGTGTAACATATTTGTTTTAAGTGGAAGAATTATTATTGTAATTTCTGTGCCTCACTGGGTCTTGGTGTCTGTACACACAACAACTTTCCAGAATTAAGAAAGATATTGTAAATAAGTGTTAAATAACTTACGTAAATTTATTGGATATATTTATGTTCGGTTGGTATAGTTTGAAGAAAAGACAAACTGATGCGAGATTGGGCGAAGAAACCCCTCCTCCCCTCCCCCCCCAAAAAACAATATTAAATTAAAACGCAAAAGTTATAATCTACAGCACAATTTTTTTTTTTTGTCTATGTGGATAAATTGTGTCTTTAAGAGCGAAATAAAAGCACTGGAGGTCAAATGTTCCCCCAGTGCTATTAAGTACCAACCTAATCTAACCATCAGAATTGGGGTCCATTGGGATTAGTACTTGGATCTATCAGGAGTAGAGCCCATTAAAGGTTGACGACCGACTTATTGATCGTTGAATAAAGTTATCTTGGGGTCCATTAAGCCTGAGGTCTGTTAACGAGAGCCGATTTAAGTAACCATGAGTAAAGATCCTGGATGGTGATCTCTGAAACTGTGGGAGCTTCATGGTAGGTTAAGTGAGTGAATCTCTTTATGTTAAAACCTGAATCTGATAACGGGTGTTGAGGTGAACCAGAAGGTGCCATATAAACAAACAGGCTTCGTGTGTGTCCTCGGTAACACCTGCTGGGAGGAGAGGAAGTCCTGTTGTTTCAGAGATGACGTCTACCCCCTCGTAAAATTAATTTATCTGTAGCAGGAACCGAATTTAATTGTTCTTTGGAATGTTTCGAATAGTTTAGTGAATTTTTTTTTTATTGTTAATCGGTGATTTGATGATCTAAAGGCGCATAGTACTTTCATGTGGAAGGTATTAGGGGTTGCTCAATGAAATCTCTTCTCTCCAGTATGAATTAAAGGTTGAAATATTAGTAGCCATCTTTTTCAGGGTTAGAAACATCATCTGCATGTGTGTTAAATCTGTCCAAATTAGATGGTGAGTTTTATGGTGTTAGAACATGTTAACAGTACTGGTTGATGCTACACCGTGTATGAGTGGTGGTGGTACCGGGGCAACACCTTGAAGTCTGGCGTGTCCCGTTAATGAGCACGTAGTGAGATATTGGCCAGGTGTAATACAAGCGTTCGTTATGCTCCACCGGGTTTACCTGCTCCATGATTTAGGTTATGATGAACGTATTATTCTCGGAATGTATTTAGTTATAATTATATATTTCTTACGTGTTGCAAAATAGTAATGATTTCTGTATATTTCTTTTCTTCTGATCATCTAGATAATGATAGTACAAACGACTGATGAAGACTGTTATTACTCACCTAACTAGCCTAGCATTGTCTCACCTAATTTATTTATACTTGGTTATTTTAAGGTAAAAAAAATTTTAATCGAGTGAGAACAAATTATACCATGTAACTGATTTCTATTAAGTTATAACAATAAAAAAAATTTTGTGGCCGGATTCAAGAAAAAAATCCTTTCACTCGCCTTCATCCATTCACTCTTATTTACCGCAACGTTCACTCTCATTTACAGCAACATTCACTCTTATTTACAGCAACATTCACTCTTATTTACCGTAACATTCACTCTTATTTACCTTAACATTCACTCTTATTTACCTTAACATTCACTCTATTTTATTAACATTCACTCTTATTTACCGTAACATTCACTCTTATTTACTGTAACATTCCTCTTATTTACAAGCAACATTCACTCTTATTTACCGTAACATTCTCTCTTATTTTCCGCAACATTAACTCTTATTTACAGTAACAATCTTTATTTCGTAACTTTCCTCTTTACGATTCACTCTTATTTATCGTACCATTCACTCTTATTTACCGCAACATTCACTCTTATTTAACGTAACATTCACTCTTATTTACCGCAACATTCACTCTTATTTACTGCTACATTCATTTTTTTACTTTACTCTTTCCCTCTTATTTACCGTAACATTCTCTCTTATTTTCCGTAACATTAACTCTTATACAGTAACATCCTCTTATTTACCAAACATTCTCTTATTTACCGCAACATTCAATCTTATTTACCGCAGCATTCCTCTCATTTACCGCAACATTCACTCTTATTTACCGCAACATTCAATCTTATTTACCGCAGCATTCACTCTTATTTACCTTAACATCACTCTTATTTACCTAACATTCCTCTATTTTTCCTTAACATTCACTCTTATTTACCGTAACATTCATTTTTATTTACTGTAACATTCACTCTATTTACCAACATTCACTCTTATTTACGTAACATTCTCTTTATTTCCGTAACATTAACTCTTATTTACAGAAATCTCTTATTTCTTTCACTCTTATTTACCACTACTCTTATTTATCGTACTATTATCTTATTTACGACATTCACTCTTATTTAAGTAACATTCACTCTTATTTACCGTAACATTCACTCTTATTTATGCCATTTCTTTATTTACTCTAACATTCACTCTATTTCTGTAACATTCACTCTTATTTACGTAACATTCTCTTATTTCCGTAACATTAACTCTTTTACCGTAACAATCACTCTTTTACCGCAACATTCACTCTTATTTACCGCAACATTCAATCTTATTTACCGCAGCATTCACTCTTATTTACCGCAACATCCTTATTTAACGTAACATTCACTCTTATTTACCATAGCATTCACGCTTATTTACCAACATTCCGTTATTTACTAACATTCACTGTTATTTCATAACATTAACTCTTATTTACCGTAACATTCACTCTTATTTACCATAACATTCACTGTTATTTACCAATACTGTTATTTACCGTAACATTAACTCTTATTTACCGTAACATTCCTCTTATTTACCGTAACATTCACTCTTATTTACCTTAACATTCACTCTTATTTACCGCAACATTCATTTTTATTACTGTAACTTTCTCTTATTTACCGCAACATTCACTCTTATTTACCGTAACATTCACTCTTATTTTCCGCAACATTACTCTTATTTACCGCAACAATCACTCTTTACCGTAACTTTCCTCTTATTTACCGCAACATTCACTCTTATTTATCGCAGCATTCCTCTTATTTACCCAACATTCACTCTTATTTAACGTAACATTCACTCTTATTTACCGCAACATTCACTCTTATTTACTGCAACATTCACTCTTATTTACAATAACATTCACTCTTCTTTACCGAAACATTCTCTTATTTACCACATTCATCTTATTTACCGCAACATTCACTCTTATTTACCGCATTCACTTATTTACCGCAACATTCACTCTTATTTAACGTAACATTCCTCTTATTTACCATAACATTCACGCTTATTTACTGTAACATTCACAGTTGTTTACCTTAACATTCACTCTTATTTACCGCAACATTCCTCTTTTACCGTAACTTCACTCTTTTTTGCCGTAACATTCACTCTTATTTACTGCAACATTCACTCTTATTTACCGCAACATTCACTCTTATTTACCGCAACATTCACTCTTATTTACCGCAACATTCACTCTTATTTACCGCAACATTCACTCTTATTTACCGCAACATTCACTCTTATTTACCGTAACATATTTCTCACCCACACAGCATTGTCAGGACAACAATGTCTCTCTATAATCCCAGTCTGAGTTTCCTTTGGTTTAGTTCTTATAATGTGTATTTCTAAATCAGCCTCTCTTATGACGAACCTAACCTAACCTAACTTTCCAAATACCTCAAACACCTATACCAGAACTACTTAATTGGCGGACCGTGAAGAACTTTGGTGCGGACCCCAGTAATATCTCTCTCTCTCTCTCTCTCTCTCTCTCTCTCTCTCTCTCTCTCTCTCTCAAGGTGCTTCTGTAATTAGGGAGTATTTTTTTTTAATTCTCTCGTTTTCAATTATTTGATATAAAATAATACAAGTATTTGACCGGAAATAAAACGTAATAATTATGTAATCTTTTTTTATTGTTTTTTTCAGTATACAATGCTTTAGTGTATCTTAAAGGCGTTACATAGCTGGTTAGGTTAGGTTAGGTTTGGTTAGGTTTGGTTGGTTTAGGTTTGGTTTGGTTTAGGTTAGGTTTTGGTTTTTGGTTTGGTTAGGTTTGGTTTGGTTAGGTTAGGTTAGGTTTAGTTTGGTTTGGTTTTCATAGGCTGTGTTTTTACGTGAGGTTAGGTTAGATTTGTTAAGTTCGGTTGGTTAGGTTAGGTTGGTTTAGGTTAGGTTTGTTAGGTTAGGTTAGGTTTGTTTGGTTTGGTTGGTTTGGTTTGGTTGGGTTTGGTTATGTTTGGTTGGGTTTGGCTGTGTTGGTTTAGGTTAGTTTAGTTCAATTCCGTTGGGTAATATTGGTTGGTTAGGTTAGGTTGGTTTTAGGTTAGGTTTGTTAGGTTAAGCTAGATTTATTAAGTTCGGTTGGTTAGGTTAGGTTGGTTTTAGGTTAGTTTAGTCTCAATTCCGCTGGGTAATATTGGTTAGGTTAGGTTAGGTTGGTTAAGTTAGGTTAGGTTACGGTAAGTTGGTGAGGCTAGGTTAAGCTTTGTTTTACGTTACTTTAGGTTAGGCAATTAGTGAAATGCCGTGAAAAATCACTCAATTGCCTGGATTTTTTTTTTTTACAAATGCTTGTATAGAAAACTACAGAATTTGATATAAGTAGTTTTTAATGTTTCTAACTAAATTACATGGTAACAGGAAGCAGTTTTATTGTATGCCGTTATATTAAATAACAATAGGTAGTGATTTACTGTATCTCACGAAGTTAAATGACGATAGATAGAGCTCTAGTTAAAATGGCTCTTATTATCCATTTAAAGCAACAGTTATTAAAGTTGTCTCTCTTATCTATGTCTCTTACTTTACTTTTACTCTCATTCACCTTTAACTGTTCCCCATAACACATTCTTCCAAACTCTTTCATTAACATTTGTAATTTTTCTCCAATATCGTTCATCACAAAAGAGTATCATCTGTAGACACCAGCTGACTCACCTTCCCTTTACATTCTTTATATAACAAAGGTACTCAAAGTATCCAACCAGGTGCGAACTCGTAGCAATGGTTATAAATTAGACAAATTTAGATTTAGGCGCGAAATAACATAAGAATGGAGGAAACTGCAGCGGGCTTATTGGCCAATACTGGGCAGTCCCGTTTACACCCAACCCCTATCGCTCATATACCCATCCAACCTATGTTTGAAACTATCCAGCGTATTTCGCTGTTTACAACTCCTAGACTAAGTACTTTACATTTGTCCACATTAAATTTCATCTGCCATTTTTCAGACCATTTGAAAAATCTGTTTAGATCTTCCTGTAGTTTTGCGGAGTGATTTAATTATATGCCCTAATTTAGTGTCATCAGCAAATTTACTTGTTACTGTCTACGCCTATATCTATGTCGCTTGTGTAAATAATAAATAGTTTGGAAATAGAGTGGTGGATGAGTGGAACAAGTTACCAAACATCATCATTAACTCGTATACGCTGGATAGCTTCAAACATAGGTTGGGTGGATATATGAGCAATAGGGGTTGGGTGTAAACAGGACTGCCCAGTTTGGGTCAATAGGCCCGCTGCAATTTCGTCCATTCTTATATTCTTATTTTCACTTCCTTAACCATGAAGATCTTAAGGACCCATGACCACATTACTTGCCCATGACGTAGACTTACTTTCACTGGAAACTAGTTTTTTTTTCATCTCTTAGACATGTTTTGAAACATGCTTCACTTCTTTCAATAAGAATTCTCAACAGTATTCAATAATGCCTCACACATTGTTATATTTTCTTTATACTGTATCATTAGCATTGTCTAGTGTGTGTGTGTGTGTGTGTGTGTGTGTGTGTGTGTGTGTGTGTGTGTGTGTGTGTGTGTGTGTGTTTATTAGTAGTGAATGTTTTCATTTGTTTCTTATTGTAGTTGTGGAGAAAAAGATGACTCATACTAAGACCATATTTCATCCATTTAATCCTAAACAGCGTGGGCGTCTCACAACCCTCATTCAAGAGATACATTGACCCTTGTGACATTACCATTACTTACCACCAGGTGTTCTGTGACCTAACCTTCTCT
>NW_024736650.1:5571711-5644946 GCF_018991925.1 Homarus americanus
AGGGAAATACAGTGTACGGTACAGAAGCATACAGTACTCAACACCACCCCCACCCCACCTGCTATAACTCAGCCTCCTGACAGGTGTAGAGCTCTGGCTTATGCACAACGGATGCATAATTTACGAGCGTTTGTTTTGCCTCTGATGCGTTTCCCTCCCCCCACCCCACCCCTCCTCCACCCTTCTCCACCTGTCCTCCGCTAAGAACCTGATTTACAGCTCAGAATGGGAATGATTCGAATTTCACATTTTTTGTTCCATCATGATCAAGTCCCCTTGTTTGTTTACCTTGTCTTGGTGTGGCGGACGAGACGCTGTGTTTATATATATATATTTATCGCTCCAATACTGTTGTTGGTGTCTGTAATATACGGACGGGGTCTTACAGCACACATACACACATACACACATACATTTACGCACAGATACATATATCATAACTCAATAGTCTGTCCTTCTAACTGGAGGTAAATAATTCCACTTGTGTATAGGTACGTAATCCTTATTGAAGATCTTAACTAATTTCAACTATATAATTGCCAGTTAAAGTTTATATTTAAAATTTCGTTACTGTTTACGGGAACGCCATTTCGTATATTGTATTTAGTTAACAGTGGATGATTTTATTCAGCTCAGAAGGGGTTAAACGCAGTATGTATAGGGTCAACGGCTACCAGAGTGTGTGTGTGTGTGTGTGTGTTTTGATCATGAAATCCTAAAAAGGTTTCATTAATTAAACACGAGTATGTTAATGTGTTTTGTATCCCAGCGAGTTGTATGTGGAACATTTACACACGTTAGCCATTATTATGACAGGTGACAAAGAACACGAGTAAACCAAAGCTCATCAGCCACTTTTAACTAACATGTTCGTAGACCTTGACGGGCCACTATCACCACCACTACCACTATCACCACCACTACCACTATCACGGGCCACTATCACCACCACTACCACTATCACACCACCACTACCACTATCACCACCACTATCACCATCACCACCACTATCACCATCACTACCACCACTGCCACCAAGCAACAGGCAGCTTCACGCCTCACACTACTCAAGGTAAGGTTAGGTTAGGTTAGGTTAGGTTAGGTTAGGTTAGGTTAGGTTAGGTTAGGTTAGGTTAGGTTAGGATACTACTGACTACCACCACTGATGATGTGTGTGTGTTTACTAATCCGAAATGTTAACAACCAAACAGTTAACGAGCTGACTGATAGATGTTTCACTCAGCTGAATGAAATCGTTTAAGTGCAACACTGCTTCTTAAAGAGTTAATATGCCTAACCTAACCTAACCTAACCTAACATAACCTAACCTCAAATAGTGTTAGGGTGGTTAATCTTTAGGTTAAATAAGCTGGGGTGGAGATTCTTTAGGTGAACCAATTAATTTTGCTTATAATAGATGGTTGTTAAGGTAAGGAAAATATTAGAGAGGTAAATGTTTATTGATAATTTAGACCACGAGTGAATAGTTTGCCAGTCACCTCCACCACATTCCTACACAAGGAGAAAAGAACTATTTAACTGTATTATATGTTTGTAACTTTTACTTAACGTTGACATTAAGCTCCTGCTCTAGTTAACTCCGGGTCATGTTCACCGATGAGTTAATTCTTTGTTAACTAGGATCTGAATAAATTGTTTGTCAGTTATGGGCTTAACATGATCTCAGTCAAGTAGTTTGTCTTGATTATTATCATTTGAAGTAATACAATACGGCCAAGAGACGTGGAGGAGCAGTCAACAGTGACCCACCACAGCACAACGCCGGCCTTCTTTACGTCTGACAGTGTTGCCTTCATTATCACCCTCCAGTGTGTGAGACTCCACTATTTTCTCCACTGTGAGACTTTATTACTTGTTAACATTATTTCTCGTTCTCCGGCGTGTTGTGTCTTGGGGTAATGCACACTCCACCTGATCATTTAGGCAATGTGTTCCACGGGTGTTTGTGAGGACAATAAATGATTGTTGGGTCTGTGGCTCCCAGCTGTGTATGAGTACGTAAATTTACAGCAAGGGGAAGTAAAGGCGGTGGAGGGCAGCGTCGACTACTATCAGGCCTACGGGACCCGCTTTCACCTTTCACAAGATTGCTGAGAAAAACTGTAGGTGAAGGTCGGTGAAGGAGTTTATGATACTGTATCCTCGTGGAGTAACGCATTTCCTTCTGTCATAAAGTCACATTACAGGTCCTCAACACTCCGCCACATCTCTGGGTAGTGTTTAAGTCACATTACAGGTCCTCAACACTCCGCCACATCTCTGGGTAGTGTTTAAGTCACATTACAGGTCCTCAACACTCCGTCACATCTCTGAGTAGTGTTAAAGTCACTTTACAGGTCCTCAACACTCCGTCACATCTCTGGGTAGTGTTAAAGTCACATTACAGGTCCTCAACACTCCGTCACATCTCTGGGTAGTGTTAAAGTCACATTACAGGGTCCAAACTCCGTCACATCTCTGGTAGTGTTAAAGTCACATTACAGGTCCTCAACACTCCGTCACATCTCTGGGTAGTGTTAAAGTCACTTTACAGGTCCTCAACACACATCTCGTCACATTACTCCCTAACACTGGGTAGTGTTAAAGTCACATTACAGGTCCTCAACACTCCGTCACATCTCTGGGTAGTGTTAAAGTCACATTACAGGTCCTCAACACTCCGTCACATCTCTGGGTAGTGTTAAAGTCACTTTACAGGTCCTCAACACTCCGTCACATCTCTGGGTAGTGTCATAGGCTTTTGGCGACGTGAGAGCCCAGTCCCTGCCTTTTCTGACCTGACTGATAGCTATATTCTCGTTATTGTTTACATGAGGGCTAAAATACCTTTCCAAGTATCAAGTTTGTCCGTGTGGCGATCATGACTCTCCCGGCGGTCCAGACACAATAGCTTCAGTCTCCGGCGAGTATTTCTGGGAGGTGACGGGTCACTCTCTCTCTCTCTCTCTCTCTCTCTCTCTCTCTCTCTCTGTGTCGTAATGGTGTAAGAGGAACTGATATAAATGAGGCTACACTTTTAATGCCTAATTTCTTTTCCCTTAACTGAACCATTTGCTCGCCATTATCCTGTGTAAGATGACAGTAATTTTTGTTCCCTAAATTTTCACACTAATTACATGGCTGGAAGGATCTGGGTGGGAGAGAAATTAAGCGGATAATTTGTGAGTAGAGTAAGAATTTTGGGTGGGATTCATTGGAGTTAGTGTCTTCTCATCTCTCTCTCTCTCTTTTGCCTCCGTCCTCCACAAAACCAAGCAAGTATATGTAACTTTTTTTCTGGGAAAGGGGGGGGGTGATCAAGGTCACTTTCACTCTATTACTGTTGCAAAATTGAAGAATTCTGACGGTGGTAATTTTTCATATAAGGCGAAATTAAGTTTGTCTTTTCTGGCAAAAATTCCCTGAGTAGATGTGGACCACACACACACACACACACACACACATACACATACTACTACTACTACTACCACACACACACACTACTACTACTACTACTACTACTACTACTACTACTACTACTACTACTACTACTACTTTGCTGTCACGTGGAATCGAGTATGACGATCATCCAGCTATGATACAATGATATTAGTTATTAGGGATGTAACCTAGGTTGGTGAGTTTTGAGGTGACTAAAGAGGCCGATACTGGACCCGCAGGGTCGTCCACATTCGTTGCACGCGTGAAGGGCTGCATCTAGTGCGGAAGGGGTGGTGGCAGCGTCTTTCCGGCGTTGGCGCTTGTCTGCCTCGGTTTGCAGTCGGGCTAACTCGAAAGTATTGACACCTTCTCGTGTGGTTCTCCTCCAAGCGTTACGGTGTGGAGTAACCGACTCATAGGTTAGAGGGTCGATTTGGCACTTTTTCAGGTTTGTCTTAAGACTATCCTTATAACTTTTCAATTGTCCGCTGGTGTTACGTTTCCTATATGTTAGGTGGCTGTAAAGTAGCTGCTTTGGCAGTCTACTGTCGTCCATGCGTGTAACATGGCCAGTCCAGCGTAGTTGTTCATGGATAATGGTAGCCTCGATGCTCCTACAGTTGGTGTCAATAAGAATACTGGCATTTGTTCTCTTGTCTTCCCAGCAAACTCGGAGGATGGAACGTAGACTACGTTGGTGAAAGTTTTCAAGTGCCTTGAGGTGCCTCCTGTATGTGACCCATGTCTCACTGCCATATAGCAGGGTGGGAAGGACCACTGCTCGATATACGTGCATCTTTGTAGATTATTTCAGCTCCCTACAGCTGAAGACACGGTTTCGGAGTCTGCCAAATGTTTGAGATGCACATCTGATCCGATGCTGAATCTTTTCATCATTGTCTGCGGTGGTGGACAGGTGGGAGCCGAGATACCGAAAGTGGGTAACATTAGAGAGGGTAGTACCGTTAAGCTGGTTGGATGGTGGAGGTGTGTCTGAACCAGGGGCAGGTTGAAAGAGAATTTGATTCTTACGTACATTCACCTCAAGGCCGAAGTGTGCATACTCATTTGCGTAGGTGTTCAGGATCTCCTGTAGGTCGTGTTCAGTGTGAGTAATAAGGGTGTGGTCCTCTGCATGCTGAAGTTCAGTAATGGAAGCTGCCGACACCTTTGTTCTTGCCTGGAGTCGTCTTATGTTGAAAAGACCCCCCTTCACCAGGTACTTAATGTCCACCTCGCCGGCGAAATTGGTACTGGCACGAGTAAGGAAGGCAGCCAAGAAAATGGAAAAGAGAGTTGTTGCCAGTACACACCCTTGTTTAACCCGTGTTTGGATGGGGAAGAACTCAAACTGGGTGCCGTTGTGCAGGACACTGCCGTTCATACCATCGTGGAGTTACCTCACAATGGCGATGAATTTTGGTGGGCAGCCAAAACGGCTGAGGGTCCACCAGAGGGCTTCCCTGCTGACCGAGTCGAAGGCCTTGGTTAGGTCGATGAAAGCCATGTACAGGTCACGACGCTGTTCTCTGCACTTGTCCTGTATCTGATGGGCAGCAAGGATCATGTCAGTGGTGCCACGTGATGGTCTAAAGCCACATTGAGATTCTGGGAGGAAGTTTTCTTCCTCAGGAAGAAGTCTGTCTAGGAGGACTCGGGCGATAATCTTGCCAGCTACGGACAGCAGCGAGATCCCACAGTAGTTGCCACAGTCTAATGGTCTCCCTTGTTCTTATAAATATTGACAATGGAGGCGTCTTTAAGAGCTTGGGGGATTTCTTCCTTTTCTTATATATTCTCCAGGAGTGTGTGGAGACGGCTGGTAAGCAGAGGTCCTCCTGCTTTATACACCTCGGCTGGGATTTCATCAGGCCCTGAGGCTTTGTTATTTTTATCTGTTTGATGGCAGTAGCTACCTCATCTAGGGATGGAGGGTAGCTGAAGTGGGTCAGCTCTTAATGCTGAGGGACCTGCTGGGTAGTCACACACACACACACACACACACCCCTCCCTCTGTGATAACAATAATCTACTCAAACATCTACTGTAATGTGCCAATTCCCACACTAATTCACGTCTCCCAATGGATCCCTTAAAAGGCCTACCTAAATACTACACCGATACTGAACATAAACCATAGCTCAGCAGGGCGCAGAGTGATTACCTACATACATTAAAGGTCACTGAGACACCAACACTCACTGCCACTAACAAGATCACTCCTTGCCTTCACCTCCAAGCTGCATCACTACTGTCAATATCCTTAAACTATTACCAATAATCTCTCTAAGGTTCACCACATTTCCAGAGAATATAATTTCCATACAGAGGCTTGTTCAGACGTCAACAACTTCTTACCCTGTACACATGGAGATTATCGGTCTAACGTATACGGAGTGATGCACCACAGCCCTACTTAACACTCTTAACTTATGATCTTAAGTCTCATTAACTTGTCCTTCACTGTGTCTGTGTCTTCCTATTCTCTCTCTCTCTGCTTTCCGTTTTGTCTATCACTATCTCACTATCTCCTTGGTCAGTGCCTTCGTGAAACCCAGCCCGGCATCCTCCTCTTCTCTCAGTCGCCACACACGTCATTCTTTACGCATAAGTCATGTCCTTCTATGATAAATGGTAGCTAGGTAGGTGTTGAGTCCCTGATTCCTATGATT
Source organism: Homarus americanus (assembly GCF_018991925.1). Lineage (NCBI taxonomy): Eukaryota > Metazoa > Arthropoda > Malacostraca > Decapoda > Nephropidae > Homarus > Homarus americanus. The sequence continues at coordinate 5,577,825 of NW_024736650.1, forward strand.
CAGCAGCTAGTGGGTCACTCTGCCACCTTTAGCAGGATACTAGTCTGCCCAAGGGTTGTTCCAGCCTCGATCAGCAGACCCGATAGTACAGTAGACTCATTTCAGTGCACAGCAGAGTGGTCAGTCGGCAAGAATATACAGTATAGTGACCTCGCCGAAGTTACGTAGCCTAAAGATGTTAGTTGAAGCGCAGTAATAACCTGGAGGGTATAATATTGGTAAACACTGTAAAATTTGGAACATTTGGTAGCCCTGATGTTTTCTAGACGAGTTCTGTTGTATACTAAAACCTAAGACAATTTTATACGAACGAGATAATCACGCCTTTTGCATATTTCATAATGCAGGTGTTAAAGAGGAGCCTAACATTAACACCCGCAGGTACAGGATACCATAAATAACAATAGAAGAGCCAGTTTGTGGAAGGCAGTATTTTGTTCAGTAGTGTCTGATTAAAAAAATTATATAATATGTTTTCTGTAAGACAATATATATGAATATGATAATAATATGCAAATTATCATAATACCTTTTATTACTGGATATTACCTAGATATAAATTAAAATAAGACTCCAATATTTACCGGTATTCATAGGACTGTACAGTATTAAACTCAATATAATGCTTCATATGAAAGGATTATCAATAAGGTAATTCCACCATTGTTTACTGTACTGTACCTCGTCACCAACGTCGTGTGCCGCGGGTTGCATGGTCGGGATTTATACTTTTATATGACAAACACGCACAGCTACCAGTACACACACAGCTACCAGTACACACACAGCTACCAGTATTATCACGAGCTATATACATTATTCCGTTTTGCTTCGTATTTCAATTCTTTCTATTTAACCCCTTGTGTACGGGGTCGCCTCTGAGCTGAATAAAATCGTTTAGCTTTAGCCAAATAAAATATTAAAAGTGGCGTCCCCGTAGTGAAGGGGTTATGACGTCAAGACACTAATTTTGTCGACTGTAGTACAAGAAAGGAACTCATTCCTTCACTCTAGTCGTAAAGCAGTAACCACTCCCTTATGACACACACACACACACACACACGGTATTCTAGTCTGTATCTCGTCCTAAGAGACTGACACCAGTGCACGTGGACACTACAGGAAGGAGTCTGGTCACACTTGTCTCCCTCCTTATTTGCCTTGACCAGACCCCACGAGACAGACGGACACAGGAAATAATGATGTTGATGATAATGGTGGTGGGTGGTGGTGATGATATTGGTGGTGGTGACTGTAATGGTGATGATGGTGTGGTGGTGGTGGTGTAAGTGATGATAATGGTGGTGATGATAGTGATGACGATGAATATACTAATTGATGATGAATACTATAATAAAACGACAATGATGATGATGAAGACGATGATAGTGAAAATGACGATAATGATGACTAACAAATGGTTACCAGCAGTTTTAATTAACACATTTAAAAAGAGTATACTCACTACCTAACCTTTTTCTGGCATTCCACTCATATTATTGCAGGTAAAAGGCTTCAAGACGGGTAGCAAAAGTAAAAAAAAAACTATATCCCAATCACAATCCTGAAAGGCGAAGGAAATGAGTGTAGAAAAAAAAGATGTACAGCTGCCCGAGGTGATACAGCGGGTGACTCTCACTAGTACAGGGTATTGTAGAATATTTTGCATTTGGCCTATTTCCTGGTTTAGAAATTGTCTTATTTTTAGAATAATATTAAAGACATTTGTTACTCTAAAATCAATTATTATTTTAACAAGGTGTTATAGAAGTTAGCAATTTAACCAAGTTTTACCTTTATCATCCACAGCGAGTGACCGTTGAACGGGAACCTTTAATGTTATTTATTTTATTCTGGTGATAAATAATACAATACCTTCAGAATATAAATTACAATTAATTTTCGTTTAATTACTAGGGGAAAATATATCAATAAACGTTTATTTAAGCATATAGTTTATCTAAAGCTCCAAGTTTTGTTTTCTGAATGTTTCCCGCCTTAGTCATGGTCCATCAAGATGGTAAATACGAGTATATTTGTTTACCTATTCATTAAAGGCATGAAATAAACGTGGTGAGTATGAGTAGTATTTCAAATGATATTTTCTATTCGCTATTCATTTTGACGTACGATAACTCCACAAATTATTCCTGAATATTCCTGAGCTATAATCTCGTGTCATATTATTTCGTTTCAAAATATACTAAATAGATTAAATCTTTAACTACATGATTTGTTCTTACAATACACTTATGAAAAACAGCTTTAGCATTTATTTATTAATTTCTGTTACTATTTTACATAATTTTGTTCCACCTCGACTGTGAGTGTTTGAGGGCGAGTGTGAGTGTTGAGTGAAAGTTTCTGTAAATCGTGACATCATTCATTTAGTAGACGACTGTACAGATGTTTGTCTTCGCTTTTTTTCCGTCGATTTTACACTTACCGTCATTAGGATAGTCTGGGAATTATTAGTGGTATTAGTATCATGTAAATAATTATAAAATATACCTTGCAAAATATATTAAAAAAATTGTAAATAAAAAGAGTCTGACTTATAAGTTCGTGTTGTATGAGTTTTAATTTATTCTAACGAGTGACGTCTAACATTAAGACAAATTTAATATGAAAATTATATATATACAATTAATAGTCGTTAATAATACTCGAGAAATTACTTGATAGAGATTAATATTTTGACTCAACGACAAAAAACTCACATAATTAAATCATGTGACAAATTTTGTTTTCTTCAACTTAATTAATGATTGTAAATAATAGGTAAATGTTAATTATTGATCAATATTCCAGCAATATTGTAGAGTTTATTAGTTTGTTTGTATTCACTAATAAATCAATAATACTGTAAAAGGAAACGTTACAGGTATTATCGTCAACAGGTTACAGTAATTATGTATTTTCACGAGGTGTTCTATAGTGTATTCTTTATAGAGACTTATTATAGTGTAACAATATATAGAGACTTATTATAGTGTAACAATATATAGAGACTTATTATAGTGTAACAATATATAGAGACTTATTATAGTGTAAAATATATAGAGACTTATTATAGTGTAACAATATGTAGAGACTTATTATAGTGTAAAATATATAGAGACTTATTATAGTGTAACAATATATAGAGACTTATTATAGTGTAACAATATATAGAGACTTATTATAGTGTAACAATATATAGAGACTTATTATAGTGTAACAATGTGTAGAGACTTATTATAGTGTAAATTATATAGAGACTTATTATAGTGTAACAATATGTAGAGACTTATTATAGTGTAACAATATGTAGAGACTTATTATAGTGTAACAATATGTAGAGACTTATTATAGTGTAAAATATATAGACTTATTATACATATAGTGTAACAATGTGTAGAGACTTATTATAGTGTAACAATATATAGAGACTTATTATAGTGTAACAATATATAGAGACTTATTATAGTGTAACAATGTGTAGAGACTTATTATAGTGTAAAATATATAGAGACTTATTATAGTGTAACAATATATAGAGACTTATTATAGTGTAACAGTATATAGAGACTTATTATAGTGTAACAATATATAGAGACTTATTATAGTGTAACAATATGTAGAGACTTATTATAGTGTAACATTATATAGAGACTTATTATAGCGTAACAATGTGTAGAGACTTATTATAGTGTAACAATATATAGAGACTTATTATATTGTATCAATATAGAGAGACTTATTATAGTGCAACAATATATAGACTTTTTATAGTGTAACATATATAGACTTATTATAGTGTAACAATATATAGAGACTTATTATAGTGTAACAATATATAGAGACTTATTATAGTGTAACAATATATAGACTTATTATAGTGTAACAGTATATAGAGACTTATTATAGTGTAACAATATGTAGAGACTTATTATAGTGTAACAATATGTAGAGACTTATTATAGTGTAACAATATGTAGAGACTTATTATAGTGTAACAATATGTAGAGACTTATTATAGTGTAAAATATATAGACTTATTATAGTGTAAAAATATATAGACTTATTATAGTGTAACAATATATAGAGACTTATTATAGTGTAACAATATATAGAGACTTATTATAGTGTAACAATATATAGACTTATTATAGTGTAACAGTATATAGAGACTTATTATAGTGTAACAATATGTAGAGACTTATTATAGTGTAACATTATATAGAGACTTATTATAGTGTAACAATGTGTAGAGACTTATTATAGTGTAACAGTATATAGAGACTTATTATAGTGTAACAATGTGTAGAGACTTATTATAGTGTAACAATATATAGAGACTTATTATAGTGTAACAATATGTAGAGACTTATTATACAGGTAGTGTAACAATATGTAGAGACTTATTATAGTGTAACAATATGTAGAGACTTATTATAGTGTAACATTATATAGAGACTTATTATAGTGTAACAATGTGTAGAGACTTATTATAGTGTAACAATATATAGAGACTTATTATATTGTATCAATATAGAGAGACTTATTATAGTGCAACAATATATAGAGAATTATTATAGTGTAACAATATATAGAGACTTATTATAGTGTAACAATATATAGAGACTTATTATAGTGTAACAATATATAGAGACTTATTATAGTGTAACAATATATAGAGACTTATTATAGTTTAACAATATATAGAGACTTATTATAGTGTAACAGTATAAGGAGACTTATTATAGTGTAACAATCTATAGAGACTTATTATAGTGTAACAGTATATAGAGACTTATTATAGTGTAACACTATAATAATAATAATAATATTAATAATAAGAATAATAATAAACGGTTTATTACTAGAGTTGCAGCCGGTGGCTGAAAATATACAAATTTACACAGAGTAATAATATAAACATACGTAGAAAAATATTTACTAATTACATTTTTACCTGTTTGGGGGCATTTTAACTCAGGTAAAATATTCCACAATGGAGACTGTACTCATAGAAACACTAATGACTCATGATAAAGTGCTTTTGGTTATGACTCACCTGCTGTACTGCCCACAACAAACAAACACACACACCGACACACTCAGCTTTTGTTTACCTTTATGGAAGTACTTTATCTCAGGAGCCAGACATGAGGAATGAGTGTTAGCTGGTGTGGTGGTCCTTAGTGTCGCCCGCTGCCACCAGGTGTACACAACATTCCACGTAATATGGCTTAGCTGGTCAACTCGGCCTCATTCCTAATAACACTTCACCCTAATCTAACTTGAATCATTAGAATTTGGTATTCCCGGTGGCTCTAATCCTGAAGGGGCTCCAATTCTAAAGGGTCCCAGTCCTAAGGGGCCCCAGTCCTAAGGGGCACCAGTCCTAAGGGGGTCCCAATCATAAGGGGCCCCAATCCTAAGGGATCCCAGTCCTAAAGGGCCCCAATCCTAAGGGGCCCTAGTTCTCAGGGGCTCCAGTGCTTATGAGCTCAGTCCTAAGCGATTACTTTACTTTAGGTTCGGGGCCAATGAGGACTGGGGCCCATCTGAAGCACAACCCAACCATCCCGGCGAGTCTTCACTGTACACAGATCTAGGCTGGATAATGAGACTGTCAACACTCGTCTACACCACATCACCTCTGCTCTTCCTTTCTTACGCTTTAAACATCATCTATAAACGGACTGTCTCCTTTCGTCCGTCCGACAACACAAAGAGTTTTACGACCATTGTCTTAAAAAAATATATATATATATTTTATTACAATTTCAGATTAATTTTATAGTTCGTGTATCCAAGTTAGTTTTTTGAATCGATTGTAATTACGACTTTTTATATACCGACATTCCTTGTAAACTAAACATCTATCGTCATATTTACTGATTATTACAGATATTTTCCTCCGAGTTTCTGAACTTCAGGAAATTCAGAGTACGTTGAGAGAGGAAACTGAGAAACATGAAATGAAGGGTGATTAAAAAGTTGTGGAAGGAGTTTGGTCTTTAAATTGTTGGGAAAAAAACTGTAGGTAATTGAAAAGAGAAAGAGAGTTGAAGTAACAGTGTAGACGGGGAGGTAAAGAATGGTGGTTTGTTATCTGTCAATTCACCGTCAAAATATATCGAGTTTTGTTGTTTTTGTTTTTTAATCATTTATTTCACTCATGAACTACACCTGATCCCACTCACCCACAGCACCCCCTCTCACCCACAGCAACCCCACTCACCCACAGGAAACCCACTCACCCACAGCAACCCCTCTCACCCACATGAACAATTGAACACCACTCAACCCACAGCACCCCCTCTCACCCACAGGAACCCCACTCACCCACAGCAACCCCACTCACCGACAGGAAACCCACTCACCCACAGGAAACCCACTCACCTACAGCAACCCCACTCACCTACAGGAAACCCACTCACCCTCGAGAACACCGCTCATCCCCACCCACCCACAAGGACCCCACTCACCCACAGGATCCCTCTTATCTTCAGGTCCCTCTTCAATATATGCTACACCTTTTACATTACCTTTCCATATTAATAAACTCTCATAGATTTACCCAGTTCTCACCTGTTTCTCCGTTCATCCCTGTCCTTCCAATCTGTTTCCTTAATTACTTCATCATTACATTGGCTTTAGATGTTTATACTGTGAATACGTCAACAAGAGAGCCACGTTTACACAGAAGAGTTGAGAAAATAGATTAAAATATACTTTAAAGGATTTTTTATATATATATGCTTCACTCACTACTAAGATTTATTCAGATTTTTTTCCCTCTCGTGGCGGATTTATCTTGCATATTTAATCTGCACGTTTTAATAATCTGTCTATCCTGGTGAACAAGTTAGTCACCATCAGCCACTAACTACTACAGGAGGCCACTACTTCCTCTATAACTTTTCATTCCACCACTATTACTACATGATGTTTTAAGCCTTCAATTCCTCTTTTAAACTAAGTACACTCTTACTCCTCCATTCCTAATCGTCTCCACTTTTATCATTTATGTTTTTCGTTTTCACAATCGTAGACCATTTACAATGTAACACTAATTGCTATTATATACAGCCACCCCTCCCCCCTCCTCCCCCCCCCCTCTTCCTCGTAACTACACCTTGATCTAACCTGCATCATGCCCACCACCTGTCATGTTCTTCCTTATCAAAAACGGATCGGTCGTGCCGCTATCCTCTTCATCTTGCCCGTACTTATATCATGTGTGTGTGTTTGCTTACAGTAATCTTCGTGTTAGTAAGTTAATGTGACTATAAAACTTACTCAACACATGTACTCTATATCTCTCCCTCTTCCCCTATTTATCTCTATCATAATTATATCCCCTTTTATTCGTTTGTTTCTTTCATCAATTTTCGTTTCATACAATCGGATACTTTCCTTACATAACTTCCTTAACTTAACCTCCTACAGCCAGCCATCACAAGGTTTATACAGCCTCTTCCCATCCATCAAGAAAAACAAGAGATTGGGCGTTCATTTATTTCCTCTTATTCATTGAGTCAACACACACAATTATCACTAAAAGCTTAAATCACTGTCTTGCATCACTATCTTCATTCACTGTCTTGCTTCACCATCTACATTATCTAATAAAAGTAGTCTTACCTTCTTCCTTACGGGGAATATATATTTTTTTCTAGTATCTTCTAAATCTTATCATTGACCTATTACAATTATTATCTAATCTCTTAGGTGAAGGTATAAACATCTGTTTACCTTTGATCTAACACTAATAGTCAGTAATTGTGTAATTTTGATTATTTTTTTCTCTCTCGGCAGATGAAGGTGACGAGTAATTGACAGTGTGGTCATGGAGTAACAAACCTCTCAACGCTTTGGATTGGTCGCGTGGGTTCCTTATCAGAGAGAATGCGTGCTCAGAACCCAGGTATTTATGTTCCATCTGTGAGGCAGTGACCCGGCAGTAGTCTTCAAAAATGTTGTCGGGAGAGGCAGGAGGAGAGGCAGGATAAGTGGCTTAGGACTTAGTGGTACTTCAACCTTTCGTCCTGCCACACTGTCTGAGATTCCTGCTGCTCTAAATGGACATCTCCAATTAAAGCTCTTCTGATAATCTAAAATGGACCAAAGAGCTCAACACTCTGACTCCCTGAGAGACCCAAATTGTTCAATATCTTGCTGACATAATCCATAACTTCTCCTCCCTTGTTGTAATCAAAGGAATATCTTTTGTGAGTGGATGGGGGAAGGTTTGTAACATCGTGTTGAAGCTGAGAGAGAGAGTCTTCCTCTTTTAATTTTCGTCATATTTTTCTAACATGTTTTTATCGGTGAACTGAAAAACGATTTATGTAGTAATATGTCCAATCTCTCACCTGCTAGTTATTATATATTTTTTCATACGGTGTTAAGCTGGATTACCTCAACCCTCCGTGACCAATGAGACATTAGATACAAGACTTTGGCGTTACGTTTAATTTTCAAACAGAATTTGTTATCGGTCCTGAGGCTGCGTGTTATTGAGTCACCCTGAACAATACTCTTAAGGTTATAGGATTTTGAGGATTCCCGAAAACTGGTAATGAACTGTCAAGGTGTTGTGATCAGGTAGTAAGATGCAAGTATAAATATTTTTGTTTATTTATGTGTATAATTGGTTTACCTGTACTTGACCAGCCAACATTACAAGAAGTCTATAGCTATGAGACGCCCTCAGCCACACCGCCGCCCATGGTATTATTGATGTGAATGATTGAAGAATGAGTTAAAAGTAGATGATTTTAACCCCCATAACCCATGTCTATAATACCCAGGCGAGACAGCGAGTATCACCAGTCGTGCAGCCTCCTCCACAGCGGTTGGTGCGTTTTGTGAGATGTGGCAACTCTGTGGAATGCTTATCTAGCATCCTTAGTCAGGGTACTATTGTGAGGTTCCTTATAGGGCCATTCTGGGAGTTTTAATACGATGTAAACAAACACAGAGTTGCCACATCTCACAAAATGCGCCATCCACTATACCAGGCATAAGTGCAGGCGACTTTACATTCGTCATCCAGGGTGGTGGTGGTGGTGGTGGTGGTGGTAACTAGATAAAGCTAAAGAAAACTAAAGAATCTATTAAATAACTTATTATTTTCCATCTCGGCTGATTGTGTATCACATGAGACTGTTATCAAGCGTTGCAATGATTCTTCTCATGGGCGGGGGTCTGGCCGAAGATGTGTCATGGGCGGGGGTCTGGTTGTAGATGTGTCATGGGCGGTGGTCCAGCTGAAGATTTTTTTTTTAAATTTTGCCGCAGACAGCAGCTAGTATATTATGCACCCCATACTTATCCTGTGAGAAGTAACGCAAAAAGGCTTACAGAGTATAGGCCACAAATGGTGTTTATCAGACCCCGGTGATTTTCATATTATGGCAGTGAATGCTACAGAGTATTTCCAGTACATTGTTTGTTTAAGTCGGTACATAGAATTTTGATTAGGTACTAGATGCCAAGTGTGGATACAGCCTTAGTATATCAGCTATCTTTTCATCAGAGATAAAGTGCTGTGCCATTGCATACAGTGTGCTTGGATCTGTCTCTATAAGGTTCTATTTTTTCACAGTCTATGACCTAGTGTTGGAGTGTGTGGCCATATGTCTGGCCGCGCACTTTACATTTAGTTTTGTTCACATCTGCCTGAGGGGCACACTGCCAGAGGTACTTATATCCTAACCTTAGTCTAGCGGTTACAACATCTTATAATCAAGTGATCTTGTTACTTGCTCCAAATACATGTTTTATTTGATACTGAAGATGTGTCATGGGCGGGGGTCTGGTTGAAGATGTGTCATGGGCGGGGGTCTGATGTGGTTGAAATGGGGGCCACGGCAGCAATGGGTCAGACTGAAGATGTGTGCATGTCACATGTGCATGGGCGGGGTCTCGCGGCAGGGGTCTTGCTGAAGATGTGTCAGGGCAGGGCAATGTCATGGGCGGCACTGAAGACTGAAGAAAGTGTGTGGGCGGCAGCAGTTGTCTGAAGATGTGTGCTGGGCGTGGGGCGGCATGGGTCAGCTGAAGATGTGTCATGGGGTCTTGAAGATGTGTCATGCTGAAGATGTGTCATGGGCGGCAATGGGTCAGACTGAAGAGGTGTCATGGGCGGCAGGGGTCTGAAGATGTGTCATGGCGGCAATGGGTCAGACTGAAGAGGTGTCGTGGGCGGCTGGGGTCTTGCTAAAAAAGATGGCAGGGGTCTTGCTGAAGATGTGTCATGGGTGGCAATGGGTCAGACTGAAGAGGTGTCGTGGGCGGCGGGGGTCTTGCTGAAGATATGTCATGGGTGGGACTCAGACTAAAGACATTAAATTAAAGTTATTAAAAAATAAATAATAATTATTATTTTATTTTCTGTATCAAATAGTTACCTTTTTTTTTTAGCATATAAGAAAAAATGGTCTTTATAGAAGAGTTTGTGTTGTGGAGGAAAATATAAATAAAAGACTGGAAAATAACTATATTATATCGGGAGCATTCTGGCCTTCTGTCACTTGTCCTCAAATACTGTACTATCCTCCCTCCCTTCCCTCACCTTCCTTCACCTTCCTTCACCTCCCCTCATTTTCCTTTCCGTCTCATCTTCCTTCCCCTCCCTGACTGTTTCCTTTCTGTACTATTTCTCTTACTAATTGAGCTGAACATCTTAAAATGTAACTCTTAACGCCTCCCCCCTCTCCCCTCCCTCCCCCCGTTCCTTGGCTATAACATAACTCCTTCAGAAGGTTTTATATGCTAATGTTGAGCTATTTTCTGTCTGTAACGTCAGGAGGAGACGGGAAGTGACGTCTGTAGGGGCTGACGACAACAATGTCTTATGGGAATAGTTCTTTTTATTTTCAGACGAACAGTGAGTGAGCTGGACATTACACACACATTGTCGGGGCCTCATGAAGCACATAACATTTGATACGATAATGATAATAATAAAAACAGCAACAATTATGATAACTATAACAATAATACTAATAATCATAATAATAAAAATAATAATGATATTTTAGTTTGGTCATCATACAGTAAAAAACAAAAACAAAAACGGAGCATCAAGAATTGTTGTGATTATAATGACCGGTTCAGAGATAACATTTAAGGCGCCTTGACACTGCTTGTCCCCTAATGCCAGTTCCTTATGTGTGATGATTCCATAATGACTCACACATGTTGACAAATGTAATGGCTAATTTCATCCCTGTTAAAGAGTTATTAATGGTTTTGAGAGATTTAAGTGTTTACTGAGAAAAGGTCAATGTGTGTGTGTGAGGGACTCTTGTTCTAGTCTTGTTACTTAAAGAGATACGGATCTTGTTAATAGAATGAGGTACCAGGGCTCTCTCTCTCTCTCTCTCTCTCTCTCTCTCTCTCTCTCTCTCTCTCTCTCTCTCTCTCTCTCTCTCTCTCTCTCCCTTAATTGTTTTCACACATTAACACCCAGTATATTAACTAGATAGGTGTGGTAGCTAGGCAAGTATGGTATCTTGGTGGTTATGGTAGTCTGGTATTTATTGGAGCTATATGGGGAAATGATAACCGTGCTGGAATGTAGGTAGGCAATTATGGTAAGAAGATAAGCATGGTAATCAAACAAGTATGGTTATTAGCTTGGTTTGGTATCTAGGAGGTAAGATCGTTAGGCAGGTAAGGTATTTAGAGGGGTATGGTAAATAGGCAGGTATGATAACTAGGTAGGTTTGGTATTCTGTGAGGCGTGGTAGCCAGGTAGGAATAGGGAGGAGACAGGTACAGTAAGGTAGAGGTGGTGGTGTAGGGCGTGAGGGAGGCCCCCCGGCCTGGCCATGCAGCATCGCTCTCTCAACCCGACACTCGTAGAATTTCTTTGTTACGGCGAGCAGCGAGGTTCTCTTAATTTATCTGCCGGCCCAACTATTACCCGTGTCTCAACAACGCAGTTTAATTAGATAATGAGAAGGTGGCAGCGATATATTGCATTTTTCTTTAGGAGCAGCGAACACTCTAATCGCCACCCACATGCACGATTTACCAAGAGCATGTTTTGTTTTATTTTTTCGCGGCGATGCCCCACCGCCACGGAACACTCCCGACCCTCAGTGCTACCATGATTATATGTTGCTGTGTCTGTGTGTACGTGTGTGTGTGCATACTGTACATGCATGCATTCATAATGAAAGGTGTATATGTTTATATTTAATATATAAGTGAATTAAATGTATGGATGTACAGTTTATGTACTGTACACAGTGGGACAGGAGTCATGATGTAATGGACGACACTCACGCCAGCGAGTACTAACATTCAACATTTTTGTGGAGGCAGCAGGTAGCGGAGAGGTTGAGGACCCGGGCCACACCAGGACGTGAAGGCTGGGTCAGTGTAGCGAGGTGACTCATTCTTTACTCGGTGACTTTCTTGCCCGTACAGTCTCACACCACCATTATTACATTTTCTCTGGTGATCACAAATCTTTCAATTTACTACTGATCAGCAAGGTGGTGTCATGGCCGGGGACGTTCACCGCTCCCGACGCTCGCTTGATTATCTGTCTGGAATAAAGTTTCGTCCTGCCTGACATATTAAGCAAGAGGGTCAATTGAGGAGCGACCGAGGTCTTAGGTGAGCAGGGTAGCCTCTCACGCCCGTCCGGGACACCCCTACCCCCGACCCCTCCCCTGACTACAACCACTACCTGCTCCTCTGCTTACTTCCTCTTATTGACTTTCTATCCTCATCATCTTAGCATCTCTACTATTCATCTCTCCTTTCTCTGATCCCCCTGTCCAGTTACCCTATACCCCTCCAAGCTATACCTGTGGGGTATTTATGCCTATTTATATGCACTTCACCTAACTTACTTTGAATAAATTACTAGTTTGGTTGAATACATTACTTGTGTGCCCAGACTCTTCACACCAACGACCAATCTTCCTGGGGTACCTGCTCACAAAATCTCCCTCGGTGTGGGTAGGATAAGAGGAGTCCGCAGGTTCAGGCAGACCGTCATGCACATCTCTACCAGATACACTACTGCCCGTCATTACTCACTAACAGGCTGCACCGTCATCATGCTCATCACATTATCATTAATATCATTAATTATTCAGTGCTTCACCAATCTCAACTCATTTGCATATCTCGAGTTACCAGTTTTTACGACCATTCATCAACCGCAATCAATTTGCCTCTACAATTAGACTACTTCCTTCAGTGCTCTCTAGGCTCCAGGCGTTCAATAGCGGGGAATAAATCACCTTGGATTTATTCACTAGACCAGTTCTAACCTGGCCCTGGTGTTTTGTCTGGCCCTTCACCCCGGGGCTTGTACACCCCTGACACCCACCCACCTGGCGCCACCCTACCCCACCTCCGGTAATCAACTAATCATACTCCACAGGCCTCACACTTACCTGGCCCCACACCTACCTAGCCCCACACCTCCCTGGCCCCACACCTCCCTGGTCCCACACCTACCTGGCCCCATCCCTCCTTGGCCCCATACCTCCCTATTTACCTCCTATTTACCTCCTATTTACCTCTGTTTACACCTCCTATTTACCTCTGGCCCCACCTCCCCATTACACCTCCCTGGCCCCACCTCCCCGGCCCCACCTCCTGACCCCACCTCCTGGCCCCACCCCCGGCCCACACCTCCCTATTTACCTCCCTGTTACACCTCCCTGTTTACACCTCCTGGCCCCCACACCTCCCTGGCCCCACCTCCCTGTCCCACACCTCCTGTCCCCACACCCCATAGTCCCTCCCCCATTACCTCCCCCGGCCCCCACCTCCCCGGCCCCCACACCTCCCCCAGCCCCTCCCTGGCCCCACCTCCCTATTACCTCCCTGTACACCTAACCTCCTGGACCCACACACCTCCCTACACCTCTGGCCCCACACCTCCCAGGCCCCCACCTCCCCGACCCCACCTCCCCAGCCCACCCATTCTGGCACACCCATTCCTGCCCCCACACTTCCTGGCCCCACTTCCTGTACACAAACTTCCCTGCCCCACACACTTCCTGGCCCTCACTTCCCTGGCCCCTCACACTTCCCTGGCCCCCCACACTTCCCCTGGCCCCTCCTCTTCCCTGGCCTCCTCTTCCCTGGCCCTTCCCTCTTCTGGCCCCCACACCTCCTGGCCCCACCTCCCGGCCCCACCTCCCCGACCCCACACCTTCCTGGCCCCCTCCCTGGTCCCCTCCCTAGACACCTCCTGGCTCACCTCCTGGTGTCACCTCTTGGCCCCACTTCCTGTCCCCACACCTCCCCGGCCCCACCTCTCTTTACCTCCCTGGCTCCACACACCTCCCTGACACCTCCTGCCCCCACACCTCCTTGGCCCCACACCTCCTTAACCTCCCCACCCCACCTCTGGCCCCCTCCCCCTGGCCCCACACCTCCTGGCCCCACACCTCCCTGTTCCCACCTCCCTGGCCCCACACCTCCCTGGACCCACACCTCCTGGCCCCACACCTCCCTGGCCTCACACCTCCCAGGCCCCACACCTCCCCGACCCCACACCTCCCCGGCCCCACACCCATTCCTGGCCCCACCCATTCCTGCCCCACTTCCTGGCCCCACACTTCCCTGGCTACACTTCCTTGGCCACTTCCTGGCCCCTCACCTCCTAGCCCCTCCACCTGGCCCCCTTCCCTGGCCCCTCCCTCTTCCTGGCCTCCCCTCTTCCTTCCTCTTCCCTGGCCCCCACACCTCCCCTGGCCACACCTCCTGGCCCCCACACCTCCCCGACCCCCCTTCCTGGCCCCACCTCCTGGTCCCCTCCTGGCCCCCACCTCCCCTGGCTCCACACCTCCCTGGCCCGACACCTCCTTGGCCCCACCTTCCCCCCACACCTCCCCGGCCCCACACACCTCCTACTACCTCCCTGGCTCCACCTCCCCTGACACCTCCCGGGCCCCACACCTCCTTGGCCCCACATCTTTGCCCACATCCTCCCATATCCTACTACCTCTGGCCCCACCTCCCCACACCTCCTGGCCCCACCTCCTTACCCCTGGCCTCCCACTCCCCTGGCCTCCCTACCTCCCCAGCCCCACACACCTCCCCGGCCCCACCTCCTACCTCCCCACACCTCCCCACACCTCCTGGCCCCCACCTCCCTGTTTACACCTCCTGGCACCTCCCATTCCTCCTATACACCTCCCCGGCCCACCTCCCTGGCCCCACCTCTGGCCCCCACACCTCCCCCACCTCCCCCGGCCCCACACGCCCTGCCCCACCTCCCTACACCTCTGGCCCCACACCTCCTGGCCCCACCTCCCTGGCCCCCCACCTCCCTGTCCCCACACCCCCATGGTCCCACCTCCCTGGCCCCCCCCTCCCTGGCCCCACACCTCCCTGGTCCCACCTCCCCGGCCCCACACCTCCTGGTCCCACCTCCCTGCCCCCACCTCCCCGGCCCCACACCTCCCCAGCCCCTCCCCGGCCCCCACCTCCCTGGTCCCACACCTCCCTGGGCCCCCCTCCGCCCCACACTTCCGCCCCCTGCCCCACACCTCTGGTCCCCCATGGTCTGACGAGGGCTAACAAGCAATAGTCGCCCCATTGTCCACCACGTTGAGATGCATCAAGCAAAACATGCATATGGAACAACCAACAAGATCAGTACACCACAAGATGTTGTAACCACTAGACTGAGGTTAGGGTTTATGTATATCTGACAGTATGATCCCCATGTTGATATGTACCATAAAATATGTAAAGTATGTGGCCAGGAATATGGCCACACATTAAAAAACTACGTCTTATAATGATAAAAACCTTTTAGGGACACTTCCAAGCATACTACACTTTGTTTACAATGGCAGAGCATCCTACCGCTGATAGTAAGATTGTCTCACAACTTTACTCTTATCTACATTTTAAACTTCTGTATAAAGATCTTCACAGACAGTTTGTTCAAAGTGTTCTGTAACATTCTGTGCCACCATAACCTCAACACTGGTGACTTAACCTTCTTGAGTTGTTGCTCACAGTATGAGTACGAAGTGCTTAATAAACTAACCGCTGCCAGCGGCATAGAAAAATAAATTTAATTCCATAGCTCCACCCTTCCTTGGCCCCACACCCTTCCCTGGCCCCACACTTTCTGGCCCCACACCCTTCCTTGTTACACCCTTCGCCCGCTTCCCCCCTTCCTTGGCCCCACCCTTCCCTGGCCCCACACTTCCCTGGCCCTCACACTTCTCTGGCACCTTCCTGGCCTCCACTTCCTATTTACACTTCTTGCCCCACACTTCCTATTTACCTTCCTGGCCCCCACTTTGGCCCCACACTTCCCCTGGCACCACACACTCTTCCTGGCGCCACACACCTTCCCTGTTGCACTCTCCCACTGACCCCACACACCTTTTGGCCACACACCCTACCGGGACCCCACACACCTTGGCCACACACACACGTTTACTAGCCCCACACACCCCTTTCTGATCCGGACACACTCTCTTCAATCCCACACATCTACTGGCCCCACATTCTTCCACGTCCTACATCCCCTGCACCCTCAGCCACACATCTTCCACGACACCACACCCCCTTCTGGCCCACACCCCTTCTGGCCCACACCCCTTCTTGGCCCACACTGCCCTCCCTTTCATGGCCCCACCCTCCCTCATGGCCCCACCTTCCCCCCTCCATGGCCCCACCTCTCCCTCCCTGGCCCTCCCCACACCCCATTTCTAGAACCCCACACCCCTGCCGCGGCTCTCACGTCAGCACACACACACACACACACACAGGTCAACCCCTGACGCTGCCCCCCTCTGTCTCGCCTCCATCATCTCTGCTCCTCTACCTTCTCCGATCCAAAACTTTCCATTAATTTCCTCACCCCCAGAACGACTCATACTATCTGGCCCAAAGTCCTCCTTGGTTCCACATTCTCCTTGCCTCCTACCCTTAAAGGCCACACCCTCCCTTGTCCACGCCTTTAATTAGTCTGGTGTTCGAAGCAAGTGGCCAGAGTTCAGTTTACGCTGCCCCTCGCCTCGACGGCCTTTGATTAGTGATATGCTTTAATCAAGTCAGATGTGTTTATTGTTGCCGCCCTCTTGACCCGCGCGTCATAAGGGTTTATATCCTCCACTGGTCACATCACAGTAGTTGCCAGTGTTTCATACATTTCCTTTCACCTCCGCTGTCTCCTTTTATCACCCGCCGCTCCTGGGAGAGGTTGTGTCCTCCCTGTTGCTTTGTGTCTGCATCAGGTCTTTGTGAACGCAATAACTTGAACAAATAGCAATGAATTTTAATCAGACTTGGTATGTAGATACATCACAACAAGACCTCATGAGAGTTCGACACGACAATTAGTGTTTTCCGTTATATTTCTCTCAGAGTTATGGCGTCTTGGACTGTGTTGTAGCGTGACGATGGCTCTGATCACCATTAGCGGCGCACACTTGAGAACAGGGGCACCTCTAGGCCGTGCTGTCTTCCT
Organism: Homarus americanus; assembly: GCF_018991925.1. NCBI lineage: Eukaryota > Metazoa > Arthropoda > Malacostraca > Decapoda > Nephropidae > Homarus > Homarus americanus. Next base: position 5,595,298 of record NW_024736650.1, read on the forward strand.
CACAGGAAGATCATACATCCCATTATATACTGAAGGCAGCTCCTCCGCCTCCTACCTCGCCCACTACACCCACTTGTATCGCTGTTTGTTTTTTCTTCTCCCTTGTGTGTTTAGTTGTAAGTCTCTTGTGATCAGTTTTACTCCCCGCCTCCTTCACCCTTGTCCTTCAGCCAGCTCGTTTTGTTTTTTGTTTTTATTTTTTTCCTCAAGATATTTCAATGTTTCTCTCCTGTGGTTCTCTTACTCCACCTCTCCCTGGTCAGGCCACCTTAACGTGAGGCTGACCATACATGACCTGGCCACTACGACACACTACGAGTCACACTTGCTACTCACGTCCTGGTAGTGGTGGCGGACCCAAGGGGCGGTGGGTCCCCATTACCAGTAAACGACCTAGCATTATTTGCACGCACTGAGGTCCTCCAGGGAAGCGTGGCGGCCCCTAACCTTCTCCAACCGCGAGTAAAAAGTCCAGGCAGGTCACGACTAAATTATCACTTTAGTGTATATTTATATCCACAAGAAGGCAATTAAAAGTGAGTCTTGGATCAGCGGATTAAAGGAACAGTATGACCCTCGACATTTGTGTGATGCTCAGAGCGGCCCGGCCAGTTACCTAATGTGGCCGCCATAAAAAGACGCCATGAGCCCAGTCTTGTGTTGTGTTGAAATGCTGCATGACTGTGGCGTATCAGGCAGCATTGTTAAGCCTATAAGGGAAAGCCACTCAAGCCACATGAATATAAATTATCACACATTTGTATTATAATGTATGTGTGGCTATGTTTTCAAAATTTAGCATCGGCAATGAGATGCATTTACTTAAGGCTACTCAAAAATAAACTGTATTGTTTTTATCATCAGGAATGATTTATAGATTGTATGATGGTGTCAAGTTTCACAGTGGCTCAGTGAGGGAGGAGGATTAAGAGGGTGGCGCCTTGGGTGTGCTGACACTAATGCTCCAGGAAGCGGCCGGGAGAGGTGGCCCCTCGCCTCAGTACCCCCACAACCTTCATACTTGGTGACGCACCTTATTGGTAATCATATTGTGCTCAAACATAAAGTAAATGTCAGAATAAAGTATAGAAATATTCTTGTTATGCTTAAATAGCCATTCTTGCAGTAAGTGAACATTGATGGTTGTAAAGTGTGCCTCATTATGAATGCAACAGAGGTAAAAAATAGACAACAGGTTTTTCAGACTACTGTTGTGTGATAGAGAGACGCCTGAAACACTCTCCTGTTAGCATATATTACCTTAAAATGTATTCTGTCGCTAAATTGGTCTTGTTTTGTGGCGACACACTCTTCTAGGATGTACAGAGACAAGCTGAAGACCCATTGAATGGTGTAAGTCGTGTTAAAATATACAAAAGTAAGGTAACATATAGTGGCGTTTTCTAGGTGAGCAGTGAAGGAGTCCCAGTGTCTGTGTGTGTGTGAGAGGCTCTGTTACCTCACACCGAGATGTAGTCAATAAGTTATTCACATTAATATTGTAGTAAGCCAAACCTCACTCATCAACTTTTTAGAACACCAAAAACATGACACTAACTCATTGTATCAATACCCAGTTTAGGAAAAGTTTGGTTCAGTGATTGATTTCCTCGTAACAGTTCCAGTAATTAGTGAACATAATGATCATGTTTGTCTGTACACCTGTTTACTGAACTGCCATGACAGGACGTAAAGTTAACTGAAAGATCATATTACATAAATTTTCATATCCAGTCTTTGATAAAATGCGTATGGTAGTTGCGGTTTAAGCAGTAATTAGGGATTATCTGAAGATTAGACACCCAAGCTTATTCCACCTGAAGATTAACCACTCTGGGGGTGTAGATTTGATTAGGTTAGTGAAGGTTAGGTTAGTTTAAGTTTTTAGTTTAACGTTAGGATTGGTTAGGTTAGGTTAGGTTAGCGTTATGTTAAATTAGGTTAGGTTAAGTTAGCGTTAGGGTGGTTAATCTTCCTGTGAAATAACCTGGGATGTGTAATCTTCAGGTGTTACGTAATTAGTACTAAGTTAAAGGTGCAGGTGACTGGTGGGAGAGGCAGTCATAACTAACACCTCTATCTCGGACACAACCAGGGCGTGGACGCTTATGTTCACGGGCCGTCACATACATAACTCTGATCTTTGGAGCCGAGGAGCCTGGCACACACACACACACACACACACACACACACACACACACACACGGCAAAATTACACTCAATATTAATGTTTTATTCTGTGTCTTAGGATCACGTAACATCATTCATCTCAGAAGCTATCAGTTAGTCCTTCTAGTTTTGGCTACGTTTATCGGCTCTGTCAGTGAATTTCTTTTACTGACTGACTGACTGACTGAGTGACTGAGAGAGATTATCCTCCATGATCCCGATGAGCTCACGTAGTACACCAGGCAGTCATTGTTGTTGAAGATGTTAAAACTAATTGTCATTCTCGTAGTTATGATGTCATCCGTATACAGGTACTGTCGAGTCATAGTTGTGGTGTTAAGAACATTGGAATATAAGAATGATGGAAATTACAGTAGCCTCATTGATCTATACTAGGCAGTCCTATTTACACTCAACCATTATCACTCATATATCTGTCCAACCTATATTTGAAGCTTCCCAGTGAGGTCAAGATGATGATAGTGTTTGGTAACTTGTTCAACTCGTCCACAACGCTGTTTCCAAACCAATATTTACCTAATTCCCGCTTATATTTAATTCGTTCCTGGTTTGATTGATTAAGTATCTTTGTTATATTGCCTTTATTTCACCCCATCTTCCATTTATACAATTGGATCATATCGCCCCTCACTCTATACGTCTCTCGGGATAATGCAAATTTAGTTTTCTTAAATCGTCTCTATACTCAAGGTTCCTAAGCTCGGGTTTATTTTTTCATCCTCTTGTGTATGTCTTTTAGGGAATTAATATACTTTCTGTAGTACGGTGACCAAAAGTGAACTGCATAATCTTAAGTGTGGCACATACTCGAGATATACAGTAGTTGCAAGGTAACATCTCTGCTCCTGTTACTAACGCACCTACAGTAGATATGAACCCTAGTACATTGTTAACGTTATTTAGTACAAACAAGTATTGCTGTCTAGGTTTTAGGTTCCTACTTACCATTACCCTTAAATCTTTCTCACAATCTCTATATCTACTTTGTTCATCTGATTGGCTATAGTTCTCTAGTTTTTCTTTCCTTATCTTAGAACTTTACATTTTTCTACATTAAATTACATCAGCCATTTCCATACTGAAAGTTTGTTTAGGTCTTCCTGTAATTTTTCCGAGAGTCTTCATCACATTTAATTACACTTCCTTTTTTTATAGCTGTAAACGCTTATATCTATGTCGTTAATGTATATAATAAATAGTAAGGGTCCAAGTACTCAACCTTTGGGTACACCACTAGTGACGTTATCCCAGTCAGATTTTGTTCCAGTAATGCCGGCTCTCTCTCTCTCTCTCTCTCTCTCTCTCTCTCTCTCTCTCTCTCGTCCGTTAACCAAGTCCCAATCCACGGACGTGTTGTAGTGGACATGGTATTAATCTACTGACGTTATAGTTATCATAGTATATTTTCGTTCACACACACACACACACACACACACACACTCTCTTTCTTTCTTTCTTTCTTTCTTTCTTTCTTTCTTTCTTTCTTTCTTTCTTTCTTTCTTTCTTTCTTTCTTTCTTTCTCAGTAACACGCTACCTTTGAACACATTAAGCCAACCCTTGGTATATGTACTTGGAAATCTAACACTTCATAATGGGTTGTAGATGATAATGACATGAGTGTCTATCGCTAAATAAGTACACTTACCAGATTTTAAGTAATATTCTATCATACTCATACTTATAAACTTCTACTTTATAATACTCTCACAAAAAAAAGATTCATTACCTTACTTAAATTTTACACGTAAAAATTTGTATTTGTAGCGAGTATTTTTAAACAAGTTATTTTCTGGATCTGATCATGACTACCACTTCATTAGGACGTACTGTAGATGTCTTGCTTCTGTTCGTCACCTTAAGCTACTGACGGTACTGTTAGACTAAGTGGGAGATCTGAAGGTCCTTGTGGTGGTGATTGGTATGTTAGTTTTCTCTGCTGAAGACAATGTTAGTATTTGTGTCTGGAGGGTGAAGGGGGTATGTGTGTGTGTGTGTGTGTGTGTGTGTGTGTGTGTGTGTGTATAATAATAATAATAATAATGATGATAATAATAATAATAATAATAATAATAATAATTAACGGTTTATTGAAAGAGCATGGCAGCCGGAAGGCTGAAAATATACAGTTACATAATTGGGGAATGGGTCTCATGATTTACAAATAATATACAAGTAACATAAGTGATACAAATATGATATCTAATAACTAGGTGGGGAGAACGTCATACTACAGGGCATTTCAACATAGTGACAGTGCAAAATGTAAGATTGACTGGGAGTGAATACACTGGTTGATTACAAGTTATTGATAATTTTTACAATGGTTGGGACTGGGCTGTTCTTATAGCGATCAGTTCGTGCTCGTACGGGCTGGATGCGGTTGTGGTGTCGAACAACAATTCTCGGGCGAGGGATCTCGGGTGGTAGTAGGAGCCGGTGTCGAGGATGGTGCAGAAGCTTCTCACCAAATTTGCAGATGAGGTCGTGGTGATGGTCAGTGAGAGCCGAGAGGGTCAGTGTGTTGTGTTGAGTCTTGATATGTGGAGTAGGAAGGGGAGAGAATAATCTTGCATGCCTCTGTGTTGTGTGTGTGTGTGTGTGTGTGTGTGTGTGTGTGAGTACCTGTAGGCGTGTGTGTGTGTGTGTGTGTACTTGTAGGCATGTGTGTGTGTGTATGTGAGTACTTGTAGGTGTGTGTGTGTTTGTGTGTGTGTGTGTGTGTGTGTGTTTGTAGTTGTATGTGTATGTGTGTGTGTATCTGTTTGTGTGAGTGTATGTATGTGTGTGTATGTTTTTTTCGGCTATTGTGAAAATGACATCAGAAAAACTTGACACGATTTTATATTATACCGTACTGGTTAAGGGTGACCTGGTTTAATTTCGGTGAAAGTAGAAAGATCTTAGGTCAAGGTCTTGATTAATACTTGTTACAGTGAGGTCTTAAGTCGTTCAAGTCTTAAGTATAGTGAAAAATAAGACCAGGCAGAGTTGTGTGGTGTTTCTGGGATACTTTTCTCTATATATTGTGTTTGGTTAGGTTAGGTTAGGTTAGGTTTGGTTAGGTTAGGTTAGGTTAGGTTAGGTTAGGTTAGGTTAGGTTAGGTCAAGTTAGCGTTAGGGTAGTTAAGTTTAAGGTGAAATAAGTTGGTGCTAATCTCCATGTGGTTCAATTTCTCGTTAGTTTCCCATATTGCATTTATAACTTAATATATTCACACTTAAAGGCAGATAACTTCCTATGAACGTGTTATCAAGAAGAGAGTTAGTGTACCGCTAGTGAGTCGTGCAACACAGGTGCTATGGTTAATTAAGGTGTCTTGTACAGTACCAGAAGTGAGCCACAGGTAGAAGATGGACCTCACACACACACCTAAGGTATTTACATCTGCCAATATTCACGTTTCCATTGTTTTTTCTCCATAACAGTTTGTAATCTTAAGTGAGACGATGTGTTTTACAGCCTCGCCCCAGGGAGTCGTAATACTGAGTGAAGATTAACCTCACATTATTCCTCCCCGAGAGACTTGTATTGCCAGTGGTAGTTCATGTGTGTTAAGAGTTATGATTTGTTGCTATTTTACAGTTAGTTGTGGAGTATTCTTACCATTACTGATAACATAAGAGTGATTGGGAATCTATAGCGTTTTATCCAAGCTATCCTGGGAATACAATGATTATGGGAAAAGGAGAATTTTTTTTTAATTTTGAATATGTAGCTTATTTCACCTTAAGAATAACCTAACCTAGCCTAACCTAACCTAACCTAACCTAACCTAACACTATACTCAGAGACAGACAGCAGTCTTATTGACCCCACGTAAGACAAAATTGCCATTTTGGCCACTTTTCGGCCAAATTGTTCCATATTTGGGTAAATTCTCCTTGTCCGCATTTGAATGTTTTGATGGTGTATATCTATGTTTAAAGGGCACTGACTCACAAAATATTGGTTGTTTATACAATATTTAATGAAGTGACCAATATTGACCAATTCTGGCAAGTTTTAGACCAACATTGGCCAAATGTACAATTCCATTAGACGAACAGATTGCACGTATTACAAACATTTTATACAACACACTACATTAAATGGTATGTGATATTTACTGTGTGGTAAATCTGGCCACATTTGGTAAACTCTCTTTTTCTAGTATTAATGTGTGTGTGTTTTCGTTGTATAGAGATGTCTGCAGTGTGTGGTGCATGTGATACAGAACATGATGTGTGTTACTCCATTTACTGAACAGACACGGAAAACAGCTGGGGATATACTGTAGCTCAAGCCAGAAAACAATATCAGAAGAGATCAAAACACCATGTTATATGTGAGTCCCTTAACTGTGAAGCGTGACCACTTCCTCATTATGGCTGTAACAGTGGTTGTTACAGTACGGCTTATCAGATACAGTCAAAGAAAAAAAAATCTGATGATATTGTTGAAACAAGATACTGTATGTGGTGGGGAAACCACCAGTGGCAACTCTTTCCGCAGCCGCTTTGAAACACTCTCTCCATGTGATACTATGCAAGGACAAGGCAGTGTTATAAATGCAGCAAAGCAACTGCGAGACAGTGACTTCCTTTGTGAATTGGGACATATTGACTTCATAGCTAAGGAAGTAAATACCATAATGCACGCAGAGCAAGGTACATTTGTAAGGGCGCCAAGGCTCAAGGAAAACAAAAAGGTGTAACGTACACAAATAGACGAGAATCGGCTTTCTTAAGATTACTTTCAAATATAGAATGTGAAATCTTTCTGAAAGGAAGCTTCAAAGAAATTGGCTGATGTCAATAAAACGTACATTGAATTCCTTGCAGGAGAAGTGTTTGAGGAGTCAACCTCTGAACCCTCCAATCTATTGTACAAAATCAAGGAACACTATGGCGACAAGCTTCAAGTTATTCAAGAAAGTAACAAACAAGGTACCTATCTACCTATTGCAAAAGATGCCATGGACAATGAAATAAAGAATGCAGCTTTGTTCCTCAGGGAGAAGATAAAAAAGTTCCGTGAGAATAAACTCCCAAACCCTATTACAGCAGAAGCAACCCTGATGGTCAGTGTACAAATATACCGGCTGAAGTATTGGAGTTTTATAGGATTCTATACCAGCTCAGAGGATAAGGTATTTGGCAAACATCGGAGCCCCTCCTACACGGTATGATGTAGTGAATGAAACGAAACGTGACCCTTGCTGAAGAGTGTAAGGAAGATTGCATTGCAACAACCTTATGACCTGACTATAGCCAAGCCAACCTCCCAGCTGCAGGACACTATACGACCAAGGTATGACATTGTCTTTATTTGTTTCGGGGCTTTCCATATTATGTTCCACTATCTGTCAGCGGTAGGGCACCTCGTAAATGGTTCAGGTGCAGCACACATGTTAATAGAAAGGTTCCCTCATTACCTTTCTGGCAGGAAAACACTATAATCAGGCAAGAAGATTGAAGGTGCTCCTAGCATCTGCAATGAGGAGCAAGCATATGGACTTGTACTTGAACATTTGGTTAAAGTCCTGAAGACTGTCCAAGCATCACCATCCCCTGAGAGGATGAAAGGTTTAGAAGAGACAGATGAGTATATAACAAGTTTCTGTGATGATACAAGAGTTGGCAAACATGGTGTTAATGCACAGTTCTGGATCAACTACATTTACTTGTTGGATATATACATGTTGTTCAGTAGAGCTGTACGAACAAATGATGTGGACCTTTTGATCTTCGTGCTTGGGAAAAAGATTGACATTTTCTTTGCTGCAAAGAGCCACAACTATTCACACCACATGTGCTTGTACTATCTGAGACTCCTGAACATGGATACCACCCATCCTGGCATCAGGCAACAACTTGAACGAGGTGGTTTATCTGTGAGATTGTCATCCAATTCCTTTGCCAGACAACCCGTGGATCAAGCACTAGAGAGTACAGTCAATGTAGATGAAGCTTCACGACAAATCTGACCAAATGTTGGCCACTTTGATCAGGTTATTATTCCTTGGCCACAAAATAGTAGTGCAAAATATTCAGGAGCTCATTAGAGACAATATCATAATACCATTCCACCCTTTAGCTGTTTTGTCTTACAGAGGTCAATAAAACTGCTTATTTTTTTTTTAATCGGCATCTTTTTTACAGGAGTAAGCTTGTCCAACCATCCTTACCTAAAATTCTGATTAAAGCTGTCGATCTCACGGACTACTAACCCAACCTAACACTAATCTAACCCAGATCCTGTAACTAGTATATTAGCCCCATTCTACAGGTGATGGAACACGTAACACAACGCTCTTAAGGAACACGTAACACAATCCCTCTTAAGAAACACGTAACAACCCCTCTTAAGGGATACGTAACACAATCCCTTTTAAGGAACAAGTAATACAACCCCTCTTAAAGAAATACAACATAACCCCTCTTAAGGAACACAACCCAAACCCATCTTTAGGAACACAAAACACAACCCCTCTAAAAGGAACACAAAACACAACCCCCTCTAAAAGGAACACGGAACACAACCCCTCTAAAAGGAACACGGAACACAACCCCTCTAAAAGGAACACGGAACACAACCCCTCTAAAAGGAACACAAAACACAACCCCTCGTAAGGAACACAACACAAACCCTTCTTAAGGAAAGCGAAACAACCCTCTTAAAGGAACACACAACAACCCTCTTAAGGAACACAACCCAAACCAGTCTTAAGGAACCCAAAACACAACCCCTCTAAAAGGAACACGGAACACAACCCCTCTAAAAGGAACACGGAACACAACCCCCTCTAAAAGGAACACGGAACACAACCCCCTCTAAAGGGAACTGAATCAAGGAAGGAAAGTGATCACCTCACGCCGTCAAGTCACAGTAAGGGACCAGGCAGCCATGAGTCAAGGTCGTCCACATTGTTGAAACATTTCATATATGTTCACGGTGATCACGACGCTGGTTCTTTAGTTTAGACCCGTGACTTCCCCTGCCTCTCCCCCTGCCCTCCCCTGCCTCTCCCCCTGCCCCCTCCCCGGCCTCCTCCCCTGCCCCTCCCCTACCTCTCCCCCTGCCCTCCCCCCTGCCTCTCCCCTGCCTCCTCCCCCTGCCTCTCCCCTGCCTCCCCCCTCTCCCTGCCTCTCCGCCCTCCCCTCTCTCCTCCTGCTCCCCCTGCCTCTCTGCCCTCCCTCTCCCCCTCCCTTCTTCTGCCTCTCCCCCTGCCTCTTAACTACTGCTGTGTCCTGTGTCTGTATATTTATGGAGAGGATGTCTGTTTAATTGTTTATTTTTAATTATTTATTATTTTTTGTTTTTTTATTCATGTTATTGTTTACGTCACTTGTTTACTTCGCTTAGATGTTTATAATTTCACACACTTAAGGACTGGAAGGAACACTCGCCCACCAGGTAATACAACATTCCATCTATTAAGTAACATTGTGGACATATTCTAGCCTAATATGTGTTAGACTGTGAGGAGAAAAAAAAATCAGCCGTTTTAGAGATAAGTGTGAATCAACCCGGCAAGAAAAGTCATAACACGTCATCATTAACGATAAGCTATCAGGAATCGTGAGACTTCAACCACATTTAGCATTAACAAGATAAGTCAGCAGGCTTCCTCGATCCTCATTCCTCCTATGCTGCTCAAAGACGCTGCTGCTGTCATATATATTTTGTTTCCTTGTTGAGTATAATGTCGTTAACAAATATTCACGTGCATTTATAACTTGTAGTATTACGTCTTTCACACTAATAAAACATTATCATTAATCGCTTCTTGTAAACAAAAGAACATCAACCTTATAGTTTTAATCGCGTCGTGTAAACAAAAGAACATCAACCTTATAGTTTTAATCGCGTCGTGTAAACAAAAGAACATCAACCTTACGTATAGTTTTAATTGCGTCGTGTAAACAAAAGAACATCAACCTTATAGTTTTAATCGCGACTTGTAAACAAAAGAACGTCAACCTTATAGTTTTAATCGCGACTTGTAAACAAAAGAACATCAACCTTATAGTTTTAATCGCGTCGTGTAAACAAAAGAACATCAACCTTATAGTTTTAATCGCGTCGTGTAAACAAAAGAACATCAACCTTATAGTTTTAATCGCGTCGTGTAAACAAAAGAACATCAACCTTATAGTTTTAATCGCGACTTGTAAACAAAAGAACGTCAACCACAGTTCTATTTGCTGCCATTATCTACCTCCTGATCAACAGACTTCAATACCAATTACTATTAAACTGGAGTCACTATCTGGAGCAGGTCACAGCACCGCCGTATCTGCCTGTAAATCCTGTAATACAAGGCGAACATAACTGGTTTAAAAGTTGTCTCTTGTAGGAACCATTACCTCGCGAACGGTGGTTAATAACTCTGTGTAGTTGAGGCAGTCAAAATAAAAACGAACCAATACATGTGAGAGTTTCCCGCCTGTGTGTGTGTGTGTGTGTGTGTGTGTGTGTGTGTGTGTGTGTGTGTCATCAAGGTTTTTCTCTTCTTTATATTAAGTTTTTTTTCACTATCCTTCTTCTTGCTTCCTTCATCTGTAACCAAACACGCGTGAAGAGGCAGACCCCCAATCCCAATTAGTCACATTTTAACAAAACCTAACCTAACTTAACTCAATCCTAATAGATCTTAAGTCCTAATGAACACCCAAAATCAGTAATTAAGTTTGTTTGGGATTTAATTGGGTCTTATTAGGACTGGGGCCCGTTTGATAAGCAGTCACAGGACTATATCACTGGCCATCACTCGTCGTCAGCCTCACCACGAACACGGCAGCTGTCACCCAGATGCTCCAACGTGTGAAAATGACCAAGAGGATAGGGATCGGTGTACAAAATACCTGTTAGAGGTGTGTAACACTTGTAAGACGAGCTTCTCAAGACGACGTGTTACAGGGGTAGGGACTCTTTAGGCGACGTGTTACAGGGGTAGGGACTCTTTAGGTGATGTTACAGGGGTAGGACTCTTTAGGTGACGTGTTACAGGGGGTAGGGACTCTTTAGGTGACGTGTTATAGGGGTAGGGACTCTTTAGGCGACGTGTTACAGGGGTAGGGACTCTTTAGGCGACGTGTTACAGGGGTAGGGACTCTTTAGGCGACGTGTTACAGGGGTAGGGACTCTTTAGGCGACGTGTTACAGCGGGTAGGGACTCTTTAGGCGACGTGTTACAGGTAGGGACTCTTTAGGCGACGTGTTACAGGGGTAGGGACTCATTAAAACGACGTGTTACAGGGGTAGGGACTCTTTAGGCGATGTTACAGGAGGGGACTCATTAAAACGACGTGTTACAGGGTAGGGACTCTTTAGGTGACGTGTTACAGGAGTAGGGACTCTTTAGGCGACGTGTTACAGGGGTAGGGACTCATTAAACGACGTGTCAGGGGGTAGGGACTCTTTAGGCGACGTGTTACAGGGGTAGGGACTCTTTAGGCGACGTGTTACAGGGATAGGGACTCATTAAAACGACGTGTTACAGGGGGTAGGGACTCTTTAGGCGACGTGTTACAGGAGGTAGGGACTCATTAAAACGACGTGTCAGGAAGTAGGGACTCTTTAGGCGACGTGTTACAGGAGGTAGGGACTCATTAAAACGACGTGTTACAGGGGTAGGGACTCTTTAGGCGACGTGTTACAGGGGTAGGGACTCTTTAGGCGACGTGTTACAGGGGATAGGGACTCTTTAGGCGACGTGTTACAGGAGTAGGGACTCATTAAAACGACGTGTTACAGGGGTAGGGACTCTTTGGGCGACGTGTTACAGGGGGTAGGGACTCTTTAGGCGACGTGTTACGGAGGTAGGGACTCATTAAAACGACGTGTCACAGGGGTAGGGACTCTTTAGGCGACGTGTTACAGGGGTAGGGACTCTTTAGGCGACGTGTTACAGGGGTAGGGACTCTTTAGGCGACGTGTTGGAGGTAGGGACTCATAAAACGACGTGTCACAGGGGTAGGGACTCTTTAGGCGACGTGTTACAGGGGTAGGACTCATTAAAACGACGTGTTACAGGGGGTAGGGACTCTTTGGCGACGTGTTACAGGGGTAGGGACTCTTTAGGCGACGTGTTAGGGGATAGGGACTCTTTAGGCGACGTGTTACAGGGGTAGGGACTCATTAAAACGACGTGTTACAGGGGTAGGGACTCTTTAGGCGACGTGTTACAGGGGATAGGGACTCATTAAAACGACGTGTTACAGGGGTAAGGACTCTTTAGGCGACGTGTTACAGGGGTAGGGACTCATTAAAACGACGTTACAGGGGTGGGACTCTTTAGGCGACGTGTTATAGGGTAGGGACTCTTTAGGCGACGTGTTACAGGAGGTAGGGACTCTTTGGTGACGTGTTATAGGGGTAGGGACTCTTTAGGCGACGTGTTACAGGGGTAGGGACTCTTTAGGCGACGTGTTACAGGGGTAGGGACTCTTTAGGCGACGTGTTACAGGGGGTAGGGTAGGGACTCTTTAGGCGACGTGTTACAGCGGGTAGGGACTCTTTGGGCGACGTGTTACAGGGTTGGGACTCTTTAGGCGACGTGTTACAGGGGTAGGGACTCATTAAAACGACGTGTTACAGGGGTAGGGACTCTTTAGGCGACGTGTTACAGGGTAGGGACTCATTAAAACGACGTGTTACAGGGGTAGGGACTCTTTAGGCGTGTTACAGGAGGTAGGGACTCTTTGGGCGACGTGTTAGGGGTAGGGACTCATTAAAACGACGTGTCACAGGGGTAGGGACTCTTTAGGCGACGTGTTACAGGGGTAGGGACTCTTTAGGCGACGTGTTACAGGGATAGGGACTCATTAAAACGACGTGTTACAGGGGTAGGGACTCTTTAGGCGACGTGTTACAGGAGGTAGGGACTCATTAAAACGACGTGTCTGGGGGTAGGGACTCTTTAGGCGACGTGTTACAGGGGTAGGGACTCATTAAACGACGTGTTACAGGGTAGGGACTCTTTAGGCGACGTGTTACAGGGGTAGGGACTCTTTAGGCGACGTGTTACAGGGATAGGGACTCTTTAGGCGACGTGTTACAGGGGTAGGGACTCATTAAAACGACGTGTTACGGGGTAGGGACTCTTTAGGCGACGTGTTACAGGGGATAGGGACTCATTAAAACGACGTGTTACAGGGGTAAGGACTCTTTAGGCGACGTGTTACAGGGAGTAGGGACTCATTAAAACGACGTGTTACAGGGGTAGGGACTCTTTAGGCGACGTGTTATAGGGGTAGGGACTCTTTAGGCGACGTGTTACAGGAGGTAGGGACTCTTTAGGTGACGTGTTATAGGGGTAGGGACTCTTTAGGCGACGTGTTACAGGGTAGGGACTCTTTAGGCGACGTGTTACAGGGGTAGGGACTCTTTAGGCGACGTGTTACAGGGGGGTAGGGTAGGGACTCTTTAGGCGACGTGTTACAGCGGTGGGACTCTTTAGGCGACGTGTTACAGGGGTAGGGACTCTTTAGGCGACGTGTTACAGGGGTAGGACTCATTAAAACGACGTGTTACAGGGGGTAGGACTCTTTAGGCGACGTGTTACAGGAGTGGGGACTCATTAAACGACGTGTTACGGGGGTAGGGACTCTTTAGGTGACGTGTTTACAGAGTAGGGACTCTTTAGGCGACGTGTTACAGGGGTAGGGACTCATTAAAACGACGTGTCACAGGGTAGGGACTCTTTAGGCGACGTGTTACAGGGGGTGGGACTCTTTAGGCGACGTGTTACAGGGATAGGGACTCATTAAAACGACGTGTTACAGGGGTAGGGACTCTTTAGGCGACGTGTTACAGGAGGTAGGGACTCATTAAAACGACGTGTCACAGGGGGTAGGGACTCTTTAGGCGACGTGTTACAGGAGGTAGGGACTCATAAAACGACGTGTTACAGGGGTAGGGACTCTTTAGGCGACGTGTTACAGGGGTAGGGACTCTTTAGGCGACGTGTTACAGGGATAGGGACTCTTTAGGCGACGTGTTACAGGAGGTAGGGACTCATTAAAACGACGTGTTACAGGGGTAGGGACTCTTTAGGCGACGTGTTACAGGGGTAGGGACTCTTTAGGCGACGTGTTACAGGAGGTAGGGACTCATTAAAACGATGTGTCACAGGGGGTAGGGACTCTTTAGGCGACGTGTTACAGGGGTAGGGACTCTTTAGGCGACGTGTTACAGGGGTAGGGACTCTTTAGGCGACGTGTTACAGGAAGGACTCATTAAAACGACGTGTCACAGGGGTAGGGACTCTTTGGGCGACGTGTTACAGGGGTAGGGACTCATTAAAACGACGTGTTACAGGGTGGGGACTCTTTGGGCGACGTGTTACAGGGGTAGGGACTCTTTAGGCGACGTGTTACAGGGATAGGGACTCTTTAGGCGACGTGTTGCAGTAGGGACTCATTAAAACGACGTGTTACAGGGTAGGACTCTTTAGGCGACGTGTTACAGGGATAGGGACTCATTAAAACGACGTGTTACAGGGGTAAGGACTCTTTAGGCGACGTGTTACAGGGGTAGGGACTCATTAAAACGACGTGTTACAGGGGTAGGGACTCTTTAGGCGACGTGTTATAGAGACTCTTTAGGCGACGTGTTACAGGAGGTAGGGACTCATTAAAACGACGTGTCACAGGGGGTAGGGACTCTTTAGGCGTGTTACAGAAGACCTTTATGATGACGTGTTACAGGTGGAGAGACTCTTTATCGACGTGTTACAGTGGAGGAAGACTCTTTATCGACGACGTGTTACAGGTGGAGGAGACTCTTTATGACGACGTGTTACAGGTGGGAGAGCTCTTTATCACGACGTGTTAGGTGGGAGAGACTCTTTATGACGAAGTGTTACAGGTGGGAGACTCTTTATCACGACGTGTTACAGGTGGGAGAGACTCTTTTATCACGACGTGTTACAGTGGAGAGAGACTCTAGACAGTGTTACAGGGAGGAGAGACTCTTTATGACGAAGTGTTATAGGTGGGAGAGACTCTTTTATCACGACGTGTTACAGTGGAGGAGAGACTCTTTATGACGACGTGTTGCAGGGGAGACTCTTTATCACGACGTGTTACAGTGGAGGAGAACTCTTTAGACAGTGTTCAGGGAAGGAGAGCTCTTTATCACGAAGTGTTACAGGGGAGAGACTCTTTATCACGACGTGTTACAGTGGAGAGACTCTTTAAGACAGTGTTACGGGGAAGGAGAGACTCTTTATGACGAAGTGTTATAGGTGGGAGAGACTCTTTTTGACGACGTGTTACGGGGGAGAGACTCTTTATCAAGACGTGTTACAGGTGGGAGAGACTCTTTATCACGACGTGTTACAGTGGAGGAGAGACTCTTTAAGACAGTGTTACGGGAAGGAGAGACTCTTTATCACGAAGTGTTACAGGGGAAGACTCTTTATCACGACGTTACAGTGGAGGAGAGAGCTCTTAAGACAGTGTTACGGGGAAGGAGACTCTTTATGACAGTGTTATAGGGTGGGAGACTCTTTTTATCACGACGTGTTACAGTGGAGGAGAGACTCTTTAAGACAGTGTTGCGGGGAAGGAGAGACTCTTTATGACGAAGTGTTACAGGTGGAAGACTCTTTATCACGACGTGTTACAGGGGAGGAGAGCTCTTTATCACGACGTGTTACAGTGGAGGAGAGACTCTTAAGACAGTGTAGGGAAGGAGAGACTTTTTATGACGAAGTGTTACAGGGGGAAGACTCTTTTATGACGACGTGTTACAGGGGAGACTCTTTATCGACGTGTTACAGGTGGAGACTCTTTATGACGACGTGTTACGGGGAAGACTCTTTATCACGACGTGTTGCGGGGAGGAAGACTCTTTATCGACGCGTGTTACAGGTGGGAAGACTCTTTATCACGACGTGTTACAGGGGAGGAGAGACTCTTTATCACGACGTGTTACAGTGGAGGAGACTCTTTATGACGAAGTGTTACAGGTGGGAGACTCTTTATGACGAAGTGTTACAGGTGGGGAGAGACTCTTTCGACGTGTTACAGGAGAGAGACTCTTTATCACGACGTGTTACAGTGGAGGAGAGACTCTTTTAGGACAGTGTTACGGGGAAGGAGGAACTCTTTATGACGAAGTGTTACAGGTGGGAAGACTTTTATCACGACGTGTTACAGGAGAGACACTTTATGATGACGTGTTACAGGTGGGAGAGACTCTTTATCAAGACGTGTTACAGGGGAGACTCTTTATCAAGACGTGTTACAGGTGGGAGAAGACTCTTTATCACGACGTGTTACAGTGGAGGAGACTCTTTAAGACAGTGTTACGGGGAAGGAGAGACTTTTTATCACGACGTGTTACAGGGAAGACTCTTTATCAAGACGTGTTACAGTGGGAGACTCTTTTCACGACGTGTTACGGTGGAGGAGAGACTCTTTAAGACAGTGTTACGGGGAAGGAGAGACTCTTTATGACGAAGTGTTACAGGTGGAGAGACTTTATCACGACGTGTTACAGGGGGAGAGACTCTTTATCAAGACGTGTTACAGGTGGGAGAGACTCTTTATCACGACGTGTTACAGTGGAGAGACTCTTTAAGACAGTGTTAGGAAGGAGAGACTCTTTATGACGAAGTGTACAGGTGGGAGAGACTCTTTATCACGACGTGTTACAGTGGAGAGAGACTCTTTAAGACAGTGTTACAGGGAAGGAGACTCTTTTATGACGAAGTGTTACAGGTGGGAGAGACTCTTTATCACGACGTGTTACGGGAGGAGAGACTCTTTATCACGACGTACAGTGGAGGAGAGACTCTTTAAGACAGTGTTACGGGGAAGGAGAACATGACAGTGTTGGGGGAGGGGAGACTCTTTATCGACGTGTTACAGGGGAGGAGAGACTCTTTAAGACAGTGTTACGGGGAAGGAGAGACTCTTTAATGACCACGTGTTACAGGTGGAAGACTCTTTATCACGACGTGTTACAGGGAGGAGAGACTCTTTATCACGACGTGTTACAGTGGAGGAGGCTATCAAGACGTTACAGGTGGGAGAGACTCTTTTATCACGACGTGTTACAGGAGGAGAGACTTTAAGACAGTGTTACGGGAAGGAGAGCTCTTTATGACGAAGTGTTACAGGTGGGAAGACTCTTTATCACGACGTGTTACAGGAGGAGAGACTCTTTATCACGACGTGTTACAGTGGAGGAGAGACTCTTTAAGACAGTGTTCAGGGGAAGGAGAGACTCTTTATGACGAAGTGTTACAGAGAGACTCTTTATCACGACGTGTACTGGGGAGAGCTCTTTAAGACAGTGTTGGGAAGAGACTCTTTATCACGACGTGTTACAGTGGAGAAGACTCTTTAAGACAGTGTTACGGGGAAGGAGGAGCTCTTTATGACGAAGAGTTGAGTGGGGAGAGACTCTTTTATCACGACGTGTTACAGTGGAGAGAACTCTTAAGAACAGTGTTACGGGGAAGAGAGACTCTTTATGACGAAGTGTTAGGTGGGAGGCTCTTTATCAAGACGTGTTACAGGTGGGAGAGACTCTTTATCGACGTGTTACAGTGGAGAGACTCTTTAGACAGTGTTACGGGGAAGGAGACTATGACGAAGTGTTACAGGTGGGAAGACTTTTATCGACGTGTTACAGGGAGAGACTCTTTATCACGACGTGTTACAGTGGAGGAGAGACTCTTTATGACGAAGTGTTACAGGTGGGAGAGACTCTTTATCACGACGTGTTACAGGGGAGGAGAGCTCTTTATCGACGTGTTACAGTGGAGGAAGACTCTTTAAGACAGTGTTACAGGAAGGAGAGACTCTTTATGACGAAGTGTTATAGGTGGGAAGACTCTTTTATGACGACGTGTGCAGGGGGAAGACTCTTTATCAAGACGTGTTACAGGTGGGAGAGACTCTTTATCACGACGTGTTACAGTGGAGGAGAGACTTTTAAGACAGTGCAGGGAAGGAGACTCTTTATCACGAAGTGTTACAGGGGGGCTCTTATCACGCGTGTTACAGTGGAGGAGAGACTCTTTAAGACAGTGTTACAGGGAAGGAGACTCTTTATGACGAAGTGTTATAGGTGGGAGAGACTCTTTTATCACGACGTGTTACAGTGGAGGAGAGACTCTTTAAGACAGTGTTACGGGGAAGGAGAGACTCTTTATGACGAAGTGTTACAGGTGGGAGAGACTCTTTATCACGACGTGTTACAGGGAGGAGAGACTTCTATCGACGTGTTACAGTGGAGGAGAGACTCTTTAAGACAGTGTTACGGGGAAGGAGCTCTTTATGACGAAGTGTTACAGGGGAGAGACTCTTTATGACGACGTGTTACAGGGGAGAGACTCTTTATCACGACGTGTTACAGGTGGGAAGACTCTTTATGACGACGTGTTACGGGGAAGACTCTTTATCACGACGTGTTGCGGGAGGAGAGACTATCACGACGTGTTACAGGTGGGAGAGACTCTTTATCACGACGTGTTACAGGGAGGAAGACTCTTTATCACGACGTGTTACAGTGGAGACTCTTTATGACGAAGTGTTACAGGTGGGAGAGACTCTTTATGACGAAGTGTTACAGGTGGGAGACTCTTTATCACGACGTGTTACAGGGGAGAGAGACTTTTATCACGACGTGTTACAGTGGAGGAGAGACTCTTAAGACAGTGTTACGGGGAAGGAAGACTTTTATGACGAAGTGTTACAGGTGGGAGAGCTCTTTATCACGACGTGTTACAGGGGAGAGCACTTTATGATGACGTGTTACAGGTGGAGAGCTCTTTATCAAGACGTGTTACAGGTGGGAGAAGACTCTTTATCACGACGTGTTACAGTGGAGGAGAGACTCTTTAAGACAGTGTTACAGGAAGGAGAACTCTTTTGACGAGTATTACAGGTGGGAGAGACTCTTTATCACGACGTGTTACAGGGGAGGAAGACACTTTATGATGACGTGTTACAGGTGGGAGAGACTCTTTATCAAGACGTGTTACAGGTGGGGAGACTCTTTATCACGACGTGTTACAGTGGAGGAGAGACTCTTTAAGACAGTGTTACGGGAAGGAGAGACTCTTTATGACGAGTGCAGGTGGGGAGACTTTATCACGACGTGTTACAGGGGAAGACACTATGATGACGTGTTACAGGTGGGAGACTCTTTATCAAGACGTGTTACAGGTGGGAAGACTTTTATCACGACGTGTTACAGGAGGAGAGACTTTTTCACGACGTGTTACAGTGGAGGAGAGACTCTTTAGACAGTGTTACAGGGAAGGAGAGACTCTTATGACGAAGTGTTACAGGTGGAAGACTCTTTATCACGACGTGTTACAGAGACACTTTATGACGACGTGTTACAGGAGACTCTTTATCAAGACGTGTTACAGGTGGGGAAGACTCTTTATCACGACGTGTTACAGTGGAGGAGAGACTTTAAGACAGTGTTACAGGGAAGGGCTCTTTATCAGACGTGTTACAGGGGAGAGACTCTTTATCAAGACGTGTTACAGGTGGGAGACTCTTTATCACGACGTGTTACAGTGGAGGAGAGACTCTTTAAGACAGTGTTACGGGGAAGGAGAGACTCTTTATGACGAAGTGTTACAGGTGGGAGAGACTCTTTATCACGACGTGTTACAGGGGGAAGACTCTTTATCAAGACGTGTTACAGGTGGGAGACTCTTTATCACGACGTGTTACAGTGGAGGAAGACTCTTTAAGACAGTGTTACGGGAAGGAGAGACTCTTTATGACGAAGTGTTACAGGTGGGAGACTCTTTATCACGACGTGTTGGGGAGAGACTCTTTAGACAGTGTTACAGGGGAAGGAGAGACTCTTTATGACGAAGTGTTACAGGTGGGAGAGACTCTTTATCGACGTGTTACAGGAGGAGAGACTCTTTATCACGACGTGTTACAGTGGAGGAGAGACTCTTTAAGACAGTTACGGGGAAGGAGAGACTCTTTATGACGAAGTGTTACAGGGGGAAGACTCTTTATCACGACGTGTTACAGGGAGGAGAGCTCTTTAAGACAGTGTTACAGGGGAGAGAGACTCTTTATGACCACGTGTTACAGGTGGGAGAGCTCTTTATCAAGACGTGTTACAGGTGGGAGAGACTCTTTATCGACGTGTTACAGTGGAGGAGAGACTCTTTAAGACAGTGTTACGGGGAAGGAGACTCTTTATGACGAAGTGTTACAGGTGGGAAGACTCTTTATCACGACGTGTTACAGTGGAGGAAGACTCTTTAAGACAGTGTTACAGGGAAGGAGAGACTCTTTATGACGAAGTGTTTACAGGTGGGAGAGCTCTTTATCAAGACGTGTTACAGGTGGGAAGACTCTTTATCACGACGTGTTACAGTGGAGGAGAGACTCTTTAAGACAGTGTTACGGGGAAGGAGAGACTCTTTATGACGAAGTGTTACAGGTGGAGGAGCTCTTTATCACGACGTGTTACAGGGGAGGAGAGACTCTTTATCACGACGTGTTACAGTGGAGGAGACTCTTTATGACGAAGTGTTACAGGTGGGAGAGACTCTTTATCGACGTGTTACAGGGGAGGAGAGACTCTTTATCACGACGTGTTACAGTGGAGGAGAGACTCTTTAAGACAGTGTTACGGGGAAGGAGAGACTATGACGAAGTGTTACAGGGGGATCTCTTTATCACGACGTGTTACAGGGGAGGAGAGACTTTTAAGACAGTGTTACGGGAAGGAGAGCTCTTTATGACGAAGTGTTACAGGTGGGAGAGACTCTTTATCCGACGTGTTGTTACAGGGAGGAGAGACTCTTTATCACGACGTGTTACAGTGGAGGGGAGACTCTTTTAAGACAGTGTTACAGGGGAAGGAAGACTCTTTATGACGAAGTGTTACAGGGAGACTCTTTATCACGACGTGTTACAGGGAGGAGAACTCTTTAAGACAGTGTTACAGAGGAGAGACTCTTTATGACCACGTGTTACAGGTGGGAGACTCTTTATCACGACGTGTTACAGGAGAGAGACTCTTTATGAGTGTGTTGCGGGGTAGGAGCTCTTTTATGACGAAGTGTTACAGGTGGAGAGACTCTTTATCACGACGTGTTACAGGGGAGGAGAGACTCTTTATCACGACGTGTTACAGGGAAGACTCTTTAAGTTACGCTGAAAAATCTAACTTATCATTAATATTTTTTAATAACTTCTTTTTGTTTATTGACTTATTGTATATAAAAACATTACTTATATGAAAAATATTCCAGTACAGTATTATGTTATAATCCACTGACTGATTAATGTTAAAATATAGCCAAGTAAAAACTCTTTATTTTCTTCACCAGAGAAATAAAAGTAAAAATATTTAACCAATTTCAAACGTATTTTACCGGGAAATTAATGTATATTATATATTTTTTAAGTGAAATGTTGATATTAGGTAAGGTATTATAAAGTGTGAAATGATGAGTGTTGATTGTGGTGTAGTACGATAAACCCGGTGAAGTGACAGCTGTTAGGTGTTCACTTATGGGGTAATATTGCACGGGGTAAAAACTGGAAGGTCTGAAAATTAATGTTGCTCGGTTGAGGAATTTAAATTATTAGAGAAAGAGAGAGAGACAGAATACTCAGCCAGTTTTCCCTGACCGCTTATTGCCTTATTTTCGCAGTGGTGTGTGTGTGTGTGTGTGTGTGTGTGTGTGTGTGTGTGTGTGTGTGTGTGTGTGTGTGTGTGAATATAATGCAATGAAAGACCGAATCTAAAAAAAAAATACTAAAATATCTCTCAAATCATCATGCACCAGGAAGCTCAGTGTACAGTACATAATTCAAAATGTAAAACTGTAAAGCGAGAAAGAAAAATGGCACAGGTATTCCATATTGACGCGCGAGGTTGTGAGATAAACCACTTCTTTCACGTTGCACCGGAGTTTATCTTATCAGGGAAACACGCGAGGCAGACTAGGGGCGGTAGCATGAGGTTCACGAACACCCGGGTCAAGACAGGCATATATGATCACTGTTGAGCGAGTCCCTTGCTGACTGCCGCTGTCACCTGACCTCCGTGATTCCCCAACGGCCTCTCGACCCCCTCGCGTCTTCCCACTAACCTTGTGACTCACTTGTCTCCTGGGCGTCCTCGAGAGAGTCTTTGTGTCTCTGGGGGGTCCTCGCAGTCTTTGTTTTCCTGGATGTCCTCGCGGGCTCTGTGTTTCTTGGACGCCTCGCGGCTCTCATTTCTTGGACGTCTTGCTGGGCTGTCTGTGTCTCTTGGACGTCCTCGCAGGGCTCTTTGTGTCTCTGGACGTCCTCGGGGGCCTTCTGTGTCTCCTGGACGTCCTCGTAGGCTCTCCTGTGTCTCCTGGACGTCCTCAGGGCTTCTGTGTCTCCTGGACGTCCTCACGGTGCTCTCTGTGTTCCTGGACGTCCTCGGGGCCTCCGTGTCTCCTGACGTCCCGGGCTTCTGGTCTCCTGGACGTCCTCGCAGGGCCTCCGTGTCTCCTGGACGTCCTCGTGGGCTCTCTGTGTCTCCTGGACGTCCTCACGGTGCTCCTGTGTTTCCTGGACGTCCTCGCAGGGCTCTCCGTGTCTCCTGGACGTCCTCGTGGGGCTCTCTGTGTCTCCTTGACGTCCTCGCAGGGCTCTCCGTGTCTCCTGGACGTCCTGGGCTCTCTGTGTCTCCTGGACGTCCTCGCAGGGCTCTCTGTGTCTCGACGTCCGTGGGGCTCTCTGTGTCTCTTGGACGTCCTCGTGGGCTCTCTCTGTGTCTTGGACGTTCTCGCAGGGCCTCCGTGTCTCCTGGACGTCCTCGTGGGGCTCTCTGTGTCTCCTGGACGTCTTCGGGGCTCTCGTGTCTCCTGGACGTCCTCGCGGGGCTCTCGTGTCTCCTGGACGTCCTCACGGAGCTCTCTGTGTCTCCTGGTCGTCCTCACGGGGCCTCTGTGTCTCCTGGACGTCCTCGCAGGGCTCTCCGTGTCTCCTGGACGTCCTCGCGGGGTTTCTGTATCTCCTGGACGTCCTCGCAGGGCTTCCGTGTCTCCTGGACGTCCTCGCGGGGCTCTCGTGTCTCCTGGACGTCCTGCGGTGCTCTCTGTGTCTCCTGGACGTCCTCGCGGGGCTCTCTGTGTCTCCTGGACGTCCTCACGGTGCTCTCTGTGTCTCATCCGCTCCCGTATTTAGCCTCACGACCACGCCTCGTATCAGCAGTATTTCTCAGTGGTTGTGTCCTTCAGCGGCTTCCTACTCCACATATATTAACAGATTTGAGTTACTTATCTCCTCAGTGGCCTCTTGAACCCAATCTTCTCCTGGAGATATCTCAAGTTCTCAAACCTATTTTTTTCCTATTGACGTCGAAGCATCATTATCTCTCAATGATCTTACGCGTAAATCTCTCCTAGGCGTCTCCTTATGTCTTAATTGTCTCTCGTTGATCTCCCTACTATTGTGTCTCCCCGCCAACAAGTCTTCATAACTCCTCCAAGCGATTTCTCAACCCTTGTCTCTCAGTTATTCCACATTCTCTATCCTGCTGGCGGCTTCACGTCCTCCCGTGTTGTGTGTTGATGCTGTGGTCGTTTTTTTTTCTCCCAGGATGGTCCACTACACCCCAAAATACCTCCTTGTTCTTCCTGTGTTAACCAGACGTCACCACATCCTCTTCCAGGGGATCTTGTAAAGTCTTCAAGCCTTTTAGTCTCCTGGGTATTGACTTTCAGCGATAAATTCTCTCGGTGGTCTCCGTGTCTCCTAGGGACGTATTGTACCTCGATTATCCTTGGAGACCTCGCTACCCGTCTCCCACAATGCCTCTCCTGACACTCACTTCTCGAAGGTGGAAATGAATTTAGAGTAATGTTAACGTCACTATACTGAGGCCACCTACCACAACGACCCTCAGAAACACCCTCACACTCGACCAGTTACGCTACCCCCGCAGACTCTCTCTTACCATCCATCCATATCAATCTATCTATCTATCTATCTATCTATCTATCTATCTATCTATCTTTATTAATTCGTTAATATTTCTACACAAATATTGAGAAATCTGAATTAAAGTAGAACAATGCAACACTAACTCAACACAGGTAAGGTTAACAACACACTAATCTACCATAGTTAACAACACACTAATCTAACATAGTCAACATCACACTAATCTACTATAGTTAACAACACACTAATCTACCATACCAACAACACACTAATCACTATAGTTAACAACACACTAATCTACTATAGTTAACAACACACTAATCTAACATAGTTAACAACACACTAATCTACTATAGTTAACAACACACTAATCTACCATAGGTAACAACACTAATCTACTATAGTTAACAACACACTAATCTACTATAGTTAACAACACTAATCTAACATAGTTAACAACACACTAATCTACCATAGTTAACAAACAATAATCTATAGTTAACAAACACTTCAATCTACTATAGTTAACAACACCAATCTAACATAATTAACAACACACTAATTCAACATAGTTAACAACACACTAATCTACTATAGTTAACAAAACACTTAATTTAACATAGTTAACAACACACTAATCTACTATAGTTAACAACACTAATCAATCTACTATAGTTAACAACACACTAATCTAACATTAGTTAACAACACACTATCTACTATAGTTAACAAATAATAATCTAACATACAACACACTAATTTACTATAGTTAACAACACACTAATCTACTATAGTTAACAACACACTAATCTACTATAGTTAACAACACACTAATCTACCACAGGTAACAAACACTAATCTACTATAGTTAACAACACACTAATCTACCATAGTTAACAACACACTAATCTACCATAGTTAACAACACACTAATCTACCATAGGTAACAACACACAATCTACTATAGTTAACAACACACTAATCTACCATAGTTACAACACACTAATCACCATAGTTAACAACACACTAATCTACCATAGTTAACAAAACACTAATCTACCATAGTTAACAACACACTAATCTACTATAGTTAACAACACACTACTCTAACATAATTAACAACACACTAATCTACTATAGTTAACAACACACTAATCTACCATGGGTAACAACACACTAATCTACTATAGTTAACAACACACCTAATCTAACACATAATTAACAACACACTAATCTAACATAATTAACAACACACTAATCTAACATAGTTAACAAACACAATTAATCTACCATAGTTAACAACACACTAATCTAACATAATTAACACACTAATCTAACATAATTAACAACACACTAATCTAACATAGTTAACAACACACTAATCTACTATAGTTAACAACACACCAATCTAACATAATTAACAACACCAATAATTAACAACATAGTTAACAACACTAATCTACCGTAGTTAACAACACACTAATCTAACAAATAATTAACAACACACTAATCTAACATAATTAACAACACACTAATCTAACATAGTTAACAACACACAATATAGTTAACAACACCTATTCTAACATAATTAACAACACATTAATCTAACATAATTAACAACACACTAATCTAACATAGTTAACAACACACTAATCTAACATAGTTAACAACACTAATCTAACATAATCAACAACTAATCTAACATAATTAACAACACACTAATCTAACATAATTAACAACACACCAATCTAACATAGTTAACAACACACTAATCTTAACATAGTTAACAACACACTAATCTACTATAGTTAACAACACACTAATCTACTATAGTTAACACACAATCTACTATAGTTAACAACACACTAATCTACCATAGTTAAAAACATAATCTACTAGGTAACAACACACTAATCTACTAGTTAAAAAATAATTACATAGGTAACAAACAATAATCTACTATAGTTAACAACACAATTAATCACATAGTAAAACACACTAATCTACTATAGTTAACAACACACTAATCTACCATAGTTAACAACACACTAATCTACCATAGTTAACAACACTAATCTACCATAGTTAACAACACACAATTATAGTTAACAACACACTAATTATATAGTTAACAACACATAATCTAATATAAACACACTAATTTCCATAGTTAACACACATAATTACCATAGGTAACAACACACTATCTACTATAGTTAACAACACACAATTATATAGTTAACAACACACTTCACACTAATCTACCATAGGTAACAACACACTAATCTACTATAGTTAACAACACACTAATCTACCATAGGTAACAACACACTAATCTACTATAGTTATCAAATACACTAATCACCATAGGTAACAACACACTAATCTACTATAGTTAACAACACACTAATCTACCATAGTTAAAAAACACACTAATCTACCATAGTTAACAACACACTAATCTACCATAGTTAACAACACACTAATCTACCATAGTTAACAACACACTAATCTACTATAGTAACAACACACTAATCAACATAATTAACAACACACTAATCTAACATAGGTAACAACACACTAATCTACCATAGTAAACACACTAATCTACCATAGGTAACACACTAATCTACTATAGTTAACAACACACTAATCTACTATAGTTAACAACACACTAATCTACCATAGGTAACAACCACTAATCTACTATAGTTAACAACAACTAATCTACCATAGGTAACAACACATTAATCTACCATAGTTAACAAACACTAATCTACCATAGTTAATTAACAACCACTAATCTACCATAGTTAAAAACACTAATCTACGTTAACAACACACTAATCACTATTAACAACACACTAATCTACATGGTAACAACACACTAATCTACCATAGTTAACAACACACTAATCTACCATAGGTAACAAAACACTAATCTACTATAGTTAACAACACACTAATCTACTATAGTTAACAACACACTAATCTACCATAGTTAACAACACACTAATCTACCATAGTTAACAAAACACTAATTTACCATAGTTAACAAAATAATAATCTACCATAGTTAACAAATACACTAATCTACTATAGTTAACAACACACTACTAACATTATTAACAACACACTAATCTACTATGTTAACAACACACTAATCTACCATAGGTAACAACACATAATTACTATAGTTAACAACACACTAATCTACTATAGTTAACAACACACTAATCTACCATAGTTAACAACACACTAATCTACTATAGTTAACAACACACTAATCTACTATAGTTAACAACACACTAATCTAACATAGTTAACAACACACTAATCTACTATAGTTAATATTAACAACTATTGTTAACACAAAATCTACCATAGTTAACAACACACTAATCTACTATAGTTAACAACACACTAATCTACCATAGTTAACAACACACTAATCTACTATAGTTAACAACACACTAATCTACCATAGTTAACAACACACTAATCTAACATAGTCAACAACACACTAATCTACCATAGTTAACAACACACTAATCTACTATAGTTAACAACACACTAATCTACCATAGTTACCAACACACTAATCTACCATAGTTAACAACACACTAATCTACTATAGTTAACAACACACTAATCTACCATAGTTAACAACACACAAATCTACCATAGTTAACAACACACTAATCTACCATAGTTAACAACACACTTATCTACAATAGTTAACAACACACTAATCTACTATAGTTAACAACACACTAATCTACCATAGTTAACAACACACTAATCTACCATAGTTAACAACACACTAATCTACTATAGTTAACAACACACTAATCTATCATAGTTTACAACACACTAATCTACTATAGTTAACAACACACTAATCTACCATAGTTAACAACAGACTAATCTACCATAGTTAACAACACACTAATCTACTATAGTTAACAACACACTAATCTACCATAGTTAACAACACACTAATCTACCATAGTTAACAACACACTAATCTACTATAGTTAACAACACACTAATCTACTATAGTTAACAACACACTAATCTACTATAGTTAACAACACACTAATCTACCATAGTTAACAACACACTAATCTACTATAGTTAACAACACACTAATCTACCATAGTTAACAACACACTAATCTACTATAGTTAACAACACACTAATCTACTATAGTTAACAACACACTAATCTACGATAGTTAGCAACACACTAATCTACTATAGTTAACAACACACTAATCTACCATAGTTAACAACACACTAATCTACTATAGTCAACAACACACTAATCTACTATAGTTAACAACACACTAATCTACTTTAGTTAACAACACACTAATCTACCATAGTTAACAACACACTAATCTACCATAGTTAACAACACACTAATCTACCACAGTTAACAACACACTAATCTACTATAGTTAACAACACACTAATCTACCATAGTTAACAACACACTAATCTACTATAGTTAACAACACACTATTCTACCATAGTTAACAACACACTAATCTACCATAGTTAACAACACACTAATCTACCATAGTTAACAACACACTAATCTACTATAGTTAACAACACACTAATCTACCATAGTTAACAACACACTAATCTACCATAGTTAACAACATACTAATCTACCATAGCTAAGAACACACTAATCTACCATAGTTAACAACACACTAATCTACCATAGTTAACAACACACTAATCTACCAGAGTTAACAACACACTAATCTACCATAGTTAACAAC
Organism: Homarus americanus; assembly: GCF_018991925.1. Taxonomy (NCBI): domain Eukaryota; kingdom Metazoa; phylum Arthropoda; class Malacostraca; order Decapoda; family Nephropidae; genus Homarus; species Homarus americanus. Next base: position 5,624,199 of record NW_024736650.1, read on the forward strand.
ACACTAATCTACTATAGTTAACAACACACTAATCTACCATAGTTAACAACACACTAATCTACTATAGTTAACAACACACTAATCTACCATAGTTAACAACACACTAATCTACTATAGTTAACAACACACTAATCTACTATAGTTAACAACACACTAATCTACGATAGTTAGCAACACACTAATCTACTATAGTTAACAACACACTAATCTACCATAGTTAACAACACACTAATCTACTATAGTCAACAACACACTAATCTACTATAGTTAACAACACACTAATCTACTTTAGTTAACAACACACTAATCTACCATAGTTAACAACACACTAATCTACCATAGTTAACAACACACTAATCTACCACAGTTAACAACACACTAATCTACTATAGTTAACAACACACTAATCTACCATAGTTAACAACACACTAATCTACTATAGTTAACAACACACTATTCTACCATAGTTAACAACACACTAATCTACCATAGTTAACAACACACTAATCTACTATAGTTAACAACACACTAATCTACCATAGTTAACAACACACTAATCTACTATAGTTAACAACTCACTAATCTACGATAGTTAGCAACACACTAATCTACTAGAGTTAACAACACACTAATCTACGATAGTTAGCAACACACTAATCTACTATAGTTAACAACATACTAATCTACCATAGCTAACAACACACTAATCTACTATAGTTAACAACAAACTAATCTACCATAGTTAACAACACACTAATCTACCATAGTTAACAACACACTAATCTACCATAGTTAACAGCACACTAATCTACCATAGTTAACAACACACTAATCTACTATAGTTAACAACACACTAATCTACCATAGCTAACAACACACTAATCTACTATAGTTAACAACACACTAATCTATTATAGTTAACAACACACTAATCTACGATAGTTAGCAACACACTAATCTACTATAGTTAACAACACACTAATCTACCATAGTTAACAACACACTAATCTACTATAGTTAACAACACACTAATCTACGATAGTTAGCAACACACTAATCTACTATAGTTAACAACACACTAATCTACGATAGTTAGCAACACACTAATCTACTATAGTTAACAACATACTAATCTACCATAGCTAACAACACACTAATCTACTATAGTTAACAACACACTAATCTACCATAATTAACAACACACTAATCTACCATAGTTAACAACACACTAATCTACCATAATTAACAACACACTAATCTACCATAGTTAACAACACACTAATCTACTATAGTTAACAACACACTAACCTACTATAGTTAACAACACACTAATCTACGATAGTTAGCAACACACTAATCTACTATAGTTAACAACACACTAATCTACGATAGTTAGCAACACACTAATCTACTATAGTTAACAACACACTAATCTACGATAGTTAGCAACACACTAATCTACCATAGTTAACAACACACTAATCTACTATAGTTAACAACATACTAATCTACCATAGCTAACAACACACTAATCTACTATAGTTAACAACATACTAATCTACCATAGTTAATTAAACACACTAATCTACCATAGTTAACAACACACTAATCTACCATAGTTAACAACACTAATCTACCATAGTTAACAACACACTAATCTACTATAGTTAACAACACACTAATCTACTATAGTTAATAACACACTAATCTAGCATATTAACAACACACTAATCTACCATAGTTAAATAATCTACTATAGTTAACAACACACTAATCTACCATAGTTAATTAACACACTAATCTACTATAGTTAATACACTAATCTACCATAGGTAACACACTAATCTACTAGAGTTAATAAACACACTAATCTACCATAGTTAAAAACACACTCAATCTACCATAGTTAACAACACATTAATCTACTATAGTTAACAACACACTAATCTACTATAGTTAACAACACACTAATCTACCATAGTTAACAACACACTAATCTACCATAGTTAACAACACATTAATCTACTATAGTTAACAACACACTAATCTACCATAGTTAAAAACACACTAATCTACCATAGTTAACAACACATTAATCTACTATAGTTAACAACACACTAATCTACTATAGTTAACAACACACTAATCTACCATAGTTAACAACACACTAATCTACCATAGTTAACAACACATTAATCTACTATAGTTAACAACACACTAATCTACCATAGTTAAAAACACACTAATCTACCATAGTTAACAACACATTAATCTACTATAGTTAACAACACACTAATCTACTACAGTTAACAACACATTAATCTACTATAGTTAACAACACACTAATCTACCATAGTTAACAACACACTAATCTACCATAGTTAACAACACATTAATCTACTATAGTTAACAACACACTAATCTACCATAGTTAACAACACAACAATAGCTAACAACACACTAATCTACCATAGTTAACAACAACACACTAATCTACTATAGTTAACAAACACACTAATCTACCATAGTTAATAAATACACTAATCTACCATAGTTAACAACACACTAATCTACTATAGTTAACAACACACTAATCTACCATATAGTTACCAACACACTAATCTACCATAGTTAACAACACACTAATCTACTATAGTTAACAACACACTAATCTACCATAGTTAACAACACACTAATCTACCATAGTTAACAACACACTAATCTACTATAGTTAACAACACACTAATCTACCATGGTTAACAGCACACTAATCTACCATAGTTAACAACACACTAATCTACCATAGTTAACAACACACTAATCTACCATAGCTAACAACACACTAATCTACCATAGTTAACAACACACTAATCTACTATAGTTAACAACACACTAATCTACCATGGTTAACAACACACTAATCTACTATAGTTAACAACACACTAATCTACTATAGTTAACAACACACTAATCTAACATAGTGTTATCCTGATACATCCTTCTGAATAACAGGTGAACAGTAGCTGGTTACCTTCAGGAGTAACTGGTCACCTTCAGGAGTAACTGGATACCTTCAGGGGTAATTGGTCACCTTCAGGAGTAACTGGTCACCTTCAGGAGTAACTGGTCACCTTCAGGAGTAATTAGTTACCTTCTGGAGTAACTGGATACCTTCAGGGGTAACTGGTCACCTTCAGGGGTAACTGGTCACCTTCAGGAGTAACTGGTCACCTTCAGGAGTAACTGGTCACGTTATGAAGTAACTGGTCACGTTGAGGAGTAATTAGTTACCTTCTGGAGTAACTGGATACCTTCAGGAGTAACTGGTCACGTTATGAAGTAACTGGTCACGTTCAGGAGTAAATGGTCACGTTCAGGAGTAACTGGTCACCTTCAGGGGTAACTGGTCACCTTCAGGGGTAACTGGTCACCTTCAGGAGTAACTGGTCATCTTCCGGAATAACTGGTTACCTCCAAGAGTGACTGGTCTCCTCCAGGAGTATCTCGTCTCTTCCAGGAGTAAGTGGTCTCCTCCAGGAGCAACTGGTCTCCAGGAGTAACTGGTCTCTTCCAGGAGTAACTGGTCTCCTCCAGGAGCAACTGGTCTTCTCCAGGAGCAACTGGTCTTCTCCAGGAGTGACTGGTCTCCTCCAGGAGCAACTGGTCTCCACCAGGAGTAACTGGTCTTCTCCAGGAATAACTGGTCTCCACCAGGAGTAACTGGTCTCCTCCAGGAGCAACTGGTCTCCTCCAGGAGTAACTGGTTTCCTCCAGGAGTAACTGGTCATTTCCAGGAATAACTGGTCTCCTCCAGGAGTAACTGGTCTCCTCCAGGAGTAACTGGTCTCCTCCAGGAGTAACTGGTCTTTCCAAGAGTAACTGGTCCCTCCAGGAGTAACTGGTCTCTTCCAGGAGTAACTGGTCTCCACCAGGAGTATCTGGTCTCCTCCAGGAACAACTGGTCTCCTCCAGGAGTAACTGGTTTCCTCCAGGAGTAACTGGTCATTTCCAGGAATAACTGGTCTCCTGGTAACTGGTCTCCTCCAGGAGTAACTGGTCTCCTCCAGGAGTAACTGGTCTTCTCCAAGAGTAACAGGTCCCCTCCAGGAGTAACTGGTCTCTTCCAGGAGTAACTGGTCTCCTCCAGGAGTAACTGGTCTCCTCCAGGAGTAAATGGTCTCCCGAAGGAGTAACTGGTCTCTTCAAGGCGTAACTTGTCTCCTCCAGGAGTAACTGGTCTTCTCCAAGAGTAACTGGTTTCCTCCAGGAGTAACTGGTCTCTTCCAGGAGTAACTGGTCTCCTCCTGGAGTAACTGGTCTCCTTTAGGAGTAACTGGTCTCTTCCAGGAGTAACTGGTCTCCTCCAGGAGTAACTGGTCTTCTCCAAGAGTAACTGTTCTTCTCCAAGAGTAACTGGTCTCCTCCAGGAGCAACTGGTCTCTTCCAGGAGTAACTGGTCTCCTCCAGGAGTAACATGTTTTCTCCAAGAGTAACTGGTCTCCTCGAGGAGCAACTGGTCTCCTCAAGGAGTAACTTGTCTCTTCCAGGAGTAACTGGTCTCCTCCAGGAGTAACTGGTCTTTTCCAAGAGTAACTGGTCTCCTCCAGGAATAACTGGTCTTCTCCAAGAGTAACTGGTCTCCTCCAGGAGTAACTGGTCTTCTCCAAGAGTAACTGGTCTCCTCCAGGAGCAACTGGTCTCCTCAAGGAGTAACTGGTCTCTTCCAGGAGTAACTGGTCTCCTCCAGGAGTAACTGGTCTTCTCCAAGAGTAACTGGTCTCCTCCAGGAGTAACTGGTCTTCTCCAAGAGTAACTGGTCTCCTCCAGGAGCAACTGGTCTCCCCAAGGAGTAACTGGTCTCCTCCAGGAGTAACTGGTCCCCTCCAGGAGTAACTGGTCTCTTCCAGGAGTTACTGGTCTCCTCCAGGAGTAACTGGTCTCCTCCAGGAGTAACTGGTCTTCTCCAAGAGTAACTGGTCTCCTCCAGGAGTAACTGGTCTCCTCCAGGAGTAACTGGTCTCTTCCAGGAGTAACTGGTCTCCTCCAGGAGTAAATGATCCCTTCCAGGAGAAACTTGTCACCTTCAGGAGTAACTGTAGATTAACCCTTTAGCTTACTCGTATTTCACCAGATGGTTAAACACCCTAACGCTACCTGGTGGGGTTAGATTAGGAAAGAGAGGTTAGGTTAGGTTAATCTTAAGGTGAAATAAGCTTGGGGCTTAATGTGATCTATATTCTCTACAGCGGCTGTGATACTGTCATCTGTCCCCATCTCACCCAGTCGTGAGTGACGTCATCAGAGGTCTGGCTCATGTATTTTGTAAAATATTCCGAAAAATTCTGCAAAAAAGAAAATTGTTCCAGGTTTTAGCTTTAACTTATTTTATTATTTTATTATTATTATTTTTTTTTTTTGAGGGTTGAGGGGCGGGTTAAGAAAATGGAAGCTGTGGGTGTCACTCAGGAAAATAATATTCCTCTGGAGGTGATGGCGGGTGAGTAGGGTAAGTAAGATAGCATGTAATGACCTTTAGTCTAGGTGGCCGCTGTTAATGCCCTGTGTGACGTCACCCGCCACCCTGGCTGTGTCAGGAGCTTGATGCACGAGTGTTAATATTTTTCAATTAAATTTTGAAGAAGTGTCTGCTGCATTTCATGTGTTTTTTGTGTGTGTGTGTGTGTGTGTGTCAGGGAAGGTGGAGTGAGGGAGTGGAAATGTCATTGATATAAAGTCGTGAATCCTTTGACTGTTACTTAGAAAAACGTTTATCCTGTGGAGTTGTACCTCAAGATGGTGCGAGAGGTCAAGATAGCTGGTGGAGTGTGATCCTCCACGTCTACAAGGAGCAGGAGGATTATTATTTACAGACACAAGGCACACTGATAATTATCTTGTACAGACGCCACGCAGCTCAGCACTTGTTGTTCGCCGCCTCGCTCACCGCTGTCAAGTGATGCTTTGATTCCATATTTAGCGATCATCACCCCGCCGGTACTGGTGGCTGGGGGTATCTCTCTGATTATTATAATTGCCAACAAACTTGAGCTCACACAAGTACACCCGACCTCACCTTTAGCACTGGAGAAATAGTTCCTCTTTCCTTCTCTCCCTCCCCAAAAAATATAATTTATCTTTAATGTTTGGCTAAAAGTTGTTCAAAATATATCACTGTGATGAATTGTGTTTTGTCCAGTTTAATGAGAATGCTGTTTGTGTCTCATCATCTTCTACTAAACGAGTTCTATGAAGATATACAGTGTGTGTGTGTGTGTGTGTCCCGCGGTACAGGTGAGGAGGGGGTGTGGTCGGGGATGCAGCAGGTAGGGGATGCAGGTCAGTGAATGCAAGAAGCGTAAAAAAAAAATTGCCATTTCTCGCAGGCTGCATAACTATGTCACAGCATCGCCTCCACAGTGTAAGTGAGTCAGGCTGTAAGATTAGAATAATATTTTAATGTTTTATTGATACATTTTGTATTCATTTTGAGAAATATCTTGTCACTTGGGTAAATATTCGGATCACCTGTTAATTAGGCATCCCAACTTATTTCACCTGTTGATTGAACACCTTAATGCTACCTGGATTAGGTTAGGTTATGTAACATTAAGTTTGTTTAGGTTGGGTTAGATTAGGTTAGCTTATATAAAGGTTTATGTTAGGGTGATTAATCTTTAGGTGAAATAAACTGGGGTGGTTAATCTTCAGGTGATCCTCATATGCTAGCTTACCCTCCCGGAGGGGAATTTCAAGCACGTATCGTTTGTGCTTGATAAAAGGTTGCGTGTTAACATGACTCCTCTTCTAGTTTACCTTTTGCCTCTCTCAAAATACAAAGACTTTATGAAACATAAATCGCATTACCATTTTGTAAATTCCGTACCCCACGATTAAGGAAAATCAAACCCTTAAAAGAAAAGGTTCAAAAATTTGTTTCAAGTATTCAGTATCTTGACGCTAACAGAGTTTAACGTCGCTTATCGGAGTAAGAGCATCTGATTTCAACAATATTTATCTCCCTTAAACCTGGTCAGTCAAGTCCATCCATCACTTTTTTCCCTGGCCTGCGTAAAGCACCGTGGCTTGGGTGCATCACGCAATCCTCTCTGAAAAGCCTCTACACATTTCGATATTAACTTGTTTGAGGTATTTTTTGTGTCTGTTTTATGTGTTTGTGTTGGTATATATCTTGTGGTCGTGTGTAGACCCACTTTTCGTTACGGTATTCCAGGGAGGGGTTGAGTTGGTGGTGGTGAGGGTGAGTTGTGTGGATGGTGGTGGGGGTGCTGGGCGGGCAGGGAGAAGGGTATCTGGCGCAGCATCTGGTCACGAGCCAGTCAGCATCTCCGCCACAAGTTGATTCGTTTACACGTAATCTCACACGGATCTCCGCGTCGGGCTGCTCTTATCTCATATACCAAGATTAACCTTTCCAATGTGTTGAACTTTCAGTGTAGATATAATTTGCCAGCAATTAGGACGTTATCGCTTCCTACAAGGGCGTTCACTACACTCCAGTCATCTTCCAACAGGATTTTAACATCTAATTGTGAGAGGGGAAAAAAAACGCATTAATAAGAGCATCACAGACAGTGTACATGGACTAAACGATGTTCACTTGAGGACTGTCAGAAATTAATGCGGAAATCCTTTGTTTACATCCAAGTCAGACAGAATTAAGGCAAGAGAACAATGTTGTGAGTTTTTGCCGCTATCGTAGATCAGGGAGAAGCTCTCATGATGCTACACGGGTCATAAGACTGATTAAATTATCATTAAAATCTCCTCCTATTACGGAACCTTAATGCAGTAACTTTTGTAGCCTTCACAGTATACTGCACTACACTGTACTAAAGAACCTCCACCTCAGCTTATTTCACCTGAAGTTTGACCATCGTAAAATTATATGCGGATCAGGTTAGGTTAGGTTGGATTTGGTTAAATTAGGTTGCGTTAGGTTATGTTAGGTCAGGTCAGGTTATATTAGGGTAGCTTAGGTTATGTTAGATCAGGTCAGGTTACATTAGGTAAGGTTAGGTCAGATCAGGTTACGTTAGACGAGTGTTAGAGTAGATAATCTTTAGGTGAAGTAAGATGGGGTGGAGATTCTTCAGGTGATCCCAAATTTGTACATAGTTCCGGCCAAGGTACAGCTGCGGAAGTGTTTTCTACCACTCCCTGTGGTAACCCGTGTCTTCAAACGGTCAACCTACTGTATATGAACTATAGCAAACCTATCCACCAATCACGGCCGTCGTTACACGACCAATACCCATTCATTCATAAATAGTGATACTACTACTGCGACGGTACTGTCTGGAGGCACGGGTTAGGGGTGTAGGAATGGAATTCCGCAACTGTACCATAACCTATTTAATCATATCTGAGCCCATATAACTATATTGCCTCCATCTCACCACTGTACTAACACACCTTCAACACGTCTCTGTTGACACGATGTGGTATATGTATTACTGTAACCACATTAACGTACCCATACATCTGTAACTGTACCTGTAGTATTATAACCACTCTGCTGTACTAATACTACAACCTAGTACACACGACTGTACGATTACATTGATGTAATTTTATCCTAACTGCTGTATCCATGCTGTTCTTATTACTGTACCCACAACATTATTATTAATACCATCACAGCGCCGCTGGTGTAGTGGTATCATGCAAGATTCCCATTCTTGCGACCCGGGTTCGATTCCCGGGCGGCGCATTCGTTTTGGCGACCTGTGGTGTAATGCTCAGCATGTTCGCCTCTCAAGTAAGAGTTCACCCGGTCCGATTCCCGGGCAGGGTAAAACTATGGGCAAGTTTCTTTAAGCCATTTACCTCTGTCTACCCAGGAGCAATTGGGAACCTGGATGTTCAGCGATTTGCGGATCGCATCCGGCCATCCTCGAAACAGGGCAAATCCATATAACACCACCGTACCCACACAACTTACTGACAACACTGTACTCGCAACATTGTAAACCCACACCACCGTAACCTACACCACCGTACCCGTACCACTGTGCCTACACCACTGTACCCGCTCCACTGTACCACACCACTGTACCCAACAACTGTACCCACACCACTGTACCCGCACAACATACTGACAACACTGTACCCGCAACATTGTAAAACCACACCACCGTACCCACACCATTGTATCCGCTCCACTGTACCCACATCACTGTACCTACATCACCGTACCCCACAACACTGTACCCACACTACTCATCACTACTATACAACACCTTGAACTGCATGGGTTGATAAGAAAGAACACACACACACACACACACACACACACACACACACACACACGAGATTCTGTAAAATTTCTCGACAAAGTGAACTAAGAGAAGATTTTGGACTATGAATGATGTAGCTAAGATTATTGAAGGGTCAGGTAGATGGTCGAGAGAGAGAGAGAGAGAGAGAGAGAGAGAGAGAGAGAGAGAGAGAGAGAGAGAGAGAGAGAGAGACTACATAGTATTCTTCATAGTATATCTGTTATATACCTTGATGTACTCTTAATTGTACTCTTTAAGTATTTACACGGACAGCACTCCCAGACATCAGAGTACGGTGATGGAGGAATTACTTGTCGCCACTCATTACAATTAGAGTAAAGGCGGTGGCTGATGGTGCATAATGAACTCGCCAGGTACTGCCGCATTAGGTGTCGTGACTCGTTAGGTACTGCAGCATTAGGTGTCGTGACTCGCCAGGTACTGCAGCATTAGGTGTCGTGGACTCGTTAGGGTACTGCAGCATTAGGTGTCGTGTGGACTCGCCAGGTACTGCAGCATTAGTGTCGTGACCGTTAGTACTGCAGCATTAGGTGTAGTGTGGACTCGCCAGGTACTGCCGCATTAGGTGTCGTGACTCGTTAGGTACTGCAGCATTAGGGTGTCGTGACTCGCCAGGTACTGCAGCATTAGGTGTCGTGGACTGTTAGGTACTGCAGCATTAGGTGTCGTGTGATGTCGTACTGCAGCATTAGGTGTCGTGACTCGCCAGGTACTGCTGCATTAAATGTAGGTGGATTCATCAGATACTGCAGCATTAGGTGTAGTGTGGACTCATCAGATGTTGCAGCATTAGGTGTAGTGTGGACTCATCAGATACTGCTGCATTAGGTGTTAGTGTGGACTCATCAGATACTGCAGCATTAGGTGTAGTGTGGACTCGCCAGTACTGCAGCATTAGGTAGTGTGGGACTGCCAGGTACTGCAGCATTATGTGTCGTGGACTCGCCAGATACTGCTGCATTAGGTGTAGTGTGACCTGCCAGGTACTGCAGCATTAGGTGTAGTGTGGACTCGCCAGGTACTGCAGCATTATGTGTCGTGGACTCGCCGATACTGCTGCATTAGGTGTAGTGTGACTCGCCAGGTACTGCAGCATTAGGTAGTGTGGACCTGCCAGGTACTGCAGCATTAGGTGTAGTGTGGACCGCAGTGCTGCAGCATTAGGTGTAGTGGACTCGCCAGGTACTGCAGCATAGCTGTAGTGTGGACTCGCCAGGTACTGCAGCATTAGGTGTAGTGTGGACTCGCCAGGTACTGCAGCATTAGTGTAGTGTGGACTCGCCAGGTACTGCAGCATTAGGTGTCGTGTGACCGTCAGGCACTGCAGCATTAGTGTCGTGTGGACTCGCCAGGTACTGCAGCATTAGATGTAGTGTGACTCGCCAGGGTACCGCAGCATTAGGTGTGGTGTGGACTCGCCAGGTACTGCAGCATTAGGTAGTGTGGACCCGTCAGGTACTGCAGCATTAGGTGTCGTGTGGACTCGCCAGGTACTGCCATTGGGGTAGTGTGGACTCGCCAGGTACTGCAGCATTAGGGGTGGTGTGACCTCGTCAGATACCGCAGCATTAGGTGACCGCCAGGTACCGCAGCATTAGGTGTAGTGTGGACTCGTCAGATACTGCAGCATTAGGAGTAGTGTGGACTCGCCAGGTACTGCTGCATTAGGTGTAGTGTGGACTCGCCAGGTACCGCAGCATTAGAGTAGTGTGGACTCGCCAGGTACTGCAGCATTAGGGTAGTGTGACCGTCAGGTACTGCAGCATTAGTGTCGTGGACTCGCCAGGTACGCAGCATTAGGTGTAGTGACTGCCAGAATTGCTGCATTAGGTGTCGTGACTCACCAGGTACTGCAGCATTATGTGTGTGGACTCGCCAGGTACTGCAGCATTAGGTGTCGTGTGGACTCCTGTGGTACTGCTGCATTAGGTGTCGTGGGACTCGTCAGGTACTGCAGCATTAGGTGTAGTGTGGACTCGCCAGAATTGCTGCATTAGGTAGTGTGGACTCGCCAGGTACTGCAACATTAGGTGTAGTGTGACTCGCCAGAATTGCTGCATTAGGTGTAGTGTGACCTCGCCAGGTACTGCAGCATTAGGTGTCGGGGACTCGTCAGGTACTGCAGCATTAGGGTGTGTGGACTCGCTCGTACTGCAGCATTAGGTGTAGTGTGACTCGCCAGGAATTGCTGCATTAGGTGTAGTGTGACTGCCAGGTACTGCAACATTAGGTGTCGTGTGGACTCGTCAGGTACTGCAGCATTAGGTGTCGTGTGACTCAGGTACTGCAGCATTAGTAGGTGGACTCGCCAGGTACTGCAGCATTAGGGTGTAGTGTGGACTCGCCAGGTATTGCTGCATTAGGTGTAGTGTGGACTCGTCAGGTACTGCAGCATTAGGTGTCGTGTGGACTCGTCAGGTACTGCAGCATTAGTGTCGGTGACTCGCCAGGTACTGCAACATTAGGTGTGTGGACTCGCCAGGAATTGCTGCATTAGGGTGTAGTGTGGACTCAGTGACTGCAACATTGGTGTAGTGTGGACTCGCCAGGAATTGCTGCATTAGGTGTAGTGTGGACTGCCAGGTACTGCAACATTAGTGTAGTGTGGACTCGCCAGGAATTGCTGCATTAGGTGTAGTGTGGACTGCCAGGTACTGCAACATTAGGGGTAGTGTGGACTCGCCAGAATTGCTGCATTAGGGGTGTAGTGTGACTCGCCAGGTACTGCAACATTAGGTGTCGTGGACTCGCCAGAATTGCTGCATTAGGGTGTAGTGACCGCCAGGTACTGCAACATTAGTGTAGTGTGACCTGCCAGGAATTGCTGCATTAGGTGTAGTGTGGACTCGCCAGGTACTGCAACATTAGGTGTCGTGTGGACTCGTCAGGTACTGCAGCATTAGGTGTCGTGTGGACTCGTCAGGTACTGCTGCATTAGGGTAGTGGACTCGCCAGTATTGCTGCATTAGGTGTAGTGTGACTCGTCAGGAATTGCAGCATTAGTGTAGTGTGGACTCGCCAGGTACTGCAACATTAGGTGTCGTGGGACTCGCCAGGTACTGCAGCATTAGGTAGTGTGGACTCGCCAGGTACCGCAACATAGTGTGTCGTGTGGACTCGTCAGGTACTGCAGCATTAGTGTAGTGTGGACTGCCAGGTACTGCAACATTGTCGTGACTCGCCAGGTACTGCATTGTGTGTGTAGTGTGGACTCGTCAGGTACTGCAGCATTAGGTGTAGTGTGGACTCGCCAGGAATCGCGCATTAGGTGTAGTGTGACTCGCCAGGTACTGCAGCATTATGTCGTGGACTGCCAGGTACTGCAACATTGGTGTCGTGTGGACTCGTCAGGTACTGCAGCATTAGGTGTAGTGTGGACTCGCCATGACCGCATTAGGTAGTGTGGACTGCCAGGTACTGCAACATTATGTGTCGTGGACTCGCCAGGTACTGCAGCATTAGGTGTAGTGTGGACTCGCCAGGTACTGCAGCATTAGGTGTCGTGGACTCGTCAGGTACTGCAGCATTAGGGTGTAGTGTGACCTCGCAGGTACTGCTGCATTAGGTGTGTGGACTCGCCAGGTACTGCGGCATTATGTGTCGTGGACCTGTCAGGTACTGCAACATTAGGTGGTGGACTCGCCAGGTACTGCAGCATTAGGTGGTGTGGACTCGCAGGGTACTGCAGCATTAGTGGTGTGGACTCGTCCAGGTTGCTGCAGATTAGGTAGTGGACTCGCCAGGTACCTGCAGCATTGGTGTAGTGTGACTCGCCGGATTGCAGACAGGGTGGTGTGGACTCGTCAGGTACCGCAGCATTAGGTGTGTTGTGTGGACTCGTCAGGATGCTGCATTAGTGTAGTGTGGACTCGTCAGGTACTGCAGCATTAGGTGTAGGAGTGTGGACTCGCCAGGTACTGCAGCATTAGGGTGTAGTGACTCGTCAGGTACTGCAGCATTAGGTGTGGACTGCCGCATTAGGTGTAGTGTGGACTCGCCGGGTACCGCAGCATTAGGTGGTGACCTGCCAGGTACTGCAGCATTATGTGTGTGGACTCGTCAGGTACCGCAGCATTAGGTGTAGTGTGGACTCGCCAGGATTGCAGCATTAGGTGGTGTGGACTCGCCAGGTACTGCAGCATTAGGGTGTGGTGTGGACTCGTCAGGTACCGCAGCATTGGTGTAGTGTGGACTCGCCAGGTACCGCAGCATTAGGTGGGAGTGGACTCGTCGTACTGCAGCATTAGGTGTGGACTCGTCACGTACTGCAGCATTATGTGGTGTGGACTCGTTAGTTACCGCAGCATTAGTGTAGTGGACTTGCTAGGTACTGCAGCATTAGATGTCTAGGACTTCGTCACGTACTGCAGCATTTGGTGTAGTGTGGACCCGCCAGGTACTGCAGCATTAGGTGTAGTGTGGACCGTCAGGTACCGCAGCATTAGGTGCAGTGTGGACTGTTAGGTACTGGCGCATTAGGTGTAGTGTGGACTCGCCAGGTACCGCAGTATTAGGTGTAGTATTGACCGTCAGGTACTGCAGCATTAGATGGTGTGGACCTCGCCAGGTACTGCAGCATTAGGTGTAGTGTGACTCGTCTGTGCACTGCAGCATTAGGTGTAGTGTGACCGTCAGTACCGCAGCATTAGTATAGTGTGGACTCGTCAGGTACCGCAGCATTAGATGGTGTGGACCTGCCAGGTACTGCAGCATTAGTAGTGTGGACTGTCAGGTACCGCAGCATTAGTAGTGTGGACTGCGTGTACTGCAGCATTAGGTGTGTGTGTGGACTCGTCAGGTACTGCAGCATTAGGTGTAGTGTGGACTCGTTAGGTACTGCAGCATTAGTGTCGGGATCTTCGTCAGAAACTGCTGCATTAGGGTGTAGTGTAGACCTCGCCAGTTACCGCAGCATTGGGTGTAGTGGACTTGCTAGGTACTGCAGCATTAGATGTCTTGTGGACTCGTCACGTACTGCAACATTAGTGGTGTGGACTCGCCAGGTACTGCAGCATTTGGTAGTGTGGGCTCGCCAGGTACTGCAGCATTGGTGTAGTGGACTTGCCAGGTACCGCAGCATTAGGGTGTAGTGTGGACTCGTTAGGTACTACAGCATTAGGTGGTGTGGACTTGCCAGGTACCGCAGTATTAGGTGTAGTATTGACTCGTCAGGTACTGCAGCATTAGATGTAGTGTGGACTCGCCAGGTACTGCAGCATTAGGTGGTATGTGACCTGTCAGGTACTGCAGCATTAGGAGTAGTGTGGATTCTCCAGGTACTGCGGCATTGGGTGTAGTGGACTCGCGGTACTGCAGCATTAGTAGTGTGGACTCGCCAGGTACCGCAGTATTAGGTGTAGTATTGACTCGTCACGTACTGCAGCATTGGTGTAGTGGACTCGCCAGGTACTGCAGCATTAGGTGTAGTGTGAACTGGCCAGGTACTGCAGCATTAGGTGTAGTATGGACTCGTCAGGTACCGGCAGCATTAGAGTAGTGTAGATTCTGGTACTGCGGCATTGGGTGTAGTGTGGACCATTACTGCAGCATTAGGTGTAGTGTGGACTCGTCAGGTACTACAGCATTAGGTGTGGTGTGGACTCACCAGGTACCGCAGCATTAGGTGCAGTGTGAACTGCCAGGTACTGCAGCATTAGGTGTAGTGTGGACTCGCCAGGTACTGCAGCATTAGGTGTAGTGTGAACTGGCCAGGTACTGCAGCATTAGGTGTAGTGGACTCGTCAGGTACTACAGCATTAGGTGGTGTGGACTCACCAGGTACCGCATTAGGTGTGGTGTGAACTGGCCAGGCTACCGCAGCATTAGGTGTAGTGTGGACCGTCTGGTGACCGCATCATTAGGTGGTGGACTCGTCAGGTACTGCAGCATCAGGTCCAGTGTGGACTCGCCAGGTGCTGCAGCATTAGGTGTGGTGTGACCTCGCCAGGTACTCACAGCATTAGGTGTAGTGTGGACTCACCAGGTACCGCAGCATTAGGGTGCAGTGTGAACTGGCCAGGTACTGCAGCATTAGGTGTAGTGTGAACTGGCCAGGTACTGCAGCATTAGGTGTAGTGTGGACCGTCAGGTACCGCATCATAGGGTGTGGTGTGGACTCGTCAGGTACTGCAGCATCAGGTCTAGTGTGACTCGCCAGGTGCTGCAGCATTAGTGTAGTGGACTCGTCAGGTAATTGCCAGCATTAGGTGTAGTGACTCACCGGTACCGCAGCATTAGGGTGCAATGGAATGGCCAGGTACCGCAGCATTAGGTGTAGTGTGAACTGGCCAGGTACTGCAGCATTAGGGTGTGTGGACTCGTCAGGTACCGCATCATTAGGTGTGGTGTGGACTGTCAGGTACTGCAGCATCAGGTCTAGTGTGGACTCGCCTGGTGCTACAGCATTAGGTTTAGTGTCGACTCGTCAGGGTACTACAGCATTAGGTGGTGTGACCACCAGGTACCGCAGCATTAGGTGCAGTGTGAACTGGCCAGGTACTGCAGCATTAGGTGTAGTGTGGACTCGTCAGGTACCTGCAGCATTAGGGTAGTGTGGACTGCCAGGTACTGCAGCATTAGATACTGTGTGACCGCGCTGGGTATTAGGTGTCGTGACTCGCCAGGTACTGCAGCATTAGGTGTCTTGTGAACTCGTCGATACTGCAGCATTAGGGTGTCGTGGGGCTGCGTCAGGTACTGCAGCATTAGTGGTGACTCGCCAGGTACCGCGGATTAGGTGTAGTGTGGACTTCGCCAGGTACCGCAGCATTAGGTGTGTGGACTCGCCAGGTGCCGCAGCATTAGGTGTAGTGTGGACTCGTCAGGTACTGCAGCATTAGGTGTAGTGTGGACGCCAGGTGCTGCAGCATGGTGTAGTGTGGACCCGTCAGGTACCGCAGCATTAGGTGTAGTGTGGACTCGCCAGGTACCGCAGCATTAGGTGGTGTGGACCGTCGATACTGCAGCATTGTGTAGTGTGGACTCGCCAGTTTGGCATAGGTGTGGACTCGCCAGGTACTGCAGCATTAGGTGTAGTGTGGACTCGCCAGGTGCTGGGCATTAGGTGGTGGAATCGTCAGGTGCTGCAGCATTAGGTGAAGTGTGGACTCGCCAGGTACCGCAGCATTAGGATATCATGGACCTGCCATGTGCTGCAGTATTAGGTGTCGTGGACTCGCCAGGTACTGCAGCATTAGGTGTCTGTGGACTCGTCAGATACCGCAGCATTAGGTGTCGTGGGCTCGTCAGTACTGCAGCATTAGGTGTAGTGGACTGCCAGGTACTGCAGCATTAGGTAGTGGCTCGCCAGGTACTGCAGCATAGGTGTAGTGTGGACTCGCCAGGTACCGCAGCATTAGGTGTAGACTCGCCAGGTGCGTGAGCATTAGGTGTAGTGGACCGTCAGGTACTGCAGCATTAGGTGTAGTGTGGACTCGCCAGGTACCGCAGCATAGGGTGGTGTGGACCCGTCGGATACCGCAGCATTAGGTGTCGTGGGCTCGTCAGGTACTGCAGCATTAGGTGGTGGACTGCCGGGCGCTGCAGCATTAGGTGTAGTGTGACTCCGCCAGGTGCTGCAGCATAGGTGTAGTGTGGACTCGCCAGGTACTGCAGCATTAGGTGGTGGACTCGCCAGGTGCTGCAGCATGTGTGTAGTGTGGACTCGTCAGGTACGCAGCATTAGGTGTAGTGTGGACTCGCCAGGTACCGCAGCATTAGGTGGTGTGGACTCGTCAGGTACTGCTGCATTACTTGTAGTGTGGACTCGCCAGGTACCGCGTATCAGTGTAGTGTACCGCCAGGTACCGCTGCATTACGTGTTGTGTGGACCCGCCAGGTACTGCAGCCAGGGTGGTGTGGACCGCCAGGTACCGCTGCATTACGTAGTGTGGACTCGCCAGGTACCGCAGCATTAGGTGCGGACTCGCCAGGTACCGCAGCATTAGGTGTAGTGTGGACCCGCCAGGTACCGCAAATAGGTGTAGTGTGGACCGCCAGGTACCGCAGCATTAGGTGTAGTGTGGACTGCCAGGTACCGCAGCATTAGTAGTGGACCGCCAGGTACCGCAGCATAGTGGTGACTCGCCAGGTACCGCAGCAATAGGTGTAGTGTGGACTCGCCAGTACCGCTGCATTAGGTGTAGTGTGACCGTCAGGTACTGCTGCATTACTTGTAGTGTGGGACTCGCCAGGTACCGCAGCATTAGGTGTAGTGTGGACTCGCCATGTACCGCTATTACGTGTCGGGGGACTCGCCAGGTACTGCAGCATTAGGTGTAGTGTGTACTCGCCAGGTACCGCTGCATTACGTGTAGTGTGGACTCGCCAGGTACGCAGCATTAGGTGTAGTGTGGACTCGCCAGGTACTGCAATTGGGGTGGTGTGACCGCCAGGTACTGCAGCATTAGGTAGTGTGACTCGCCAGGTACTGCAGCATTAGGTGTAGTGTGGACTCGCCAGGTACTGCAGCGTTAGGTAGTGGGACCAGGTACTGCGAGCATTAGGGTGGTGTGGACTTGCCAGGTACCGCAGCATTAGGTGGTGGTGGACCGCCAGTACCGCAGCATTGTGTAGTGTGACCGCCAGGTACGCAGCATTAGGTGGTGACTCGCCAGGTACCGCAGCATTAGGTGTAGTGTGACCTCGCCAGGTACTGCAGCATTAGGTGGTGTGACCGCCAGGTAACGCAGCATGGTGTAGTGTGGACTCGCGTTACCGCTGCATTAGGTGTGGACCGGCCGGTACTGCTGCATTACTTGTAGTGTGGACTCGCCAGGTACCGCAGCATTAGGTGTGTGTGACTCGCCAGGTACCGCTGCATTACGTGTTGTGTGGACTCGCCAGGTACCGCAGCATTAGGTGTAGTGTGGACTGTCAGGCGCCGCTGCATTACGTAGTGGACTCGCCAGGTACTGCAGCAGCATTGGTAGTGTGGACTCGCCAGGTACCGCAGCATTAGGTGTAGTGGACTCGCCAGGTACCGCAGCATTAGGTAGTGTGACTGCCAGGTACTGCAGCATTAGGTGGTGTGGACTCGCCAGGTACTGCAGCATAGGTGGTGTGATCGCCAGGTACCGCAGCATTAGGTGTGTGGACTCGCCAGGTACTGCAGCATTAGGTGTAGTGTGGACTCGCCAGGTACTGCAGCATTAGGTGTAGTGTACTCGCCAGGTACTGCTGCATTACGTAGTGTGGATCGCCAGGTACCGCAGCATTAGGTGTTCTGTGGACTCGCCAGGTACCGCAGCATTAGGTGTAGTGTGGACTCGCCAGGTACCGCTGCATTACGTGTTGTGTGGACTCGCCAGGTACCGCAGCATTAGGGTGTTGTGTTGACTCGCCAGGTACCGCAGCATTAGGTGTTGTGTTGACTCGTCAGGTACCGCAGCATTGGGTGTAGTTGGACTCGCCAGGTACCGCAGCATTAGTGGTGTGGACTCGCCAGGTACCGCTGCATTACGTGTTGTGTGGACTCAACAGGTACCGCAGCATTAGGTGTTGTGTTGACTCGCCGGTACCGCAGCATTAGGTGTTGTGTTGACTCGTCAGGTACCGCAGCATTGGTGAAGTGTGGACTCGCCAGGTACCGCTGCATTACGTTGTGTGACTCGCCAGGTACCGCAGCATTAGGTGTTGTGTTGACTCGCCACCGCAGCATTAGGTGTTGTGTTGACTCGTCAGTACCGCAGCATTAGGTGTAGTGTGGACTCGCCAGGTACCGCTGCATTGCGTTGTGGACTCGCCAGGTACCGCAGCATTAGGTGTTGTGTTGACTCGCCAGGTACCGCAGCATTAGGTGGTGTGGACTCGCCAGGTGCCGCAGCATTAGGTGTAGTGTGACTTGGTCAGGTACCAGCATTGGTGTGACTCGCCAGGTACCGCAGCATTAGGTGGTGGACTCGCCAGGTACTGCAGCATTAGGTGTAGTGTGGACCGCCAGGTACCGCAGCATTAGATGTTCTTGTGCACCGTCGGGATACTGCAGCATTAGGTGTAGTGTACCGGCACGGCATTAGGTGTAGTGTGGACTGCCAGGTACCGCAGCATTAGGTGTTGTGTTGACTCGCCAGGTACTGCAGCATTAGGTGTAGTGTGGACTCGCCAGGTACCGCAGCATTAGATGTTCGTGATGCGTCGTTACTGCAGCATTACATGGTGTGGATTCGCCAGGTACCGCAGCATTAGGTGTTGTGTGGACTCGCCAGGTACCGCAGCATTAGTGTTGTGTTGACTCGCCAGGTACCGTAGAATTAGTGTAGTGTGGACTCGCCAGGTACTGCAGCATTAGGTGTAGTGTGGACTCGCCAGGTACTGCAGCATTAGGTGTAGTGTGGACTCGCCAGGTACCGCAGCATTAGGTGTAGTGTGGACTCGCCATGTACTGCAGCATTAGGTGTAGTGTGACCTCGCCAGGTACTGCAGCTTTAGGTAGTGTGGACTCGCCAGGTACTGCTGCATTAGTTGTAGTGTGGACTCGCCAGGTACTGCTGCGATTAGGTGTAGTGTGGACTCGCCAGGTACTGCTGCATTGTTGTAGTGTGGACTCGCCAGGTACTGCACATTAGGTGTGTGTGGACTCGTCAGGTACTGCAGCATTAGGTGTGTAGTGTGGACTCACCAGGTACTGCAGCTTTAGGTGTAGTGTGGACTCGCCAGGTACTGCTGCATTAGTTGTAGTGTGGACTCGCCAGGTACTGCAGCATTAGGTAGTGGACTGCCAGGTACTGCAGCATTAGTGGTGTACTTGCCAGGTACTGCAGCTTTAGGTGTAGTGTGGACTCGCCAGGTACTGCTGCATTAGGTGTAGTGTGGACTCGCCAGGTACTGCAGCATTAGGTTGTAGTGTGGACTCGCCAGGTACTGCAGCATTAGGTAGTGTGGACCCGTCAGGTACTGCTGCATTAGTTGTAGTGTGGACTCGCCAGGTACTGCATTTAGGGTGTAGTGTGGACCGTCAGGTACTGCAGCAGTTAGGTGTAGTGTGGACTCGCCAGGTACTGCTGCATTAGTTGTGGTGTGGCCTGCCAGGTACTGCAGCATTAGTGTAGTGTGGACTCGTCAGGTACTGCAGCATTAGGTGTAGTGTGGACTCGTCAGGTACTGCTGCATTAGTTGTAGTGTGGACTCGCCAGGTACTGCAGCATTAGGTGTAGTGTGGACTCGCCAGGTACTGCTGCATTAGTTGTGGTGGACTCGCCAGGTACTGCAGCATTAGGTGTAGTGTGGACTCGTCAGGTACTGCAGCATTAGTTGTAGTGTGGACTCGCCAGGTACTGCGGCATTAGGTGTAGTGTGGACTCGCCAGGTACTGCAGCATTAGTTGTAGTGTGGACTCGCCAGGTACTGCTGCATTAGGTGTAGTGTCGACTCGTCAGGTACCGCAGCATTGGTAGTGTGACTCGCTCAGGTACTGCAGCATTAGGTGTAG
>NW_024736650.1:5645046-5667546 GCF_018991925.1 Homarus americanus
CCACTCACCTCACCACACCATCGCCTCCACCACCATCGCCTCCCCACACCATCATCACCCCACCATCACCTCCCGCCCCACCATCACTCCTCCCATCACCTCCACCACAACATCACCTCCACCACCATCACCTCCACACACCATTACCTCCCTACCATCACCTCCACCACACCATCACCTCCACCCTCCACCTCACCCCACCATCACCTCCACCCCACCATCACCTCACCCCATCACCCTCCACCCCACCATCACCTCCCACACCATCACCTCCACCACCACCATCACCTCCACTCCACCATCTCCTCCATCACACCTCCACCTCCACCCACACCATCACCTCCACCACACCATCACCTCCACCACCATCACCTCCACCCACCATCACCTCCACCCATCCTCCACACCCCCCCCCCCCACCCCACCCACTCCTCCCCATCACCTCCACCACCATCACCTCCACCCACCATCACCTCCACCACACCATCACCTCCACCCCACCATCACCTCCACCCCACCATCACCTCCACCCCACCATCACCTCCACCCACCATCACCTCCACCCCCATCACCTCCACCACACCATCACCCTCCACCCACCATCACCTCCACCCCCACCATCACCTCCACCCCACCATCACCCACTCCACCATCACCTCCACCCCCACCATCACCACTCACCCCACCATCGCATCACCCCACCACCTCCACCCCCATCACCTCCACCACCATCACCTCCACCCCACCATCACCTCCATCACACCATCACCTCACCCCACCATCACCCTCCACCCCCCCATCACCTCCACCCCACCATCACATCACCCATCACCTCCACCCCCACCATCACCTCCACCCCACCATCACCTCCACCCCACCATCACCTCCATCACACCATCACCTCCACCCACACCCATCACCTCCACCCCTGCATCACCTCCACCCACCATCACCTCCACCCACCATCACCTCCACCCCACCATCCTCCACCCCATCCCCACCTCCACCCACCATCACCTCCCACCCCACCATCACCTCCACCCCACCATCACCTCCATCACCATCACCTCCACCCCACCATCACCTCCCCCCCACCATCACCCCCACCATCACCTCCATCACGCCATCCTCCACCCCACCATCACCTCCACCCACCAACACCTCCCACCACACCATCACTCACCCCCCATCACCTCACCCACCATCACCTCCACCACCCATCACCTCCACACCGTCATCACACCACACCATCATCACCACTCCATCATCACCTCACCCTCCACCCCACCATCACCTCCACCCTCCACCTCCACACACCATCACCTCCACCACACCATCACCTCCACCCCACCATCACCTCCACCCCACCATCACCTCCACCCCACCATCCTCCTTCACCATCACCTCCACCCACCATCACCTCCACCACCCATCACCTCCACCACCATCCTCCACCCCACACCACCATCACCTCCCACCACCATCACCCCTCACCACCTCCACCACCATCACCTCACCACACCATCACCTCCACCACACCATCCTCCACCACACCATCATCACCACACCATCACCTCCACCACCATCACCTCCACCACACATCCACCTCACCTACCATCACATCACCACCACCATCACCTCCATCCATCACCACCCTCCATCACCACACCATCCATCACCACACAACATCACCTCCACCACCATCACCTCCACCCACCCCATCCGCACTCCACCACACCATCCGCATCACCACACCATCTCCACCACCATCCACCTCCCACCACACCATCACCTCCACCACACATCACCTCACCACCATCACCTCACCCACCATCACCTCCACCACACCATCACCTCCACACAACATCACCCCACCACACCATCACCTCCCACCACACCATCATCACCCCACCATCACCTCCCACACCCCCATCACCATCACCACACCATCCACCTCCACCACACCATCACCTCCACCCCACCATCACCTCCACCATCACCTCCACCCCACCATCACCTCCACCCCACCATCACCTCCACCACACCATCACCTCCCACTCACCATCACCTCCACCCCACCATCACCTCACCCACCATCACCTCCACCCCACCATCACCTCCACCCCCACCATCACCTCCATCACACCATCACCTCCATCACACCATCACCTCACCCACCATCACCTCCACCCCACCATCACCTCCACCCACCATCACCTCCACCCCACCATCACCTCCACCCACACCATCACCTCCACCCCCACCATCACCTCCACCCCACCATCACCTCCACCCCCACCATCACCTCCATCACCATCACCTCCACCACACCATCACCTCCCACCACACCATCACCTCCACCACCATCACCTCCACCACCATCACCTCCACCCACCATCACCTCCCACCATCACCTCCACCCACCATCACCTCCACCCACCATCACCTCCACCCCCACCATCACCTCCACCCCACCATCACCTCCACCACACCATCACCTCCATCACTTCCATCACCTCCACCACACCATCACCTCCCACCCACCATCACCTCACCACCATCCTCCACCACAACATCACCTCCACCACACCATCACCTCCACCACCATCACCTCCACCCCACCATCACCTCCACCCCACCATCACCTCCACCCCACCATCACCTCCACCCCACCATCACCTCCACCCCACCATCACCTCCACCCCACCATCACCTCCACCACACCATCCTCCACCCACCATCCTCCACCCACCATCACCTCCACCCCACCATCACCTCCCACCCCACCATCACCTCCATCACACCATCACCTCCACCACACCATCACCTCCACCACACCATCACCTCCACCACACCATCACCTCCACCACACCATCACTCCCACCCCACCATCACCTCCCACCATCACCTCACCCCCACCATCACCTCCACCCATCACCTCCACCCATCACCTCCACCCCACCATCACCTCCACCCACCATCACCTCCACCCCACCATCACCTCCACCCCACCATCACCTCCACCACACCATCACCTCCATCCTTCCATCACCTCCACCACACCATCCTCCACCCCCACCATCACCTCCACCACACCATCACCTCCACCCACACCATCCTCCCACCCCACCATCACCTCCACCCACATCACCTCCACCACACCATCACCTCCACCACACCATCACCTCCACACACCATCACCTCCACCACACCATCACCTCACCCACACCACCTCCACCCACAACATCACCTCCACCACACCATCACCTCCACCACACCATCACCTCCACCACACCATCACCTCCACCACACCATCACCTCCACCACACCATCACCACCTACACCCACCATCACCTCCACCACACCATCACCTCCACCACCATCACCTCCCACCACACCATCACCTCCACCACACCATCACCTCCACCACCATCACCTCCACCCCACCATCACCTCCACCCCACCATCACCTCCACCCCACCATCACCTCCACCCCACCATCACCTCCACCCACCATCACCTCCACCACCATCACCTCCACCACACCATCCCTCCACCCCATCACCTCCACCACACCATCACCTCCACCACCATCACCTCCACCCCACCATCACCTCCACCCCACATCACCTCCCACCACCATCACCTCCACCACCATCACCTCCACCACACCATCACCTCCCACCACAACATCACCTCCACCACAACATCACCTCCACCACACCATCACCTCCACCACACCATCACCCACACCCCACACCATCACCTCCACCACACCATCACCTCCACCCACACCACCTCCACCACACCATCACCTCCACCACACCATCACCTCCACCACACCATCACCTCCACCACACCATCACCTCCACCACACCATCACCTCCACCACACCATTACCCACCACAAACTCTTCTGATGAAACACACTTGGTTCACGTGTTGCTAAGGTATTATTATGAAGACAAAAGCCAATTTGTTTCCGTCGTTTTCGTCTTTGCGATACAAAACCGAATATTACCAGCTCTACCTAGTCTCCAACCTGATGTACCCCTAACCTGCCTCCAACCTAACCTAACTAAACCTTATCCTAACCTACTATAACTTATCCTAACCTAACCTGAGATGTATTAAGACTGAGAGGCCAACTAGGACTGGCCTGGGTCTTACGAGTGTCAGGGTTCACAACTGACCGGTGCCGAAGCTGGTGAGTAATGACCATACCACACTCGTGTCTCGTCAAGAAGTAGCGATCAGAGGAGAGGGAGGGAGGGAGGGAGGCACACAGTGGTTAATAAAGGGTGTACGATTATCTTGACGTGTTGAGAGGAATGATGTTTTAGTACCAGTGAAAATTGTACAGATATTTTATAGTTTTGTGAATATATATGTTTGTTATGTAGATATAATACGTCAGTCATTACAAAGTGTGTGTGTGTGTGTGTGTTGTATTGACTTCATTTTATTCTTAATTTACTACTGTACCGTGATTAGCCGTGAGGGTACTGACCACACATTCCCTCACCAGTCATCATAACAAGCGTGTGTGGAGGAGGACGGAGTACAGTACATGGCGGTACAGAACACATACAATATCATATATAGACCTTCTGGTAATACATACGATGGTCTAGTTTCAATTGTTATACGTGACACATGAGCTAGTATTGACACATGTAGCATAGAGAGTTTAGTTCAATGGCGAATGGATGGATTTACATATAGACGTCCAGAGATATACGAATTTTCGGTATTTCAGGTGATAATGGACACCTAACTCCACCTCTTACAATTTTTTCTCCCTGTTGTTCTGTCTACTGGCTCACCTCAGCGACTAGTTATAGATTTTCAAAGCTCGTCAACCCACAGTGTTCAATACCTCTGATCATCCCCTACACTGAGCTCCTACACTTGAGGTACACCGACAAGCTCTCACCCGTCACAGATCACAGGTCTCTTGGAGTCTCCGTCTAGTGACACTGAAGCTGTAGAATTTCACCGGAGAGTGAAGTGCTATGGGTGTGGATCTTGGAAGAGAAATCATTTTTCTTTTTAATAGATATTGTTCTTGAATTACATTATACTGTATATATTTCACATATCTGGGAAGGGGGGTCTTGTTAGCCTAGTACAATTTTCTGCAGGTGATTCGACCCTCCAGAGATCCTTCACTCTTCACTACCTCAGTCACACGAGATACAAATCTTAGTGCCAGGCAACAGACATCCCCTCACCTCTACAGGAAGGTCTTGTACACACACAGCTGACTGGGGTGTGTCCAATATAGAGTGGAAGGTGTGATTTGTAGACGGCAACATCACTCACATCATCATCACATCATCATCATATTCACCGTCGTCATCATCATCATCATCACATCATATTCACCGTCGCTCATCATCATCACATCGTCATCATCATCAATCATCATCATTCACCGTCATACACAGTCATCATCCTCATATCATCATCATCACACACATCATCACAATTCACCGTCATCATCCCATATCATCATCATCATTATATTCACTCCACATCATCATCACACACACAACACTCCACACACACATCATCATCATCATCATCATCATATTCACCGTCGTCATCATCCCCACACACACACAATTCACCACAACATCATTCACATCATCATCATTATCATATTCACCGTCGTCATCATCATCATCATCATCATCACTTACATATCCGGCGTCACTCTTGCCTTACACAGTACCTTACTAGGACACACTGTTAGATCTCCGGTGAAGCTTTGTCTGACGGTCACAGCCATCAGAGCTTTTACCCAGGAATAACCATTACGTACGTAGATCACGTACACCCTCAGGTGCAGTAATGCTGTCATCTTTAGTCTGGGTGAGGTGTTCCACTTAACCTTCTCAGAGTGATAAAAAATAAACAAATTGACTATCATATTCTTACCAACATATATTTTCCAGATTACTCTTTCCAACCACATTTAATAACATCATCAAGTACCTCTAGTAAAACTTATTCACTTACTGTTAATATTACAAACTGTTAAATGTCTGCCTATCAAAATATATATTATCCTTTTACCCCTGACTAACACCTGTGGAGAACTCTCTGCCACCAAGCGTTTTTCCTCTATCATATAACCCCCAAGTGTTCAAAACATCCTGCTTCAAGTGTGTGTCTCTCTCTCTCTCTCTCTCTCTCTCGTCTCTAACAAAGGGACTATTAGAGCGGTGAGTGAGTATATTATCTGACCGTGACACTTGACTGATCTCTTCCTGGATGGTTTATGAAGAAAAATATAATAATACGGGGACAACACCTTTACTTATTATGTCCCGTGAAGGGAAGTGTGTAATGTAGATGGCAACGTTTCCGGAACGCACACACACACACACCTGTCCACAATCAACATACCTGACTGCAACCTACACACACACACACACACACATGACCACAACACACTACCTACACATCTGTCCACAATCAACACACCTGACTACAATCTACACACGTACAGACACACCTGACCATAATAGCCTACCTACACACCAGTCCACAACCAACAAACCTGAATTACAACTTACACACCTGACTACAACCTACACACACACACACACACACACACACACACACACACACACACACACACACACACACACACACACACACACACACACACACCTGACCACAACAACCTACCTACACATCTGTCCGCAACCAATACACTTTTTATTACGAGGATTAACCCAACTGTACAGGTCACCGACCCACATCTAGGCCTGGGGGGCAAAAAATAAATAAATAATAAAAGATAAGAAATATACAATTAAAAATGAACCACAAATAAATAAATTAACAAAATAAAGAGACCAAGAGTGAGAAGCAATATATGTATGTTGTGTTGTCAAGTAAGAGAAACGATTGAGATCCCGCAATTGTGTGTAAATGAGGCAGAAAGTCAGGGTCTACCATTAGACAATACATTATCCTTCCAATATCTTCCCAGGCGGTAGTACCTCCCTGTTTGGTAGCTGCTTACTACTTACTAAACCTACACACACACACACACACAACACCAGACCACAACCATGAAGTTGGAAGACAAAGTAATGAAAATTTTGTCAAGCAACGCATTTTTGGTCCAGTAAACGAGACTTTATCCATCAAATTACCTTCACAAGGTCTAGAACTTAAGCAGAACAGATCTTTGTTTGCTAGACTGCTAATCATCGCAAGATCCAGTGATAAAATCAATCTACAACAGGCGACTGGTATGTATGAATTCAATTGTCTACCAAGCTCTCTCTTCTCCTCAGATGGACCTGTCCTTGTTTGCCAAGACAAACACAAGCTCATGGGTCTCCTTGAAGCAGCTCCAAAAAGTGAAGAGTCTACTGATGTTCAAAGCATCGCAGATCCACCAAAGGAACCATGTCTTAAGACTTCATCGTCGATGGCATGGCATTAGTTCACGAACTGTCAACTTTGTCTGTCAAAAAATGTGCAGAGTTTGCTGACCACTTCATCAGCTAGGGAACAAAGAACAAGAAACCGACGCTATGGCAAGGAAGCAATGCATACAGCTATGAAAACACAAATTCAACAGACATTAAAGTCTCTCAAGAAGTTACTCAGCAACGACAAGACAATATCATCTCTGACCACCTATCTAGGAAACAAAGCATTGCTATTGTTCCACTCAAGCAAAACCTCATTTGTGCCATCAACAAAGAACGGTGTTCAGTCAAATGGTCAAAATGTTGAACAGTTAAAAAGTAACCATGAGGAAGCAGATGCTCTGCTCATCAGTCATGCCATATATGCATCACAAAAGAGGCATCACTATACATATTATGTCACCAGACACTGATGTGTTTGTTCTAGGCATATTAAAGCAGCCTCAACTTGGAGAAAATGCAAGTATGAGAACAGGAACTGGTGAGCGACGACACACTGTTTCTTTCATATCCATATATGATGCTATTGGGCCAGACATTGCAAAGAGCCTGCCAGGTTTCCAGGCCTTCATAGGATCTGACTGCACAGGAAAATTTGCTGGCAAAGGAAAGAAAACATGTTGGAGCACTTTGATGGAATCTAACACAATGGTCCTAAATGTATTCAAGACGCTGAGTAGACCAAACGCCCCTCCTGCAGACATGTACATTGGTCTAGAGGAATTTGTATGTAAGCTCTACTGTCCACGAATGACTTTCCCTGAACTGTCAAAACTTAGATGGTATCTCTTCAAGAAAACGCAGACAGAGGCTGAAAAACTACCACCGACTGCAGCAGCTCTAAAGTATCAAATTGAGAGCAAGGTATCAAGCCCTTCTGTGGTCTTGTGATGCAGACAGTGAAATGCTTTCACCATTGGAGCATAGCTGGAAGATTGAAAATGACGGTTTCATACCAGTAATACCAGACCTGCCACCAGTTCCAGAGGCTATCATAGAGCTTGTTAAATGTGGATGTGGCGTCAGCAAATGTGATCATTGTCATGATCATGCAGAAAGAATAACATGGCATGCACCGAGATGTGCAACTGTCAAGCAGATGATGAGAAATGCCTAAACAAGGTGAAGGAATCTGTGTTTTACACAGAAGAGTCTGATGACGAGGACTGAAGCAATGTCGTAAATATAAAATGTATGTTCTAAGCTTTTCAGATAATGGGATTATGCATATGTTTAACTTCTAGTGTGTCATAAGCAGCTTCTTTACTTACTGCACTCTCTTCTTTGCCAGAGACAGGATGGCATGTAATATATGAGCAGCCATGTTTGCAACACACTTAAGATATTATAATAGCATTCATTATCAATTATGTTAAAGTTGATCATATAATACTACAATATTACCATTAGGACTCAATGGTAATACGTTTGTGGTTGATTTTGTTGCTCTTTGATAAAACTTCTTAGATGGCATAAAATTTCAATAAACCGTTCAGAAGAAAAATGGACACCCTAGTTTTTCTTACCCGCGAGGTTATAAGGATTAATATGATGTATGGTGTCAAAATTTAACATTAATTTTTTACGGGATAACATAAGTGCCTACACTATGCGTTTCTTGATCCCCTGAACGTGTTTCTTGATCATCGGTACGTGTCTCTCAGTCCATATAATCAAATAACACAAAATAGTTACTCCTACACGATCAGGACACGGCCAGTGTGTCTTCCCCAGGACTCCACGCGACCTAACCCTCCTAGACGCGGTCACTCCTTCAGCCCAGACTGTTACCTGAGCTGCTGTCTCCTCTCTCTTGCAGATGTGACAACACACCGACAGCAACAATGTACAGTACGTGATCTGAGGATAGCTCGTGATCTTAGTGGATAGTCCGTGATCTAGTGGATAGTTCGTGATCTTAGTGGACAGTACGTGATCTTAGTGGATAGTTCGTGACCTTAGTGGACAGTACGTGATCTTAGTGGATAGTTCGTGACCTTAGTGGACAGTACGTGATCTTAGTGGACAGTACGTATCTAGTGGATAGTTCTGACCTTAGGGACAGTACGTGATCATAGTGGGCATGTGATTTTGTGGACAGATGTGATCATAGTGGACAGTATGATTTTAGTGGACAGAGTGATCTTAGTGGACAGTACGTGATCTTAGTGGATAGTTCGTGATCTTAGTGGACAGTACGTGATCATAGTGGATAGTCGTGACCTTAGTGGACAGTACGTGATCTTAGTGACAGTACGTGATCTTAGTGATAGTTCAGATCTGGATAGTTCGTGACCTTAGTGGACAGTACGTGATCTTAGTGGATAGTTCGTGACCTTAGTGGACAGTACGTGATCTTAGTGGGATTACAGTGATCTTAGTGGACAGTACGTGATCTTAGTGGACAGTACGTGATCTTAGTGGACAGTTTGAAGTAGGAAGCAGATGTGGGTGTGGTGCTGGAGAGACGGCTGTAAGGAAATAATACAGTATGTTGCTAGGATGTACTGCCCTGCCCTGCCCTGCCCTGCCCCCCCTGTTCTGCTCTGTTCCCCGCCCCTGCCCTGCCTGCCCTGCCCTGTTCCCTGCCCTGCTCTGCCCTGGTTCTGCCCTGTCTCTGTTCCTGTCCTGTTCCCTGTTCCCTGCCCTGCCCTGCCCTGTCCCTGCCCTGTCCTGTCCTGTCCTGTTCCCTGTTCCCTGCCCTGCCCTGCCCTGCCCTGTCCCTGTCCCCTGTTCCCTGTTCCCTGCCCCTGTCTCTGCCCTGCCCTGCCCTGCCCCTGTCTCTGCCCTGTCTCTGCCCTGTCATGTCATGTCCCGCCCCTGTCCTGTCCTGTCCTGCCCTGTCCTGTCCTGCCCTGCCCTGCCCTGTCCCTGCCTCCCGGCCCTGCCCTGCCCTGCCCTGTCTCGTCTCTGCTCCTGTTCCCTGCCCTGCCCCTGCTGTCCCTGCCCTGTTCTGCCTCTGTTCTGTCCTGCCCTGCCTCGCCTGTTCCCTTGCCCTGTTCCCTACCCTGCCCTGTTCCCTGCCCTGTTCCTGCCCTGCCCTGTTCCCTGCCCTGCCCT
Source organism: Homarus americanus (assembly GCF_018991925.1). NCBI lineage: Eukaryota > Metazoa > Arthropoda > Malacostraca > Decapoda > Nephropidae > Homarus > Homarus americanus. Next base: position 5,655,563 of record NW_024736650.1, read on the forward strand.
GTCTGCCCTGTTCCCTGTTCCCTACCCCTGCCCTGTTCCCCTACCCTGCCCTGTTCCCCACCCTGCCCTGCCCTGTCCTGTCCTGCCTTGTTTCCGCCCTGCCCTGTTCCCCTGGCCCTGCCCTGCCCTGTCCTGCCCTCTGTTCTCTCTTCCCCTGCCCTGCCTCTGCCCTGCCTCTCTGCCCCTGCCCTGCCCTGCCCTGCCCTGCCCTGCCCTGCCCTGTCTTGCCCTGCCCTGTCTCTGCTCCCCTGCACCCTGGCTCCCCGTCCCTGCCCCTGCCCTGCCCTGCCTTGCCTGTCTCACTCTGCCCCACCCGTCTCTGTTCCCTGCCCTGCCCCTGTGCCCTGCCCTGGCCCTGCCCTGCCCTGCCCTGCCCTGCCCTGTTCCCTGCCCTGCCCTGTCTCGCCCCTGCCCCTGCCCTGCCTCTGTCTTATCCTACCTTGCCCTACCCTACTTTGTCCAGCCCGTCTTAACCTACCCTGCCCTGAACTGTCCTGTACAGCATGTCCAATCCTATTCTGTTCTGTCTTACCTTGACCTATCCCCGTCCTACCCTAACCTACCCCATTCTATCTTATCCTACTTTACCCTGCCCTTGTACAGCCTGCCCAACTCTAACCTACTCTTTCGTGACGTACCCTGTATCCTACCCTGACCTGCCCTATACCGTAACCCTTCCCTGCATGTGGCTTTCACGTTCCACACACACACACACACACACACACACACACACACACACACACATCACTTACGCTGCTTGTAAATTCATCTCAAACTTACAAAAATAACAAATTGACTCAAACGAGACATTAAGGCGACACGCAAGTTTATATTTGTACACGTGTTTGTTTGTTTTTGTTTGTTTGACCTAAGTTGATTATATACGTCGTATGTGTGTTTTGTTTTGCATGTCAAGGAACATCATTGTCGTCTTCCTCGGCCTCATGGTATCCAATTTGAGTACGAAGGCCACGAAATACAGCGTGAAAAAAAATATACATCAGCTTTTTACGACAGAAGCAACTCGTTAAAATCGGGTTATTGTAGTTCTTAACATGTGTCTCCAGGTAAACTCTTCATCTCCATGTTGGTTCAGTACACAGTGGTCGTGTCTATGTCGTAGTAAATGTTAGCAGATATGGCAACCGGTTGACAATAACTTCAAAATTATGACTTTAAATTTAATTAGTAATGGGTCCATAAAAAAGATGTTTAACAAGCTGCCATAAATTATTACCAGTATAAGACGAGGTGACTTGTGACAGTGTTCCTCCCAAGAGCAATAAACATGGTTGAGGGCCACACTAAAACGCCAGGTACCAGCGGGGTCACCTTAATACACACCGTTTACCCAACAAACAGTTTATTTCCTTTTTGGTCGAGTAGCATCACGAGTGTTGTGTCAACTTGTGCCTAACCTCCAGGAAAACTTGTGACAACACCCACAACACACCTACTCACACAAAACAATTAAGAAAAACACCCAATGCATTAAATTCGTTCATATCATAATGTACAGGTAACAATACAAGGTAGAAAACTCATATTTGGGAAAATTTGGCGGTGGTATTGAGAGAGAAATATATACAAAAGATCTGAGGAGTACCTTGTGTGATGGTGAGTCTGAGGAGTACCTTGTGTGATGATGAGTCTGAAGAGTAGCTTGTGTGATGGTGAGTCTCCTGCTGGTGCTGGGGGGCTGACCCACGGCTGTCCACACCAACACTCACTCTGAGACAAAGAGAAAAATTAAACATGTAAACACTAACAAAAGGATGAATGACAAGATTTTTGATCCAGTGAGAAAAATACATCACCGTCAGGAGGTACAGAGTCAAGGTAGCGACTCCTCCTCACTGTATTACTCCGCCAACACAATACTGTACACAATGACGTCTGAAGCAGTAGAGAAACTACTTAACTCGACATATACTTTACAAATATAATCATCCCAATAGTATGTAAATAATAGACAAAAGTAGAGACGAGTGCATAACGTCACTTACCTCAACCTATCAAGTATCTTCTCAGGTGAACCTATTTCAACACGAACTTATAGACTATAGAAACATAATTACGTCATACTGTATCTGTACACAGTTCACTTTTGCTCACTGTGTGTTAATGTACAGCTCAGGGGGTAAGGGACTGAGGCGTCACGTGGTGTTTACTGACAGAGAACAGAGTGTGTGTGTGTGTGTGTGTGTGTGTGTGTGTGTGTGGGTGTGTGTGGGTGTGTGTGTGTGTGTGTGTGTGGGTGTGTGTGTGTGTGTGTGGGTGTGTGGGTGAAGCTCGTTACAAAAAAAAATACTGAATTCAACATCATCTGAGAAGCAAAACCTGCCCGTGATCCTTCATTACAGCAACACCTGGTTACGTTTGCCGCTACTTATGCCAAAAGGTAATCATGCTGACCTTATTAGATGATGGTCAAACCTACTAATTTTGGTGCAGATGCGCAAACCTGTTCTAGAGTTATTCTGGGTCACACAGACAGACAGACAGACAGACAGACATACAGGACCGAAAATAATACCCCCACCCCGTATAGTAACTGCGGGGCGGGGCAAAAATGACATTAACACAAGCAGACACAGGTAAGCATGACACTATATGGAAAATAACACACACACACACGCCCTTAACAGCTGATGAAATAAAGAGGAAAATACGACACACAGTAACCAACCGCAGGTGTAAAGACAAGCAGGAGGATTAGGGAACTTCAGGAACCCAGGCAACAGGAGTAGTAGACCACACGTACTACAGCTCTTGTTACCCACTTAGACGAGGTATGAGTCCGACCAACACACACACACACACACACACACACCTCACAGCAAGACACTAAGTGGGCAGTACATCGTGTGGGTACTTAGTAATGGGTATGAGTGCCCCCCCTCCCTCCCTCACCTGGCACCCTTGACACCTCAACCCCGGGCTAATGGCGCCACAACCTTCAACACACACACACCACCTCTACCCCTGACCTGCCCCGCCGCGCATACCAACACGTTTAGTAGCTTGTTATACTGATATACCTGACCTATGTTAAATGTTCCTGATCTTTATTAAATGTTTCTGACCTGTATCGTGTGTTCCTGACCTGTATCCTGAGTTCCTGACCTGTATCGTGTGTTCCCGACCTGTATTGTGTGTTCCCGACCTGTATTGTGTGTTCCTGACCTGTATCGTGTGTTCCTGACCTGTATTGTGTGTTCCCGACCTGTATTGTGTGTTCCTGACCTGTATCCTGAGTTCCTGACCTGTATCGTGTGTTCCCGACCTGTATTGTGTGTTCCTGACCTGTATTGTGTGTTCCTGACCTGTATAGTGTGTTCCTGACCTGTATTGTGTGTTCCCGACCTGTATTGTGTGTTCCTGACCTGTATCCTGAGTGACCTGTATCGTGTGTTCCCCGACCTGTATTGTGTGTTCCTGGCCTGTATAGTGTGTTCCTGACCTGTATCATGTGTTTCTGACCTGTATCCTGAGCTCCTGACCTGCCGTGTGTTCCCGACCTGTATTGTGTGTTCCTGACCTGTATCGTGTATTTCACAGCCTGTATCCTGAGCTCCTGACCTGTATCGTGTGTTTCCCGACCTGTTGTGTGTTCCTGACCTGTATAGTGTGTTCCTGACATAGTGTGTTACAGCCTGTATTGTGTGTTTCTGACCTGTGTGTGTGTTTCTGGCCTGTGTGTGTGTTCCTGACCTGTATAGCGTGTTCCTGACCTGTATCCTGAGTTCCTGACCTGTATCCTGAGTTCCTGACCTGTATTGTGTGTTCCTGACCTATATAGTGTGTTCCTGACCTGTATCCTGAGTTCCTGACCTGTATCCTGAGTTCCTGACCTGTATTGTGTGTTCCTGACCTGTATAGTGTGTTCCTGACTTGCATCCTGAGTTCCTGACCTGTATCGTGTGTTACTGACCTGTAATATATATTCTTCAGAGAGAGAGACAGATAAAAGACAGAGAAACACAAAGAAAGAGACAGAAAAAGAGAGACAGAGAAAAGGAGACAAAAAGAGAGAGAAAGAGAGAGAGAGAGAAAGAGAGAGAGAGAGAGAGAGCATTAACTTGACGGTCAGGGTCGAGAGTGTCCCCAGGCTAGGCTGCCCGGAGAGGAAACACTGATTATATAACTCCTCCAAGACCTGGTTGCAGTACTCACACAAACCATGAACTGTGTGCGTTTATCTGTTGCACTTATGTCGTTTACAAGACACAAGGACGGACGTACACATTCATACAACGGACGGACGGACGGACGGCTTGAAATTCCATATCCACTGCAGAAGAAGAAGAAGAAGAAGAAGAAAATAAATAATAATAATAATAATAACAACACCTCAACAACAACAACAATAATAATAAAGGTGTGGTGATGGTGGTGATGGTACACGTCTCCTTCAACAGTGCCATCATCAGCAGTGCCAGGTGATGGTGAATTGTCGGTGCCAACAGTGCCAGGTGATGGTGAACTGTCGGTGCCAACAGTGCCAGGTGGTGGTGAACTGTCGGTGCCAATAGTGCCAGGTGATGGTGAACTGTCGGTGCCAACAGTGCCAGGTGGTGGTGAACTGTCGGTGCCAACAGTGCCAGGTGGTGGTGAACGTGCCAGTCGATGCCAAGAGTGTCAAGTGGTGGTGAACGTGCCTGTCGGTGCCAACAGTGCCAGGTAGTGGTGGTGAACGTGCCGGTCGGTACCAACAGTGCCAAGTAGTGGTGGTGAACGTGTCTGTCGGTGCCAACAGTACCAGGTGTTAGTGAACGTGCCTATCGGTGCCAACAAGGCCAGGTAGTGGTGGTGAACGTGCCGGTCGGTGCCAGACAACACTGGTGAGCCCCGGGTTTTGTCCTGACAAATTATACCATCATCAACGTCGAGTGTCACTGCTGCCAGGGTAATGGGAGAACACTGAGGCTGACGATCGTAAAAAAGGGGGAGAGTGAGAGGCCCAAGAGGGGAAGAATGGTGAACTAACAGGATGTGGTCAGAGGGGAGAGAGGGGAGCGGCGGGGCACCAGGTAAAAAGAGGAAAACGTACAAATCTCTGTCGACGTGACCCTTCCTGGCCACCACACCCGCCTGGGCGGGGCGGGGCTACGACTTCCTCCCTCCCCGAGGGGCAGCGAGGCTTCACCCTGGGGTCATAGGGCAGCGAGGCCTCACCCTGGGGTCATGGGGCAGCGAGGCCTCACCCTGGGGTCATGGGGCAGCGAGGCCTCACCCCAACATATAAGGCGAAGGCCTCACCCTGGGGGTCATGAGAGGGCGCGAGGCCCCACACTGGGTCAAGGGGGGGCAAAGGAGGCCTCACCCTGAGGTCATGGGACAACGAGGCCACCCAATATAAGGCAGCGAGGCTTCACCCCAGTCATAAGGCAGCGAAAAGCTCACCCCAAATATGGAGCCATAAATCTGGCTTACTGGGAGTGCAAGAAAGTAGTAATAATAATAATAATAATAATAATAATAATAATAATAATAATAATAATAATAATAATAATAATAATAATAATAATAATAATAATAATAATAATTCCGGTAGCTAAGTACAGAACAGTGTGACTCACCATCTCACATCACAGTGCACTGTACACGGCAGGATAAGACGAAGCACTACAACAAAAAGTCGACTGTCACCTCCTTCCTCACGTAAGAATATAATAACACAAACAGGGACGGTGAAGATAAAGGTCGCGGCGATTTTGACATAAAGAAGTCGAACGCCATTTAGCCTGTGTATATGACTTCACTTCACCGCGAGACTCAGGCGTGTTAAAGGTTGACACGATGACAGCACGGGGGTATGATATCACGTAAAGATTAGGCACCCTTGCTTATTATTTCACGTGATGATTAAACACCCTAACGGTAACCTAACACAACCTTACCGAACATAACCTAACCTAACTTAAATTTACCAACCCTACCCAACCTAACCTAACCTAACCTAACCTAACCTAACCTAACCTAACCTAACCTAACCCCCTCAGGTAGCATTAGGGTGCTTAATCATTAAGCTGAAATAAGCTGGGGCGTCTATAATCTTCCTGCGACCAATATGAACGACACACCATTCAGTCATGTATGTGGGTTGGTGACAGCTGTTGTAGTTGTAGTGAGTTGTGTCCGTAAATGGAGTGTACGGGAGGAGGTGTGTGTCCGTAAATGGAGTGTACGGGAGGAGGTGTGTGTCCGTAAATGGAGTGTACGGGAGGAGGTAGGAGGAGGACAGTGTTCCAGCTATACCTCTCACTATATTACTTAACCCAAGACATAGATCCTAATGTTAACGGACCAATGAATATAATATTAATGATTCAAGAAGTATTCAGCATCTGTTTTTCAGATCATAATGAAGCCTGTGGTGACCGATTGGTACAGTTGCGGAAATGTGTTCCTACACCCTCTGTGGTAACCAGTGTTTCCATACGGCACCGTCGCAGTAGTAGTATCACTATTTATGAATGAATGGATATTGAGTGTGTAACGATGGACGTGATTGGTGGATAGGTTTTCTATAGGTCATTATAGGTTGGCCGTTTGGAGACACGGGTTACCACAGGGGGTGTAGGAACACATTTCCGCAACTGTACTATCCATTTTCGAGAAGCTTATATTGACCATTAAGTGGAACATATACAACCCATTTTGTGAACCTTGTCTTGAGCTTCTTGTGGAACAAATAATACCTATTTAGTGAAGCTTGTCTTGCAATTAAGGAGAAAGCTCAGAGTTCAAACACAGATACTATCACACTGGAATATTCCTCCGCATTATTCGCGTGAGCAACAAAAGCGACAGTAAATCCTTATCAGGGAGGGCGGTACTTAACGGGGTCGTCTGGTGTATAATGCAGTACTAAGTTGCTGGATTCACACAATAATATGATGCGTAATAGTTAGATAATGCTTCCAACTACCACAAGCGAGGGTGGGTGGAGGTATGGGTGGGTAAAGGCGCTAGTGGGTGTAGGGGCGGGTGGAATTATTAGTGGGTGAAGGTACAGGTAGAAATGAGGGTAGGTGTATGATGATGATGATGGTGTGTGCGTGTGTGTGTGTGTGTGTGTGTGTGTGTGTGTGTGTATCCTCGCTACAAAAAGTATCTGCCAAATTTTTTACTAGACAATATGACATAACAGACGAAGGATTTTAACACCCCTACCGAGACAACAGGAGTCGCAGTGTTCATTTTGACATCCATCGGATCCCACCTTGAGGATACTTTCTGTAGCCAGTGGAACCTCCCAAGGAATAATTCTGTACATGTCCAGTATACTGTATAGATGAAAACACCTGCACCAGTTACTGAGTGTTGTGACTTGTTAGAAGGAAGGTCACCGTATATAGTGACCTCAAAGAAAGGAGGTCACTATATGGGTGTTGGAGGTTAACGTGTGTATAATGAGTGACCTCTGGGGACGATATGAGGGTGTAAGAGGAGAGAAGCAGTGCCTTAATGCCAGGAACATTTATACTATTCACTTATTAAACATACAACTAGCATATATAATCCTATATTCTATCACAATATATTTAATGTAAAAAAAAGACTTATGTTTTTGCTTGATCCTGATCTTCACAACACCTGCATAAGGGAGCTTAGAATACTGAAGCAATCTGGGCTAACACAGACAATAGTTCACGCCCCACTCAAGTCACACACATATACACATAATCTATCTGTATAGCGATCAGGCTATCAATCTACAGTGCTGTCTTCAGGAATAATAAACTGGTTATTATTCTATATACTTAAACTATCTGGCTATCAATCTACAGTGCTGTCTTCAGGAATGATAAAACTGCTTAGTAATCTATCCATTTAAACTATCTGGCTATCAATCTATAGTTCTGTCTCCGGGAATAATAAACTGGTTATTATTCTATATATTTAAACTATCTGGCTATCAATCTACAGTTCTCTCCTCAGGAAGATTGACCTCCAAGGTGTTCTGTATATATAAGAAAAGTATTACCATATAGGACCCTGGCAGTAAGCACTCATTTTTGTTCCTAGCATAGTTACTATAGTGTAGGTGGTGTAGGAGCTCCTGTAGGTGTAGGAGCTCCTGTAGGAGCTCCTGTAAGTGTAGGAACTCCTGTAGGTGGTGTAGGAGCTCCTGTAGGTGGTGTAGGAGCTCCTGTAGGTGGTGTAGGAGCTCCTGTAGGTGTAGGAACTCCTGTAGGTGGTGTAGGAACTCCTGTAGGTGGTGTAGGAGCTCCTGTAGGTGGTGTAGGAGCTCCTGTAGGTGTAGGAGCTCCTGTAGGTGGTGTAGAAGCTCCTGTAGGTGGTGTAGGAGCTCCTGTAGGTGGTGTAAGAGCTCCTGTAGGTGGTGTAAGAGCTCCTGTAGGGGGCGTACGAGCTCCTGTAGGTGGTGTAGGAGCTCCTGTAGGTGGTGTAGGAGCTCCTGTGGGTGGTGTGGGGCTCCTGTGGGTGGTGTAAAGGAGCTCCTGTAGGTGTGGGAACTCCTGTAGGTGGTGTGGAGCTCTGTAGGTGGTGTAGGAGCTCCTGTGGGAGCTCCTGTGGGTGGTGTGGGAGCTCCTGTGGAATGTGGGAGCTCCTGTGGGTGGTGTGGAGGCTCTGTGGGGGCCATAGGGCTCCTGTAGGTGGTGTAGGAGCTCCTGTAGGTGGTGTAGGAGCTCCTGTAGGTGGTGTAGGAACTCCTGTATTTGGTGTAGGAACTCCTGTAGGGGGCGTAGGAGTTCCTGTAAGTGATGTAAGAGCTCCTGTAGGTGGTGTAGGAGTTCCTGTAGGGGCGTAAGAGCTCCTGTAGAACCCTCTGTAGGTGGTATAAGAGCCCCTGTAGGTGGTGTAGGAGCTCCTGTAGGGGGCGTAGGAGCTCCTGGAGGTGGTGTAAGAGCTCCTGTAGGCGGTGTAGGAGCTCCTGTAGGGGACGTAGGAGCTCCTGTAGGTGGTGTAAGAGCTCCTGTAGGTGGTGTTGGAGCTCCTGTAGGTGGTGTAAGAGCTCCTGTAGGTGGTGTAAGAGCTCCTGTAGGGGGCGTAGGAGCTCCTGTAGGGGGCGTAGGAGCTCCTGTAGGGGGCGTAGGAGCTCCTGTAGGTGGTGTTGGAACGCGGGTTAAGGTCTTATGACTTAATTTATACATCTGTGAAACTCCGCCAACAGATGACAGCACAACCGAAGAGAATTTTCTTACACCCACCTCAACCCACTTCTACACCCACCACCACCTCCATCCACCACCCATTCCTACACCCACCACTACCTCCATCCACCACCCTTTCCTACACCCACCACTACCTCCATCCACCACCATTTCCTACACCTACCACCATTTCCATCACTACCTCCACCTACCACCCATCCCTTACACCCACTACCTCCACCATCCCTTACCCACCACCACCTCCACCCATTCCTTACACCCACCACCACCTACCACCCATCCCTACACCCACTACCACCTCCACCCATCCTTACACCCACCACCACCTCCACCCATTCCTTACACCCACCACCACCTACCACCCATCCATACACCCACCACCATACTCATTCCTTACACACCACCACCACCCATCCCATACACCACAACCATCTCCACCCATTCCTACACCCACCACCACCACCCATCCCTACCCACCCCACCACCACCCATCCTACACCCCTCCACCACCACCCATTCCTACACCCACCACCTAACCCATTCTTACACCCACTACCACCTACCACCCATCCCTTACACCCACTACCACCTCCACCCATTCCTTACACCCACTACCACCCCACCCATCCTTACACCCACCACCTACCACCCATCCCATACACCCACTACCACCTACCACCCATCCCATACACCCACTACCATCTCCACCCATTCCTTACACCCACTACCACCTCCACCCATTCCTTACCCCACCATTCCTCTACCCACCAACACCTCCATCTACTAACACCACTACTTTATGTATTTTATCACCCTTAAACAACCTTATAAGTATATACTGTTTTATTCCCATATATAAAGTGCACCTTCTAAGTCATAATTAGTAACCAACAGTAAACGTGTTGATCTGGTGAGAATAATTGATTTGGGGGTAAATTATTAAATTGTCTTCCGGCCGCCGACTGGAAACAAGACAATATCTTCTTTATTTTCGGGTTTGGTTACTACATCAGGGTTTCTATTACCTCAGCTAAGGGATAGATTTAATGAGAGAGAAACACTATGGGCTTATTTTTACTATTAACAGAATACGATTTTTTGGGGGGTATGGGTGTAGGATTGGGTGGTGGTGGGTGAAGAATGGGTGGTGTGGTGGTGTGAATGGTGGTGGGTGTAGAATGGGTGGTGGTGGGTGTAAATGGTGGTGAAATGGGTGAAGTGGTGGTGGTGAAATGGTGGTGGGTGTAGGAATGGGTTGGGTGTTGGTGGGTGTGAATGGGTGGTGGTGGGTGTAGGAATGGGTGGTGGGTGTTGGTGGGTGTAGAATGGGTGTTGGTGGGGTTGTGGGAATGGGTGGGTGGTGTGGTGTAGGAATGGTGGTGAGTGTTGGTGGGTGTGTAAAGAAGTGGTGGGTGTTGGTGGGTGTAGGAGGTGGTGGGTGATATAGATGTAGGAAAGATCTATACAAGGCTCCAGGTCACTCGTGTCTTTAAGTTTCATCATCAAACATAAAACTTGTTAAATCCGTGTCTGAGGTTTGTAGTATTATTTACATTATTTAATTTACCACCTTTAAGTGTAAATGCAGTTAACTTATGTCTTTAAAGAAAATATATCAGCAGAATTAATATTTAGAATTTTCAACAATTATCTGTTATCATTTCTCCACCGCGGCGTTTTACACGGGTTAGATCAAGGTCAACCTAAATGTCAAGAGAGTAAGGAGGTAGACAAAACTTGTGCATGAAGAGCGTAAACGAAACAGTAATAAGACTCTCCACACACACACACACACACACACACACACACACACACACCCACCTTTATCGTCCATTATTGACTTAAAAGCTTCGTATCAGTTCTGTGTACACTAAGTTGACTCACCAGGCTCGTTCATGCTGATTATCACGTACGGAATGACCCAATGAACACGATTCTTAATCTACCATGACAACTTTTATTATTACATTTGAGAACTCAGCGTCTCCTCCTCAACATGTTCTCAGTCGATAAAACGCACGGGACATTACTACAACACGAAACGATATGTGAACAAAGCACTTCCATATTGAATGTAGGGAGGAGGCCGCCTTACCCCCCGTGATGCCATGAATAAATGTAAGGAAACGAAAAAGAATGAATAAATAAATATATAAATAAATAAATACCAAGAGGAGCGGAATATCCACCTACAGTATATAGTCAGCTCCCTCTCTGGAGTCTTAACCCAACCTGCTGTCCATTACTTACCCAAAATCATACGTTAACTATCTCTAATTCTCATCCAAAAAGTCTTAAAAAGGAAGTCTCGATCTAATTTCTTCTGGCATCCTTTACTCTATTATTTTTGTATCATAACTTCTTATAGGAATTAACAAACAAACACACGGTCCATGACACATCCAGACCTCCACCCCGCACCTGTTGGCTTTATTGTTTATGAATGATGCAAGGTGGGTAATATGTATGTTCCTCCTTCACCACCTCTAGATACTTTCATCACACACTTAACTCTTGATATTTGCATGTTGTTGTTATTATTTTACGTTTATTACAGGTTTGAGAAACTTGTGTATCCATGACATGACCGCCTCACTCATCTCTCCACACCCTTGTTTACTTCCAACAACCTGATTTATCTTAGTACACGTAAAGAACAGGTTATTCTCGTCCTTTAACAAGCTCATACTCATAAAAACAACAGTGTGATGGTTGTAAATAAACTTAAGCTGCCCTCATAGACCAGTATACGTAGAGCGAGGGTCTTCATCGACACTCAGGCGTGATCCACTTACGTCTTGGTATTCATTATTTTTTTCTATCTTAAACAAGAGTTAGTTT
>NW_024736650.1:5672546-5677352 GCF_018991925.1 Homarus americanus
AATATATACCTCACTCGGGGCCCTTCACACTCATTCTCAAAGTGACGTTTCTTCCTATCTAATCATTTTAAAGGGAACCAAACACCACAAAAGTCACAATAAATTTTCGATAATTTTTGATCCAACAATATTCTGCAACCCAACCAATACACAGTACATGACTACAATGATGCAATAATACAGGCCTTTGACAATAACAAAAACAGGTACACTTTAAGTATCATTTGGCTATTTCAGAGAGGTCAAAGGTCACGGAAAACACATTTTTTTTGGGGGGGGGAGGGACCTTATGAACTTAAAGAGACATGTGTTATTCTTTTGTTATTGTCGGCGTTATTAATGTGTTATTCTTGGTGTTTTATCCTGTTCATAAGCTAGCGTGTTTACAGTATTGATTCATGTAGGGGTGAAGGAAGTGAAGGGTGTGGTCTTACTGGTGTAGGGTGAGAGAGGTGAAGGGTGTGGTCTTACTGATGTAGGGTGAGGGAGGTGAAGGGTGTGGTCTTACTGGTGTAGGGTGAGGGAGGTGAAGGGTGTGGTCTTACTGGTGTAGGGTGAGGGAGGTGAAGGGTGTGGTCTTACTGGTGTAGGGTGAGGGAGGTGAAGGTTCAACTGGTGTAGGGTGAGGAAGTGTGGTCTTACTGGTGTAGGGTGAGAGGAGGTGAAGGGTGTGGTCTTACTGGTGTAGGGTGAGGGAGGTGAAGGGTGTGGTCTTACTGATGTATGAGGGAGGTGAAGGGTGTGGTCTTACTGGTGTGGGTGAGGGAGGTGAAGGGTGTGGTCTACTGGTGTAGGGTGAGGAGGTAAGGGTGTGGTCTTACTGGTAGAGCAGAGAGGAAAGTGTGGTCTACTGTGTAGGTGAGAGGTGAAGCATAGTCTTACTGGTGTAGTGAGGGAGGAAGGGTGTGGTCTTACTGGAGGGTAAGGGAGGTGAAGATGTGATCTTACTGGTGTAGGATGAGGGAGGTGAAGGCGTGTGGTCACTACAGGTAGAGAGGTGAAGGGTGTGGTCTTACTGATGTAGGGGAGAGGAGGTAAAGGTGTGAATGCTGCTGGTGTAGGGCAGAGAGGAGGAAGGTGTGGTCTTAATGGTAGGTGAGAGGTGAAGGGTGTGGTCTTACTGGTGTAGGGTGAGGGAGGTGAAGGGTGGTCTTACTGGTGGGGTGAGGAGGTGAAAGGTGTGGCTCTTACTGGTGTATGGGTGAGGAGGAAAGGGTGTGCTTGCCAGGGTGAGGTGAAGGAAGTGGACCTCACTTGGTGTAGGGGGAGGTGGGGTGATCTTACTGGTGTAGGTGAGGAGGTGAAGTGTAGTTTTACTGGTGAGGGTGAGGGAGGTGAAGTGGTCTTACTGGTGTAGGGGTGAGGGTGAAGTGTGGTCTACTGGTGTAGGGTAGGGAGGTGAAGGGTGTGGTCTTACTGGTGTAGGGTGAGGAGGTGAAGGGTGGTCTCACTGGTAGGGGTGAGGGAAGGTGAGTAGGTGAGGAGAAGTGGAAGTGGGGGGGGGTACAGACTGAGGCGTCCCACTGGGCGGCCCACATCCGGCACGTGGCGCTCATCTCACCCGACCAACTCCCACCCCGCCACCCCCCGCCCACCCGCCCCGCCCCCCACCCCACCCACTAGCCCGCCACCCTCCCCGTCCAAACTATCTCCTATAATTGCCAATGACCCCAAAAACCAAAAGCTGTCATGAAGCATTGTCATAAAGTTTAGTTGACAGATATAGAACCATGACGTACAGATTGATGTTGAACAGATTGACAGATGAAGGCTTTCATGAGTGCAGATTGACAGATATTGAAGGCTTTCATGAGGCAGTTGGCAAAAAGGGGCTGTCACGAACAACGATTGATGGAAGCTAGAGGAACAAACTGCGGTGAATGGCACAGGTGGTGGAGGGGCTAGAAAATTTATGGTTGTCATGATTTGCTTGTTTCCACGTTCTGGAGGAGTGACACACTTACTGGTGAGTGAAAGTAACTGGGTGAAGTGACACGGATTGGGTGACTTACACGGCTTGGGTATCCCGGGGCTGGAGACGACACTACTGGAGGAGAAACTGAATGTGAGTGACATTGATTGGATGAGTGACACACGGTATGGGTGAGTGACACGGATTGGGTGAATGACCCACAGGTTGGGGGTGACGACCAGAAGGTGTTACAATGTTAGTACAGTAACGTGACGAGTGGATGCAGTATGTGGATGACGGTGTGTGGATGCAGTATGGATGACGAGTGTGGATGCAGTATGTGGATGACGGGTGTAGATCCATAAAGCAACAGGAAAGATTATCATACAACAGTTGGTGAATCCTGCCCTCACCCTTGACACGTTCTACTACCCCCCTGATACAGTTGTACCACCCCGACAGACTCACCCCGACAGTGTAGTTATACCACCCCGACAGACTCACCCGACAGTGTAGTTGTACCGCCCCCGACAGTATAGTTGTACCACCCCCGACAGTGTAGTTGTACCACCCCCGACAGCGTAGTTAAACCACCCCGACATACCCGACAGTGAAGTATACCACCCCGACAACTCACCCGACAGTAGTTACTTTATCGTTCACATCATGCCGACAGTAGGATAAGTAACAAACCATATAGTGACAGTGGACGAGTCGATACAGTGCCCACCTCATACCTTGAGGGTGTGAGTTTACAAGAGCAATATCAGGTATAGTGTTGAGTAAATATTGAGGTATGTGGTAGGTTTTTGTAGTATGTAGCAGGTATGTGGTAGGTGTGGTATTAAATGGTAGGCCTGTGGTGTGTGTGGTATAGTTGTTAATATGTGAAGATGTGTAGTATATTATATGGGTAGTTAGTGGTAGTAAATTAAAAAGCGGTACATTTTTGTTTTTTAAAGGATTAACACAGTAACAGGTCACTGACTCACATCAAGACAAAATTTAAAAAAAATAAAATAAAAAAATAAAAAAATAATAATAACAATAATAATAATAATAATAATAATAATAATAATAATAATAATAATAATAATAATAATAATAATAATAATAATAATAATAAAATAATAATAATAAAAATAATAAAAAAATAAATAAATAATAAATAATAATAATAATAATAATAATAATAATAATAATAATAATAATAATAAAAAATAACACAAAAATGAAAAAAAAAAAGATCACGAGTGAGAAACAATATATATATAATCGTTTTATCAATAAACAAAGAAACAGAGACCCGCAATTGTGTAAATGAGCAGAAAGCCAGATCAACAACCTGGGACTTGGTCACAATTTTATGTGGCAGTATGTGTTAATATGTAGTAGTTATAAATAACTTTGTATATCGTCCGGCAGCAAAGACAGCTAAACTTAACACTAACTATTATTTAATAAATTGATTCAACAAAATAAGTTCACAGCTTTTTTACCAAACAAACACTCTGCACATTGCATCTGTCACACCTCTGTGCCAGGAGTTCGTCTCGTGTCTCTAAATTAATAAAAATAGTTAATCAAAATATCCGTCTATCCGTGTGTCTATCCTCCCTCCTCTCTCTACTATCACGACATGTGTGGCTCCGTGTGCGTGTGGGGATTTGATGCACCTGTCTACTTTAAATGCAGGTGTACCAAGAAAAACTTTATGATTTTTTTCTCTGCACAGAATGTAGTTGTACCAATTCCCCTCGTTCGTGTAATAAATATAATCAATATTTAAGAGTAATACTTTCAGGACATTCATCTGTGAACAATGAAAACATGATTTATCACACTAAAATAAAGGTTCTCTCACCACTTACCCGTAGCTTATCGTGGTGTAGAAATATTAACAATGAGAATTCTAGCGGTATCTGCTGCATTTTTAGTGAGGAATAATTTGTTTAGTATAGGGCACAGGTGTGTGTGTGTGTGTGTGTGTGTGTGTGTGTGTGTGTGTGTGTGTGTGTGTGTGTGTGTGTGTGTGTGTGTGTGTGTGTGTGAGCATATTGGTGGTGATTGTATGTTGCATCACGTCCATACTTTTACTTACAAATGTTCCAAAAACAATGGTATTCACACACACACACACACACACACACACACACACACACACTCTTTACAAAGCTATACACAACCTCTTACCTAAACAAACACATACACACACTACACACACACCTACACAAACACCTAAAAACACATACACACACCACACAAACACCAACAAACATACAACTAAACACATAAACAGACCCACACACCACAAAACACCTAAACAAACACATACACACACACACTCACACAAACACCTAAAAAAACACACACACCTACACAAACACCTAAACCAAACACCTACACAAACACACCTAAACAAACACATACACACACCTACACAAACACCTAAACAAACACATACACACACCTACACCCCTAAACAAACACATACCACACCTACACAAACACTAAAACCACATACACAACTTACCTAAACAAACATCCACAAACACCTAAACAAACACATACACACACCTACACAACACCTAAACAAACACATACACACACCTCCACAAACACCTAAACAAACACATACACACTAAACACCTAAACAAACACATACACACACCTCCACGACACTAAAAAAACACATACACACTACTGACACTAAACAAACACATACACACACACACAAACACCTAAACAAACACATACACACTACACAACCTACAAACCACACTCAAACACTAAACAAACACACACACACTCCACAAACACCTAAACACACCACAACACCTAAACAGCACATACACACACACTACACAAACACCTAAACAAACACATACACACAC
>NW_024736650.1:5677452-5692452 GCF_018991925.1 Homarus americanus
TGGTGGGTGTGGTGTTGGGTGGTGGTGGTGGGTGGTGTTGGATGGTGCTGGTGGGTGGTGTTGGATGGTGGTTGGGTGTTGGGTGGTGATGGTGGGGTGGTGTTGGATGGTGGGTGGTGGGTGGGGTTGGGTGGTTGGTGGGTGGTGTTTAGATGGTGTGGTGGGTGGTGTTGGATGGTGGTGGTGGTGTTGGATGGTGGTGGGTGGGTGTTGGGTGGTGGGTGGTGGGTGGGTGTTGGGTGGTGGTTGTTGGGTTGGTGTTGGTAGGTTGGTGTTGATGGTGGGTGGGTTGGTTGGATGGTGGGTTGGTGTTGGTGGGTGGTGGGTGTTGGGTGGTGGGTGGTGTTGGATGGTGGTGGTGGGTGGTGTTGGATGGGTGGTGGGTGGTGTGGGTGGTGTGGTGGGTGGTTGTGGTTGTGGTGGGTTGGTTGGATGGTTGGGGTTGGGGTTGGTTGGATGGTTGGTTGGGTTGGGTGGGTTGGTTGTTGGATGGTTGGGTGTTGGATGGTGTGGTGGGTGGTGGAGGTGGTGGTGGTGGGTTTGGATGGTGGTGGGTGGGTGTGATGGTGGTGGTGGGTGTTGAGATGGTTGGAGTTGGGTTGGTGTTTTGGGTGGAGTGGTTGGGTTGGTGTTGGATGGTGGTGGTTGGTGGGTGTTGGATGGTGTGGTTGTTGGTTGTTGGGTTGGTGGTGGTTGTTGGTGTTGGATGGTTTGGTGGTTGGTGTTGGATGGTGGTGGTTGGGTGGTGTTGGATGGGTGGTGGGTGGGGTGTTGGGTGGTGGTGGGTGTTGGATGGGTGAGTGGTGGGTGGTGTTGGGTGGTGTTGGTGGGTGGTGTTGGGTGGTGGGTGGTGTTGGATGGTGGTGGGGTGGTGATGGTGGTGGTGGGTGGTGTTTGATGGATGGTGGTGGGTGGTGTTTAGATGGTTGGGTGGGTGGGGTGGATGGTGGTTGGGTTGGTTGTTGGATGGTTGGTTGGGTTGGTTGGATGGTGGGTGGTGGGTTGGTTGGATGGTTGGTTGGGTTGTTGGGTTGGTTGGGTTGGTGTTGGGTTTGGGTGGTTGGATGGTTGGTGGGTTTAGATTGGTTGTTGGTTGGGTGGTTGGTTGGGTGGGTTGTTGGGTTGGTTGGTTGGGTTGGTTGGATGGTTGGTTGGTTGGGTGGGGTTGGTTGTTGGATGGTGGTGGGGTTGGATGGGTTGGTGGGTTGGTTTGGGGTGGTGGTGGGTGGTGTTGGATGGTGGTGGTTGTGGGTGTTGGATGGTGGTGGGTGTGGGTGTAGGTGGTGGTGGTTGTGGGTGTTGGATGGTGGTGGTGGTGGGTGTGGGATGGTGGTGGTTGTGGTGTTGGATGGTGGTGGTTGTGGGTGTAGGTGGTGGTGGTTGTGGGTGTTGGATGTGGTGGTGGGTGTGTGGGTGTTGTTGGATGGTGGTGGTTGTGGGTGTAGAGTGGTGGTGGTTGTGAGTGTTGGATGGTGGTGGTTGTGGGTGTAGAGTGGTGGTGGTTGTGGGTGTTGGATGGTGGTGGGTGTGGGTGTTGGATGGTGGTGGTTGTGGGTGTTGGATGGTGGTGGTTGTGGGTGTTGGATGGTGGTGGTTGTGGGTGTAGAGTGGTGGTGGTTGTGGGTGTGGGATGGTGGTGGTTGTGGGTGGATGGTGGTGGTTGTGGTGTTGGATGGTGGTGGTTTGTGGGTGTGGGTGGTGGTGGTTGTGGGTGTGGGATGGTGGTGGTGTGGGTGTTGGATGGTGGTGGTTGGGTGTGGGATGGTGGTGGTTGTGGGTGTGGGATGGTGGTGGTTGTGGGTGTTGGATGGTGGTGGTTGTGGGTGTAGAGTGGTGGTGGTTGTGGGTGGATGGTGGTGGTGGTGGGTGTGTGGGATGGTGGTGGTGGTGGGTGTTGGATGGGTGGTGGTTGTGTGGGTGTAGAGTGGTGGTTGTGGGTGTGGGATGGTGGTGGTTGTGGGTGTTGGATGGTGGTGGTTGTGAGTGTTGGATGGTGGTGGTTGTAGGTTGTGGGGTGGTGGTGGTTGGTGTTGGATGGTGGTGGTTGTGGGTGTAGAGTGGTGGGTGGTTGTGGGTGTGGGATGGTGGTTGTGGGTGTAGAGTGGTGGTGGTTGTGGGTGTGGGATGGTGGTGGTTGTGGGTGTGAGTGGTGGTGGTTGTGGGTGTTGGATGGTGGTGGTTGTGGGTGTGGGGTGGTGGTTGTGGGGTGTTGGATGGTGGTGGTTGTGGGTGTGGAGTGGTGGTGGTTGTGGGTGTTGGATGGTGGTGGTGGTGGGTGTGGGATGGTGGTGGTTGTGGGTGTGGGGTGGTGGTGGTTGTGGGTGTTGGATGGTGGTGGTGGTGGGTGTGGATGGTGGTGGTTGTGGGTGTGGGATGGTGGTGGTTGTGGGTGTGGGATGGTGGTGGTTGTGGGTGTGGGATGGTGGTGGTGGGTGGGTGTGGGTGTTGGATGGTGGTGGTTGTGGGTGTGGGATGGTGGTGGTGGTGGGTGTGGGTGTTGGTGGGTGTGGGTGTTGCATGGTGGTGGTTGTGGGTGTTGGATGGTGGTGGTTGTGGGTTGGATGGTGGTGGTTGTGGGTGTGTGGTGTTGGATGGTGGTGGTTGTGGGTGTAGGATGGTGGTGGTGGTGGGTGTGGGTGTTGGATGGTGGTGGGTGGGTGTTGGATGGTGGTGGTTGTGGGTGTTGGATGGTGGTGGTTGTGGGTGTTGGATGGGTGGTGGTTGTGGGTGTTGGATGGTGTGGTGGTGGTGGGTGTAGAGTGGTGGTGGTTGTGAGTGTTGGATGGTGGTGGTTGTGGGGTGTGGGATGGTGGTGGTGGTGGTGTGGGTGTTGGATGGTGGTGGGTGTGGGTGTTGGATGGTGGTGGTTGTGGGTTGTTGGATGGTGGTGGTTGTGGGTGTTGGATGGTGGTGGTTGTGGGTGTGGGTGTTGGATGGTGGTGGTTGTGGGTGTGGGATGGTGGTGGTGGTGGGTGTGGGTGTTGGATGGTGTTGGGTGTGGTGTTGGATGGTGGTGGTTATGGGTGTTGGATGGTGGTGGTTGTGGGTGTTGGATGGTGGTGGTTGTGAGGTGTGGGATGGTGGTGGTTGTGGGTGTGGGATGGGTGGTTGTGGGTGTGGGATGGTGGTGGTTGTGGGTGTTGGATGGTGGTGGTTGGTGTGGGATGGTGGTGGTTGTGGGTGTGGGATGGTGGTGGTTGTGGGTGTTGGATGGTGGGTGGGTGTGGGTGTTGGATGGTGGTGGGTGTGGGTGTTGGATGGTGGTGGGTGTGGGTGTTGGGATGGTGGTGGTTTGAGGTGTTGGATGGTGGTGGTTGTGAGTGTGGGATGGTGGTGGTTGTGGGTGTTGGATGGTGGTGGTGGTGGTGTGAGTGTGGGATGGTGGTGGTTGTGGGTGTGGGATGGTGGTGGTGGTGGGTGTGGGTGGATGGTGGTGGGTGTGGGTGTTGGATGGTGGTGGTTGTGGGTGTTGGATGGTGGTGGTTGTGGGTGTTGGATGGTGGTGGTTGTGGGTGTTGGATGGTGGTGATGGTTGGTTTGTGGGATGGTGGTGGTTGTGGGTGTAGGATGGTGGTGGTGGTGGGTGTGGGTGTTGGATGGTGGTGGGTGTGGGTGTTGGATGGTGGTGGTTATGGGTGTTGGATGTGGTGGTTGTGGGTGTTGGATGGTGGTGGTTGTGGGTGTTGGATGGTGGTTATGGGTGTTGGATGGTGGTGGTTTGTGGGTGTTGGATGGTGGTGGTTGTGGGTGTTGGATGGTGGTGGTGGTGGGTGTAAGTGGTGGTGGTTGTGGGTGTTGGATGGTGGTGGTTGTGAGTGTGGGATGGTGGGGTGGTTGTGGGTGTGGATGTGGGTGGTGGTGGTGGGTGTGGGTGTTGGGATGGTGGTGGGTGTGGGTGTTGGATGGTGGTGGTTGTGAGTGTTGGATGGTGGTGGTTGTGGGTGTAGGATGGTGGTGGTGGTGGTTGTGGGTGTTGGATGGTGGTGGGTGTGGGTGTGGGATGGTGGTGGTTGTGGGGATGGTGGTGGTGGTGGGTGTGGGTGTTGGATGGTGGTGGGTGTGGGTGTTGGATGGTGGTGGTTGTGGGGTGTTGGATGGTGGTGGTTGTGGGTGTAGGATGGTGGTGGTTGTGGGTGTGGGATGGTGGTGTGGTGGTTGTGGGTGTGGGATGGTGGTGGTTGTGGGTGTGGGATGGATGGTGGTGGTGGGTGTGGGTGTTGGATGGTGGTGGGTGTCGGTGTTGGATGGTGTGGTTATGGGTGTTGGATGGTGGTGGTTGTGGGTGTTGGATGGTGGTGGTTGTTGGGTGTTGGATGGTGGTGATGGTTTGTGGGATGGTGGTGGGTGATGGGATGGTGGTTATGTGGGGAAGTGTATTTTCATGGGGTAAACATAATCACGTCATAGAATTGTAAAGACCTTGCACGTCATGGGGTAAACAAAGACCTTGCGTCATGGGAGTGGTAAAATATCACAAATTAAGCTCAATTCCTGAGATGAGAGGAATAAGGTAAGGTAGGGTGAGATGAGGAAGGTAAGTGCAGGTGGGGTGGGTGGGAAGGGTGAGATTGGGGTATAGTAAAGTGGGGTAGGGCAGGTGGGTGGGTGGGGTGGGGTGTGGTGGGGTGTGGTCAGGTGGGGTGGGGTGGGTGGTGGGTGTGGTGTGGTGTGTGGGGTGGGTGTGGTGTGGTGGGGTGGGGCGTTTCCATGGGTGGCCCTCTTTAACAGGTGGGGTGGGCGGTGGGGGTGTTGTTGGGTCAGGTGTACTTCACTCACAGGGGGTGTGGGTGAGTGCAGTGGGTGGGGGGCGTGTGGTGTGTCGTATTATAGCACAGGTGATGGGGTGGGGAATTATTTTAAGAGGACTGTGTGTACTCGTGAAGATAAAGAGTTGATATAATCAATTGTCTTTGTTAGTGATGGTTCATAGCTCAGTATTAGTAGTCTTAAATCCGTCACACTTTGGGTTTTATCTATAGTGGGGTGGGTGTTATGATGACAGCTGAGGTAGAGATGTTTAGGTGATCTGGCAGGACTTGAAGGGAGTTCATGATGTACCGTGTGTGTGTGTGTGATGAGTGTGTGTGTGTGTGTGTGTGTGTGTGTGTGTGTGTGTGTGTGTGTGTGTGTGTGTGTGTGTGTGTGTGTGTGTGTGGGTTGGTTGGGTTGGGTGGGTTGGGTGGGTGTGGGCAGTTGTGTGTGTGTGTGTGTGTGTGTGTTGGCTGTGTGTGTGTGTGTGTGTGTGTGTGTGTGTGGTTGGGTTGGGTTGGGGTTCAGCAGGACAGGACAGGACATTATCCATGGACAGTTTTAGTCTAGGCAGTGACTAAAAAAAATAAAAATCGTCAAATATATTCAGTACAGATAGGATCAAGACTTTAAGTATGTGTCAGATGCAGTACTCGACATTACAGTACGAAACGATGAGATCACATGTTTATCATAGGTACTAATCTCTCCCCTCGGTCCGGGTATATTCGAATGGCAGTGCAGGGAGGCAGAAGGTGGCAGCCTTTTTGGCGGAAGAGGCGTGAGTGTGAGCCACCCTGCAGTAGTAGTGTGGATGTCTACAATTCCTGTTTTATTGATTGTTTCTAAGGTTATTGGTTTGAGGTGTAACTTTTTTAGTAGGCCGTGGCCACTGGGTGTGTGTTGGTGTTTGTGATAACCTTCATCATACAACTAAACTTCACTAATGTGGCTATTGACCCAAAATATAGTTTGTGTCGGTAGAGAATAATACACTCAACATAAGAACAAAAGAATGGAGGAAACTGGGCAGTCCCATTTACACCCAACCCCTATCGCTCATATATCCATCCAACGTACCCACACACACACACACACACACACACACACACACACACACACACACACACCAAAGCCCGTGTTTCTAACGTAACCTTAATATTTGGATCATCTCTCATAAAAATATACAGTATACCAGGATATAGAAGACAGTGCTGACAATACGTTATGTGTGTCAGTCAGTTGTGTTGATACATTACAACACAAGAGGTTCAGGAGGCAGGGTACTTGGCGCCCTCAACCTATAGTGACTAACTCTACCTCACCATCATCAAGGACAACACTCACGCTTCACCATCACCAACACTGCCTGAACCTTGGTGAAAACTAGAATGATTTCATACCATTTGTTGACGATGGATCGATTTACTCAACTATAAAAAATACATTTACTCCCATAATAAACTTCACTTAGCTATGCCGCCCGTAGTCAAGGTCTGTTTATTATATGAATATTTTTATCAGAATTAAATTTTCTTTGGTTCTTTACGTTGTTTTGTTTCTACTGAGGGTGGTGGCTTGTCGGTGTGCCTCTGTCTGTCAGCTCTGATCTAGTGTACAAAGATATATTAAAATTTAATGAATGGATATTGGTCAAACATACACATGTAGTCCTGAAACTTCTTTAAACTCCTGAAGATTAAGATTCATGGGTCAAAGGTGAAGGTCAGAAGGTCATTCTTTTAAGATATTTTTCTGAAAAGTTTGATATTAGTTTATTATGTGTTGAGTCCAGAGGAACGAAGTGTTGTTGGCAGCACTATCACCTCACCCATATGTGGCGTGTGTGTGTGTGTGTGTGTGTGTGTGTGTGTGTGTGGTATTATTGTGTGTGTGTGTGTGTGCGCGTTCGTGTGCGCGTTCGTGTGTGTGTCAGTGATATTGTGTGTGTGTGTGTGTGTGTGTGTGTGCGCGTTGTTGCGTGTGTGTGTGTGTATGTATGCGTATGTATGTGTATGTATGTATGTGTATGTGTATGCATTACGTACATTCATGTGCATTCATGTATGTATGTGTACGTATGCATGTATGTGTATGTGTACGTGTGTGCATGCATGTACGTACAATAATAATACATGTATACA
The DNA here is from genome assembly GCF_018991925.1 of Homarus americanus. Lineage (NCBI taxonomy): Eukaryota > Metazoa > Arthropoda > Malacostraca > Decapoda > Nephropidae > Homarus > Homarus americanus. The sequence continues at coordinate 5,684,346 of NW_024736650.1, forward strand.
CATGTGTATGCTATATACATGCCACATCACATGTGTATATATGTATATGCAATACATGTATGTATGTATGTATGTATGTACGTACATACATGTGTATGTATGTGTGTGTGTATGTGTGTGTATGTGTGTTATTGTGTGCGTGTGTGTCCAATGATATGTGAGGCAAAGTGAAACTAATATGAGTCAATATTGATATAAAGATACATATATAATGAAGTAATCTAACTCACTAGTGCTGGTAAGATACAAACACTGAAGACAAGCGACAGGTAACCTTCAGCGCCTTCTTCAACCTTAGCCCTCGTCACCACCGCCATTAGTCTCCGTCAGGGGCCGCTCACTCCTCATGGTCTGGCCACTACTGCTTGTTTTAACTCAGGTTTTGATGGATGAAACAGTGACAGTATTTACTCCAGGGTAAAAACATTTAGGACCATAACACACACACACACACACACACACACACACACACACACACAATGCAGACACCAGGCCCACCATTGTTGATGTTTAGTGTAGGACCATACCACTGTGTTGGGGAGGAGGACGAGGGTGTTGGGGAGGAGGACGAGGGTGTTGGGGAGGAGGACGAGGGTGTTGGGGAGGAGGACGAGGATGTTGGGGAGAGGACGAGGGTGTTGGGGGAGGAGGACGAGGGGTGGGGAGGACGAGGATGTTGGGAGGAGGACGAGGGTGTTGAGGAGGGAAGGGACGAGGGGTGTTGGGAGGAGGACGAGGGGTGTTGAGGGAGGGAGGACGAGGGTGTTGGGGAGGAGGACGAGGGTGTTGGGAGGAGGACGAGGGTGTTGGGGAGGAGGACGAGGTGTGTTGAGGAGAGGACGACAAATAGACGGACGGACGAACAGCGAGACACTAATAGACAGACAAACAAATAGACGGACGGACAGACGAGCCAGACAGGGGAGACAAATGAACGGACGGACAGACAGACAAACAGACGGCAGACAAATAGACGGACAGGCAGGGCAGACGAGAAAAATAGACGGACGGACAGACAGACAAACGAACAGGCAGACAAATAGACGGACGAACCCAGGCAGACAAATAGACGGACAGACAGCAGGCAGACAAATAGACGGACAGACAGACAGACAAATAGACGGACGGACGGACAGACAGACAGACAGACAGACAGACAGACAGGCAGACAAATAGACGGATATAACCTAATCTAACCTGTATGGCCACTCTACTTCCCAGCGCCCCAATAGTAACTTCTTTACCATGTCACTAACGAGCTGAGGGAGGGAAGAACTATGCTCTTAACTATGATGGTTTGATTACCCTGTTGATGGTGGTCTGTTAGTGACACACACACACACACACACACACACACACACACACACACACACACGGCGGAAACGTAAATATCACATCCCCGCATCAATGACAGCAGGAAACAACTAAGGTAAGATTGCAAAGTGACTAATTAATTAACATCCAGGTAAATTCGAGATAAAATGTCTTCATTGCCCTGTTAATTAAAACAGGTATAATACTGAGCCACGACTTTATCAGGTTCACAGCCTATAAGAAAAGTATTAGCGTTTGGGAAACCAGAACTATAAACTGATCACCTGAAGATGAGCTTCTCAACCTAACCTAACCTAACCTAAGCCCCCTCTCGTGTAGCGTTACGTTGTTTTTACTCTTCAGGTGAATTAAACCGGGGTTAGTCTTCAGGTTATTTCTATAATGATTAGTTTGATAAGTCGCACGTAAAATTTAATCAAGGTGTGAACACCCACGCTGAGGAGTAGAGGAACACACACACACACACACACACACACACACGAGAGAGGGGGGGGGGGGGGGGGGGGGTTGTCTAACAAAGGGATAAGTAAGTTTTGAATCCCTTGTCTCTAAACCTATAATTAACACTAACTAACCCTGACCTTCACTAGGAGACGTGTTATATCTCCCCCCAATATTTGTGACCTTTGACCTCTGGAGACACTAACAAGCTCGGGATGAACCAATCGGAGGGAAGCGATTGAAATAAAGATAAAAGGCGGAGGGATGTGAGTAAGAGAGACGAGAACAACATCCGGTTGAGAACATTAAGGAGTTGGATGGCGGTGAAGCGACAGAGGCGGACCCGAGAACCTATCAATACAACGTGAATCAGTCTGCATCTTTTACTGGGTGTGGAGTTGTGTCCGGCTGGGCTGTAATATGAGAGGATGACAGACGAAAAAAAAATTACATTCATAGACAGTTTCAAATGATTTCACTCAGGTGTTTAGGTTTATTGATGTCTCGTCTATATTGATTGAACTGTGAGGCAAATTATGTTTTTTTCAGTGTTTGAGCCGTTGGTCGTCGAAAACGTACCACGCAGGGACCTAAAAGAAAGCTATCTGGGTGTACTGGATCCAGGGATATTAAACTAAGACTTTTTACAAGAATTACCTTGACACGAAAATATTACACGAGAACATGGCTGATTGTTGGAACAAAAGATATAAGCTAATATTATGTTTCCATTTAGGGGGAAACTAACAGATTATGTGATGTGATGTGTGTGTGTGTGTGGTGTAATGGTCAGCATGCTAACCTGGCAAGCGAGCGGACCCGGGCTCGATTCCCAGGCAGGGTGAAACTACAGGCAAGTTTCTTTACGCCATTTGCCTCTGTCTGCCCGGCAGTAATTGGGGACCTGGATGTTAATCGATTAGCGGATCGTGTTCCGGGGTAATGGTTAGCCAGTGCAGTTGGCGAGTTGTCCGGTCTTCTCGGACTATTCCTTGACACTGGGTCATGCAGCTCATTAACTTAGGGTGTGGCCATCCTCGTTACACGAGGGGCAACTACTATTAATATTATTTTCGGGGTGTGTGTACACTGTTGGGGTGTGTGTACACTGTGTTGGGATGTGTGTACACTGTGTTGGGATGTTTGTACACTGTGTTGGGATGATGTGTACATTGTTGGGGTGTGAGTATACTGTACTGGGATGTGTGTACACTGTATTGGGGTGTGTGTACACTGCTGGTATGTGTGTGCACTGCAACACAGTAAGCACGTGTGGTCCAACACAACAGTTTTAACACCTGGGTGATGTCAGTGATGTGCACGTGGCGATGGCCACTGTTAGCCAGCAGCCACACAGGGAAGCAGGGGTCGAGAGTGTGGGTCAGCGGGCCTGGGGACCTTGCCAGGGCCTCCCTAAAGTAATAAATGAGACATGTATCTTCATGGCAGACTTACATCTTAATTTGGGGAACAAAAGTACAATAACAAAAACAACATTGGTGATAGTTGAAGTAAACCCTGACGAGGTGTGTGGTGGAGGGTGAGGCGGGGAACACTGTGCTGCTTACAACGCACCTGGAGGACATCCTGGAGGACATCAACGAGTCACTATTGTTGGCGTTGTTAGTAACATTTGTGTTAAACAGGTGTCAAAATGAGTGGTTCATTATGGTTTATGTAAATAAATGAAAACTAGTGTTTCCGGTACTAGTGTTGGGTTGAGTTCTGGTGCCCGAAAGTGTTATGTTAATGTATGAGAAGCTGTTTGAGGATGTCTTTGCATATATTCCTTGTGTTGTTTCTGCATTATTTTTGTAAGTATTTGTTAGTAGAGAAAACAAAGGTCGCATGTGTTTGTAAGTTTGTGTTTATCGACATTTGTTCTCATAGGTTACAGTATTATATAGTTTAGCTAAAGTTGTTATTATTATTATTATTATTATTATTATTATTATTATTATTATTATTAGTATCATTATCATTATCATTATCATTATCATTATTATTATTATTATTATTATTATTATTATTATTATTATTATTATTATTATTATTGTTATATTTATCATTATTATTATATTGTGTCTGTAACAGGTAGATGTATTTACAACACACTACCTTCTGAAATTAATGGCGAATGTAACACCTGTTCTTTTTTATTATCGTTGACCGGGTAATATATTGCTCACACACACACACACACACACACACACAGCTAAAGACAACAAGTACAGGAGACGTGTATAATAGTGTACAAGTTGTCTCTCCGGTGCGACACATAGATATATTGTCAAGTTTGTTTCTGTGTTAGACGTGTGTTGAAGAGTGTTGTGTTCCCTATCAACGGCTTCTAAAATGTTGGTTAATTTAATTCTTTACAAGTACTGGTAGGTTCATGTACTGTACACCGCCACTGCCTTGAACGAAATATGTACAGTATAGTATGTTCAGTATGAGTGAAAAATGGAAAGTTTTTTTTTTTGTTAAAGCATTAGGTCACGATTGTATCCAAATTTCAGTTTCCTAGTTCTAAAAGTGCTTGAGGTATGAGTAAGGCAAGCACGCACACAAAGAGTAACCCCTTCACGCGGCACCTGGGCACTGGCTGGGGGAGGGTGACCATCGTCTACCCCACAGGTGATGTATGTCTCTACACACTGAACTAACACATGTGGCCAACACGCTGCCTGGCTGTTAATACATAGTGTTTGTCTGTCCATAGTGTTTCTTGCTTGTATTTGTGTTTCTCCAGATATATTTCATTATGTTGGACAGAGTTCATCTTTCATCTACCTGTGATTGTTATATCTTAAACTTTCACATTCTTGGCCTAATTCTTTACGGGTTACTGTTTGAGGTGTTTTATTAGAGCGACCTGACTCATAATCTTCTCTCTTTGAGGCGGGAGAGTTTGGCTCCTTCATCCTACCATGTATCTGTGTGACCCCCCTCGACATCCTCAGACACAAGGATACCACACTCAGGGTCGAGGGAGTTGAGAGACACGAGGGGTGGGAGGGAGTCTACGGACGTTCTCTTCTCCCTCTACTGTCTGTTAAGTCATGTAAGGGAGTAATGGTATTGTGGCTCCTCAACACACAGGGTCTCCTCAAGTAGCCCCAGGAGTTACAGCACAAGCACCAGTAAACTAGATCTTCTTAACACTGCCACAGTATCTAGGAGGTCCTCTGTTTCAGATAAGAACTGTATTTACTCTGGACACGATCAAGAATTAGCTGTGTATTAATAAGTCCCTGTGTACAGAATAAACTTGACATGGACATAGCTGATGGTTGTAAGGATCGTTTGGCCGAGCTTCTACTCTTCCTTGTCGTGTGCCTAGACTGCCATGGCCTTACTTCTCTTCCCTTGAACACGACAGTTGACTCTTTATTAGTTAGGTAAGTCAACATTCTCCTCAGAAGACATCCCCGACATTCATTTTTGTATTTTATTTTTATGAAGTATAACCAGTTTGTTTGAGAGGCGAGGAAGATGGTTCAGTTCCTCTCCCCTGGACAGATGAGAGAGAGAGAGAGAGATGGTGGTAGAGCTGTGGTCAGTCTTACCCTCTGTGATACCTTACAAGTTAGGGAACAATAAGTCCTTGATCCTGTATACAAGCTTGTTATGGAATATTCTGACACAGGTCTTACAACAACAGCTGGTCCGTGATACAGCTCTAAAAGCCTCACGTTGATTGGTCTTGGTTGTGTGAATAATTATATCTGTCAATAGTGAGTGTGGTTCTCCCGTTGCATCGCTCGTGCTGCACCTTCATGTAAGGGATGGTCTGAGACATGTATCTGTGTGAGGTCATGAATAATACCGTCTTCACCAGGAACAGTGAACCTCCTTATAGTAGGAGAAAAATCTAATTTGTATTCTGTGAAAAGTAAATCACATTCATCACAGTTTTCAACAAACATGAAATTGATCTACAAATATTTGAGGCAGCTGCAGCGTCGGGTGTTAAGTTATCGTAACTCGACACCTTCGCCCATGAGCTTATTAGCCCCGGGTTGAGGTTTAGATGGGAGGGTAGGCCGGGTTTACCTTTCCAAGCTTTGCTGAGTGGCATGCGGCGATTAAACCCATTTGTGAAATACTTCTAGTCAGTGTACTTGAGTTTTACTTTCCTCTCCCATGTTGCCGCTAAGGCTTCTTGAAGTATCTTAAGCACTTCAGAAGTCTTAAGTCAGAGATGGGCTTCCCCATTTTTCCTACAGTAGTCTTACCAGCCAGCGTGTCATCACAACCCCCGGGATGACGCCTGTTACCCAAGTTGTACTTTCTCTTAGTGTGTTTACTGTGGGTCACGTCAGCCCTACGCAGCAGTGACCAGTGGCAGTGTTTTCTTAATGGCGGGTATGGGAGAGCCTCAGTAGAATGAAACACAAGTATATGGTATTGATGCTCACACTTCACTATGAGGAGCAGTTAGTTATCCCCAGTATGTGGTAGCAAGTGTACGGAAGGTGTGTTCACTAAGGCACTTGAGAGTAATAGTGACTTACTTCTAAACACAGAATGAGGATATGAATATTGCCATTCAAGGTAAGAGGTAGGCTTACATAGATATACAGTAATTCACTTTGTTCCATTATCTTATTGGGATCACGTGAACAATAGGCACCCTAACTTATTTCACCTGGTGATTAAATACCCTAGCACTACCTGGTGAGTTTGGTTAGTTTAGCTTAAATTAAGTTAAATTAAATTAAATTAGGTTTGGTTGATTAGGTTAGGTTAGGTTAAGTTAAATTAGAGGGAGGTTGATTATGATAAGTTATGTTATGTTTGGTTAGGTTTTATCAGGTTATGTAAAATTAGCTTAGTTTAAGTTAGTTTTTGTCAGATTATGTTAAATTAGGTCTGATTAATCTTAAGGTGATTTAAACTGAGGTGCTTAATCCTCACGTTATTCTCTTATTGCAGTGTAAATTATCTTATTACACCAACACAGACAATAACATCAATATCGAACACTAGAGCCCCAAATACAAGGGCGTAGAGTCGCTAGTGCTGCCCATTAGAAGGAGGACCCAGCTGCTACAGTGATCAATACTACAAGGTCAGTCAGTGGTGCTATACTTATGAGACCTGACCAAAGCTTCCTCAGACTGCTCAAGGCCTCGGGTTTATTTGGAACAGACATCAGGGAGAGCGGAGTATAGGAAGGGAGGAAGAAAGGAAGGGAGAGCGGAAGGGAGGAATGGAAGGAGGGGGAAAGGAATGGAAGGGGAGCAAGAGGAGAGAAAAGGGCAAAGGAGGAGGGGGGGAGGGCTTCAGGAGCTGCATACAAACTTCCCTTGGTACAGCATGAGACCACTACCGTTAATACCTCCTTAAACACAAACATGTATTGGTATTTGCTCCGGTTCTTGGATAATAACACGCACTCAGAGACATCACTCCCGCTAGACACTGCTCAGGAGACGACAACCTCAAGATATACAGTATATATATATTTTTTTTAAGACAACATTCATGAATACTTATTCGGCAACATTTGTGAGTATGTGATTATAACGTCAGTCAGATTCTACCAGTGTTGGTCTGTTTGGTTCATTGACACTCATCAGTCCTGGCCACACAGTCTTTGGTAGTCAAGAGTCCGGGGCATACAGTCTTTGCCACTCAACAGTTTTGGTCACACAAGTCTCTTCCCCCTTCCTCCCTCCCACTCACCCACCCCTCTCACCTGTACAAGTTCTCCCTCCCGCCCCTCTCTCCCTCCCAGATGTTCCGGCCACCAAATGACCTTACTGACCTTTTTATGAGGAGCTTACATGTGTGTGTTGACCAGCGGGCACCCCACCACTGCTACCACCGCCACCACAATGACCCCGGCACGAGCTATTCCTCCCTCCGTTCCCTCCTACCTCCCTCCCTGCCCCTTACCTCCCACCTTTCTTCCTCCTCCTTCCTTACCTCCTACTTTCATTCCTAACTTCCTACTTCTCTACCTTCTTCCCTTCCCTCCCTACATCATATATCTCTTTTCCTACCTTCCTCCTGTCCTGTCATAAACGAACGCCACTGTAGGCAGAAGTCAGGCGGACGTAATGCTGGCGTAGCTTCCATGGGTGTTATCAAGGCGTAGGTGCGGGTGTACCAGGTGATGCTGGTTGGTCGTGCTGGTTAAAGAGTAGATTCACTCAAGGATAACTGCCACCTGTATTTTCCCCTCAAGGTTCTGGCATGACAGTGTAAATATAAACAGATTCCACTTGTTACTTACTGATACTATCTCCATCAACATCATAACAGGATTGGTAGAAGACGAAGAACAAGAAGAAGAAATAATAAAAACAAAAAAAACAAGGCG
>NW_024736650.1:5697452-5699052 GCF_018991925.1 Homarus americanus
TATGTATGTATGTATGTATGTGTGTGTGTGTGTGTGTGTGTGTGTGCAATAATATGTAATATGTAATAATTAACGGTTTATTGAAAAAAGTTCTGCAGCCCGAAGGCTGAAAATATACGTGGACATAAATGACTTATTAAATACATTGGTGGTTTAACAAAGCCTTCAGAGAAAGGTAAAGGAGCATACGGTGAACATTCAGATTAATGTAGGTGTTGAACAGCAAACACGTAGTGTGTGCTCTCTCCCAGATGGTGTTAGGAGGGAACTCACATTATTTAGTGGTTCCTTCCCAGATGGTGTTATGAGGGACCTGACGTGGTGTAGTAATTCCCTCACAGGTGGTGTTATGAGGGACCACGTGGTGTAATGGGTATTCCCTCACAGATGGTGGTACAGGACCTCACGTGGTGTAGTAATTACCTCACAGATATTGGTGTTATGAGGGCCTCACGTGAATTGTAGTAATTCCCTCACGAATGGTGTTATAGAAGGGGCCTCGTGGTCTATTAACTCCTTCACAGATGGTGTTATGAGGGGGCATCGTGGTGTACGAATTCCCTCACAGATGGTGTTATGAGGACTTGACGTGGTGTAGTGAATTCCTTCACAGATGGTGTTATGGGGACCTCACGTGGTGTAGTAATTCCCTCTAGATAATGGTGTTATGAAGGGCCTGACGTGGTGTAGTAATTCCCTCACAGATGGTGTTATGAGGAACTTGACATTGGTGAAGTAATTCCCACTCACATATAGGTATTTATGGGGACCTGGCGTGGTGTAGTAATTCCCTCACAGATGGTGTTGTTATATGGTGAGGTGTGGTCCCAGGCAGCTTCCTATTGTAGACGGATTAGCACATCATCGCTGGTTGTTGGGTCTCACGGGCCGTTATCACTGGGTACCTGGGACCTCACTGTGTGAAGGTTAACTTGGGTACGACTGTCACTGTTGTGAGTTGTTCTCACTGACTTAAGCACTGTTCACCACTGTTCACCTCTAACACAACACTGGTTCCATTCCTTTCCTAAATGAAATTGTAACTTCTGGCGAGAACTTTTTGATATTCCGGTGGGAGGAGGGTTCAGGGGAGGGAGTTAGTATGGGCCAACATAACAGTTGACCAGGCTGCTCCGAGAGGAGCGCCAGGTACGTCCGACCCTTCGGTGGTCAAGGATGTGTGTGTGTGTGTGTTAACGTTATACTGTGTCAAAATATATTGACGTTTCTGTTAATCTGAGTATTTTGTCTTTTTTTTTCTACATGTTTATGTTTTCTCTATCTTGATTTATTGGCATTAATTTTTGCATTTTTTTTATCTAGATTTATTGCTATTTTTATATTATTTTCGGTGTTAAGCAGTTCCTAGATTTTCTTATACATTTCCTTTGTTTTCGTCATTGTTAATTCTTCCATCTCGTTATATCGTCGGTTTTACATTATATCGTTGTGTCTTCGGAATGATCTTTAGCTTGTTTCGCAAATATTGTCCTGAGTTCTTGTCTTTGTTTTTGCTATACAATGTACAGTCGAGGTCAAAGTTCGCCCTGCCCAAATGAAGCAGCGTCGACCCCAAATAAGACGAAACAGTCAGGGTAAG
>NW_024736650.1:5699152-5781652 GCF_018991925.1 Homarus americanus
TACACAACACCCCACCAACACCCAAACAAACACATACACACACACCCACACCACTCCAAAACAAACACAAACACACCTAAACAAACCACATAAAACCAAAACACACACACAAACACACCTAAACAAACACAAACAAAACCAAAACCACTCATGCTCATGCTTATCAATGACTGACAGAAAATCACCGCTCAAGAAATTATGTCGACGACTCCGCCATTGGGATCAGTGTACGGCAACAATTCCTCAGGGCTCATCGTGAGACAGTCTCCAAATTGATTTCCAACCACAATCCCAACATGTACCGGCCTCCTCGCCACGGCCCTGCTTTGCCTGCTCAAGGTACGGACTTGTGCATATTTGCTGTGAACTGCGAGCTTCATGGCGTACAGATAACAAATTAAAATTGACTTTCAGTATTGGGGCTTAGGTATAAAATTTTTCCAATTTTTGAACACCATATACTCGATGATATGATAACAAGTGTAAGCGGCACTGGTTCGAATATTACGCGGTATGCGCTCAGAGTATCCCTCTGTTTGTATGTCGTAACTTTATTTGCTGCAACGGCGGGCTTTTCAAATAAACACTTAGAATTCTTCCAACCATTCCGCCGGTATTATTATTATTATTATTATTATTATTATTATTATTAATGTATATTATTGTATTACAAACTTTTCACAAAGAGAAAGAAACAAACGCACACACACATAAAGTGAAACGGTAAAATAAAAAGCGCAGGGTGAAATGAGAGTAAAGCAAAGCTTGGCCTCAACTTTTTGTTGGTGCACTGGGTGGTGTTTGTTTAAAACATGCCTCATCGAAAACAAACAGTGGCTGAGTGTGTTATGGTAGAATGTTACTAACACTGAACTAACATTAATAATAACACGATCTCACCTGAAACAGCTCATCAAACATTTTATGGACGGAAGTAACTCCCTGCTTGATCTTGTATTTCAAACTATGCATGGTACTTGAACTTAGCCTCCCTAAAAACACCATTTCACTTAGGCGCCGTGTTGTGAACATCACCAATTGTGAAAGAAAGGTTGGCAGAAAAACTTTGTTAAGCGGCAAAGGATTAAATTTGTGGACTTGGGTGAGAATTGGACGGGTCCTCCTCTCGTTAGCCCTTTCAAACGAAGCTGTTGACATAAGTGCGGTTCAGGGCGGGTAAATATGTCGTCTCGTTGCCATGCAGTTTGATGTTATCCGGCGTTAACAATTTCTGATTGGCGTTAATTGTGCGGGCCAAGACAAACAGCAATTGAGTGACCACAAAGAAAGGCCAATATGCCAGTGCCCCCAAACAGGCTGTCGGTTTTGAAGGTTCATTTTGTAGATCTTACTTGCCTTCACTTTGATGGCCGGATCTGCTAGCATCTGTGTCATACATAAGGCATCGATGTAAACGCGCTGCTAATGGAAAGTGAAGTCCGCTGGGGCTCATGTGACGACATGAAGCAAGAACAAGAATAAGGATCTTTAGCGACGCAGCGGTACATGGAAGGGGTTTCAATAACGCCGGAAGCGGGAAGCTGCGGTACACCCTAAGTCACCATGGGATGTTGCTGTAGATGTGCCGGTTTCGGTGCGGTATTGTTGTTTGGTAGTAACTTCACCAACTCTAAAAAATAGGTAGAGCAGATTGCGTAAAGGCAGGGGCAGGAGTGGTTGTATTTCTATTATTTTTATGCAGTAGGTATGTACATTCAGGACACAGAAAATTAGGTAAATAACTGCTCCCTCTCGGCGGGTTATGAGCAAAAGAGACGGTAGGTTTGGGTTTATTACATGACGACATTCTAAAAGGCAAAAATAAACTAAGAGAATGTTCATGACGCGGATGATTACTCTGATATCAGGTAAGAGCCCGGGGCAGGTGTCCTCAGACACCTGTATGTGGATATATGTCATAATATATATATTTGGGAAATGCCAGAACCACCATTTAATCAAACAGACGTCTCATGCAGAGCGTTCAGTAACCAACAATGGACTGATAGTGAACAGGCAATGTTCTCAAACACTTGACTTTGATGGTGTACTTCTCTCTGACAAAGACGGATGAACCAATGAACATCGGTGTGATATATTACTAACTTTAAATTATTGCGAAGATGCAGACATATGTGACCTAACACCCACACGTCTGGCTAAAGCGGACATTACCCGTCGGTAGGTATGGTGGGGTAAAGGTCACTGACGGCGTATCATCACGCTGCGGTGCCATATGGGTTGGGATATACTAATAACACTGCTTGTCATCACATATATTATACCTGTGAACCACAAAATGGGATAAAACTCTGCTAGCCTTCTAAGATCTTTAGGGTACTTGCATGCCAAATATTGTTGAAGTGTTCAAGACCCCGACGCTGTACATTGTCGTCTGCTACATCCGCACACAAGAGGTTAAATGAGAGAAAGTATAAAATGCACCAGCCTGGGTCTTTTTATATTATTATGACGCAGTGCCACACTACACCAAGTGCTGGCGGTTCACTGCCATAGGTATCAAAGCAGGTTTGTTTCATATTGGTCGTGGTAGGTGTGGTACGGTGTGCAGGAATGGATTTCCCAGGAAGCTGTATAAGGGCAGCTTCACCTCTCCCTATAATGACTTGTTGTACATGCATGAGACATGCAGTCTAGTGGTATTTCAAAGGAGCGAACTGATCTGCACATACGGGATGTTATCACATTACATATCAGCCTTAAGAGGCCAAACATCTTGCTTTACTCACTTTTCGGAAACCACAGGGCCATATGTGTATGACTGCAGGACCGCCAGCGAGAACGTGTTGTGCAGTGCTTTACATAACAGATAGTAAACGCGGCGGACAGCGGAAGGTGCCGGGATAGTCTTTTGACAGAGCCTGAAAAGTGCAAATCGACTTCCTCTGGAAGACGTTACTCCACCACCGTAATGCTGGAGAGTACCGCCGGTTATAATATGTGGAAGGTTGCCCGACTGCATATCGGGGGCGGTGGCGCCGGGCATACGTGCCTCACTAGAAGCTCCGCTGGTACCAAAAAAGAACAACTTTCTAATTTCACCCCCTGACAAACATAATTCATGGGAACGGAAAAAACAGCACCCCACACCTACCGGTGAGACGACACTTAACACCTAAAGAATTCTCGACGCAAACTCACACATAATAGTGGACTAAATTGGAGAGGTTATATTTCACAGGAAGAGATGGAATATCGCATCATCCAGTTACACACTTATCGCAGGGGCCAAGGTATGATTGACCAACCAACAACATCAGCTCTGTTGGATTCCAGAGCAGAAAGTACATCACTGCCAGAACAGGGCGGTTTAAATAACCACATGCAATGCCATCAATGATTCAGTATCCAGTGTAGCTGCTAATCAAACCCGCAAATCTACTGCCTACAATGCGACGAAATCATCCATGCAGGACGTAACGGGCAGAACGCGCCATAATACTCTTACAAAAGTTGAATATTTTAAAAGAGCCAGCGATTACATCAGTAACTGAGTCAACAACAGCAATTCACATATCAGTGACAACAACTATACGGACGTATCGCATTAACAGCGTAAAAGTACCATCACCTAATACACACAGGAACAGTTCCCCGGCTTACCCTGACTGTTTCGACCATTTAGGGTCGGCTGCTTCATTTTGGGCGGGGCGCGACCTCGACTGTACATTGTACAAGCGAAACAAAAGAACCAGGCAACATTTTTGAAACAAGCTAAAGATCATTCCGAGACACAACAATATAATGTAAAATAGCGACATAACGACAGGGAAGTGTATCAAAAACAAAGGAAATGTATAAGAAAAATCTAGGAACTACTTAAACGAAAATAAATAAAAATAGCAAAAATAAATCTAGATAAAAAAATAAAAATTAATGCCAATAAATCAAGAAAGAAAATATAAACGTGAGAAAAAAAAGACAAAATACTCAAATTAACAGAAACGTCAATATTTGACACAGTATAACACAACACACACACACACACACACACACACACACACACACACACACACACACACACACACACACACACACATCCTTGACCACACAGGAGATCAGAAGCATTTGACCTGGCGCTCCTCTCCAGGTAGCCAGGTCCAACTAAGACAGTTGGCCCATACCAACCCCCCTCCCTAAACCCTCCTCCCCACCGGAATATCAACAAGTTCTCGCCAGAAGTTACCCAATTTCATTTAAGAAGGGAATGGAACCAGTGTTAAACAGAGGTGAACAGTGGTGAACAGTGCTTAAATCAGTGAAAACAACTCAACAGTGACGGTACCCAAAGTTAACTTCCACAGTGAGGTCCCAGGTACCCAGTGATAACGGCCCCTGAGACCCAACAACAACCAACGATGTGCTAATCCGTCACAACGGGAAGGCCTGGGACCACCTCACTCATATAACACCATATGAAATTACTTCACCACGTCAAGTCCCTCACTAACACACACCATCTGTGAAATTACTACACCACGTCAGGCCCTACCATCTGCAGAATTGTACACCACTTGATGCCCTCAAACACACACCATCTGTAGAGAGTTACTAGACCCTCAAGCACCATCTATAAATTACTACCACCACGTGAGGCCTCATAACACCATCTGTAAGGCAAGCACACTACACCACTGGGGTCCCCTCCCATACCACCATCTGGCGAATCTACAACACGATGGTCCCTCATAACACACCATCTCTGGAGGAATTACTACACCACGTCAGGTCCCTCACATACACACCATCTGGGAGAGAACTACTACACCACGTGCTTCCTCCTAACACCATCTGGGAGAGATTTACCACACTACGTGTTTGCTGTTCAACACCACACATTAATCCTGAATGTTCTAATATGTTCCTTTACCTTTTCTCTAATGAGGCTTTTGTTAAACCACCAATGTATTTAAGTCATTTATGTCCAATAATGTATATTTTCAGCAGCACAAACGAACTCAATAAACCCAAGAATTAATTGTATTATTGTTATTACTACACACACACACACACACACACACACACACACACACACACACACACACACACACACACATACATACAATACATACATACATACACGCTTTATACCATACACCGAGCAACAACAGACAACAGAGCTCAAGTGTTCGAAATCATCCGAAAAATATAAATAAAATGTGACGAGTATTAAAAAAAAAGCACAGTATAAAAATTATAAATAAAAGGGGAATTACAAATTTAATGTTTAAAAATAATTAGACTGATGGCTGAGAGACAAATATAAGCAAAAGGAGGTAATTAAGTTTAATGGTTTATGAAACAAGCATTTGAAGAAAATATAAAAAATTTTTGTTAAGATTTATTCTGTGTATATTGTGAACTCTTGGGAGATATAGGAGAACGAGAAGATACAAAGAAAAAAACCTCAACAACACATTGAAAGCATTAACAGGCAGTGAGAAGGAGGTGAGAATCAAGTATATAAATGAATATATAAAAAAAACAGTAAAAAGGAGGTATTAGCCCAAAAGAAGCCCGCACACTGTACTGTAAATTGAATCAGAATAAGCAGACTGCAGGATCTGAGTGTCTCAGTAACATCAGTTATTATCGTGAAAGAACAGCACTGGACAGTTATTATTGTGTACAAACTACAGCAATTATGCTCGCTCTCTCTCTCTCACTATACAATCAGCGGGGAAACATATTAAGACAGACAAGCGTTTACAAATCAGTGCTCTAACCCCACCGACTCGAGGCCACCACCATACAATATTTGCCAATCTCTCGCCCCAAGAAACGGCACAATCCTATCAGGCCATCACACACGCTATATTTTGGGTGCCCAGCCACAACACCCTCATCTCAATTCGCACTAGCCATCAAATCTCAATGAAGAATTATATATTTAAATTAGAAAATATAAAATGACATAAATTTGAAACGATGAAATAATAATAATAATAATAATAATAATAATAATAATAATAATAATAATAATATATAGTAATAATAATAATAATAATAATAATAATAATAATAATAATAATAATAATAATATGCAAATTAGAAGATAATGTGAAGAAAAATAAAACAAATGATATACCTGGGACATATACGAGCAAGAAAAATGAATCTTTTCGTAAAAACCAAAGAGACAAACAAAGTGCTTAAATACTGTACCATTAAATAAAATCTGGACCATCAGTAGGATAAACAAAGCGACACGCTAGCCAGCCCTCAGTAGTACTCGCAACACACACACACACACACACACACTCATAAACAACACAGCCGCCAATGTCCCTCAATTCCTTAAGCCAAGCCAAATCAAATGATGATACTCCAAATTCATACCAACTTTATATTAAATTAAAACAGATTCAATATTACTGTTTGCCAAGACATAAAGCAGGTATAGGACGGACGGACAAAGCTAACGATGTGGACGGAAAAGCGGGAAGGAAGGAAGCAATCTATTATATCCTGGTGTTTCTAGATGGAGGGATAACATGATGTATTATACAAAAAAACATTTATATTATCAGTACCTCATGACATTACCCAAACCTGTTCCTGTTATCAGTAGCATCAATAAACTGCCGAGGAGGCCAACACAACCTACCTAGACCACCTATTGTGAACCTTTGCTTAATAATAACAACAATTGAATAAATGGATGAAAATTGAATGAATGTGTGTGTGTGTGTGTGTGTGTGTGTGTGTGAGTGTAATGCGTGTATGTGTGTGTGTGTGTGTGTGTGTATGTGTGTGTGTGTGTGTGTGTGTGTGTGTGTGTGTGTGTATAAGTGTGTGTAGTATAAGTGTGTGTGTGTGTGTGTGTGTGTGTGTGTGTGTGTTTTAAAGTGTGTTATCCAATAAAAGAATTTTTCCAAACATTCACTAGTAATATATCGACACAACCTCTCCACACACTTAAAACATTCCAGTGCTGTAATATTCTGATACAATCCCACGTCAAACACTAGTTCAGATCCTTTACATCTTACCAATCCATCTGGCATAATTCGTTTTGTTTTATCACCTAATGACTTTCAACTCAACTGGCTTATTAAACTAAAAAAATAATAATAATAAAAAATAAAAAAATAAAAAATCTGAGCGGTGATTTCACATGTAAATTTCTTGAATAAATTTGAAATCAGCAGGAGTCACCTCACATTCCCTGTTGCCTAGAGGCCATCACATAAAACATGACTTGTACAATCTGTGCCGTTGTTAAGCTAGACTCGGAAAATAAATACTTGCCATGGATCGTTTTTTTTTTTTTTTTTAGTTTTTTTTTTAAGTTCTAACACAGATAGAAATTTAACACATGATTAAGCAAGAATGTATTGATAGATGAATTTAAGTTACGTTAAGTTAGATTAGGTTAGGTTAGGTTGGGTTAGGTTAGGTTAGGTTAGGTTAGCGATGTTCGGTTGACTCAAGACACACCATTATTATAGTATCAATAAACACCATAATATACACCAACAAACGCACCAACAAAACAAACAAAAAACAAACACACGCACACACACACACACACACCAAGACCATGGTTATGCACATCAACCTCTCCTCCGACGTTGTCCACCCCTTCCATTACTTTAGGTCCCAACACACCCCAGGTTGTAGATTCCCACTAAGCTCCTCAGCGTCACCATAGACAACAACAAACTAAATTAAAACCACACGTCGGTGAAGTTGTCAATCCTCCAGTTTACGTCTCCACCTCCTCGCGTCCAAGTCCCTCCAGGTTCCTGCACCCAAGCTCCTCAGTGTTTATCAACATTCATACTTCCCAAGCTCACCTATGCCTCCCTACCTGGTCTCCCTCCCTACGTACATAAACACCTAGAAAAAGTGCAAAAGAGGGCATGCAAGATTATTCTCTCCTTCCTACTCCACATATCAAGCGATCAACACTGACCCTCGTCTCACTGACATCACCACGACCTCATCTGCAAATTTGGTGAGAAGCTACAACATCTTGTGCAGGGATTGCTGTTCGATACCATCCAGCCCATACATTGCACAAACTGATCGCTATAAGAACAGCCCAGTCCCAACCATTGTAACTATCAATAACTTGTAATAAACCAGTGTATTCACTCCCAGTAAACACTGCTCCTTACACTGTCACTATGTTGAAATACCCTGTAGTTTGACCTTCTCCCCACCTGTATACATATCATATTTATATATATTTACTTGTATATTATTTGTAAATCAGAACATTCCTCAATTATGTAACTATAATATATTTTCAGCCTTCCATAACGCATATTCAATAAACCGTTAATTATTATTATTATTACACACACGCACACAAAACTATCCCAATAAAAGCATAATTTAAGTAGACAAAATAAATATCAAAACGGAAGCACAAAATAAAATAGAAACTTAGAAGTAAATAAAAGTGATGAAATATAAGTAAATAAAGTGAACTAACTCTCTTTGTATGACTTAATTAGAGTGTTGTTTTCTCAGGACGAAGTTCAGTTGGAGGGTGGAGTGAGGGGGTGGGGGAGGGGAGTGAGGGGGAGGGGTGAGTGAGGGGGAGGTGAGGGGGAAGGGGTGGGGAGGTGGGGAGGGTGAGGGGGAGGTGGGGGGAGGTGGGGGGAGGGGTGAGGGGGGTGAGTGGGGGGTGAGAGGAGGGGTGAGAGGAAGAATGAGGGGGGAAGGGGTGAGAGGGAGGGTGAGGGGGTAAGGGGTGAGGGAAGGGGGTGAGGGTGAAGGGAGTACTATAGTGTAGGGAATTTGACTGCAGCTGACTCACTGACCCCGTGCCTCTCCCCTACCACTGACCCCACCTCTCCCTTACCACTGACCACGTGCTCCCACCACTGACCCTGTACCTCTCCCTCACCACTGACCCACGTACCTCTCTCCACTGACCGTGCTCCTCCCCACCACTGACCCGTGCCTCTCCCCTCACCACTTGCCCCTACTCTTCCCGCCACTGACCACGTGCTGCTCCCCACCACTGACCACGTACTCCTCCCCCCACTGACTTACCTCTCCATCACCACTGACGTATCCCCACACCTGTGTCCTCCTCCCTACCACCACTGACCACGTGCTCCCACCACTGACCACGTACTCCTCCCTCACCACTGACCACGTGCCTCTCCCTCACCACGGCCCATTGCCTCTCCCCTCACCACTGACCACGTGCCTCCTCCCACCACTGACCCCTGCCTCTCACTCACCACTGACCTCCTCCCGCCACTGACCACGTGCCTCTCCCCTCACACACTGACCCCAGTTGCCTCTCCCTCACCACCTGGGCCACGGTTCTTTGGAAGGCGTCTACGGTGATTTTCCCCTTAGATGGATAAATACTTACGTTATTGTGTGTGTCGTAGGTTTGAACAGATGGGGAGAGTGTCTGGCCGTAATACAAGACAACTGCAGACAGATAACAACAATAGTCTGAGTCCATGTTGTTTGTCAGACTCAGGTGGTCATAAAACACATGAAGTTTTACATTAAAGCCAAATATCAACATAATCTTGTTTTTGTTGTTTTTCCGTGAGGGAGTAAGATCCGTTAGCCCAACCACCTTCCTAACACGTCCAATTAACCATTATTTCCTACACGTAATGATACATCGTTACAGAGGCTCGCTTCTTCATCACTCAAGGCATATTTTACTAAATATAACCCATTTTTTTTGTTTTATTATTTCTTCTTCTTGTTCTTCGTCTTCTACCAATCCTGTTATGGTGTTGATGGAGATAGTATCAGTAAGTAACAAGTGGAATCTGTTTATATTAACACTGTCATGCCAGAACCTTGAGAAAATACAGGTGGCAGTTATCCTTGAGTGAATCTACCTCTTTAACCAGCACGACCAACCAGCATCACCTGGTACACCCGCACCTACGCCTTGATAACACCCATGGAAGCTACGCCAGCATTACGTCCGCCTGACTTCTGCCTACAGTGGCGTTCGTTTATGACAGGACAGGAGGAAGGTAGGAAAAGAGAATATATGATGTAAGGAGGAGGGAAGAAGGTAGAAGTAGGAAGTTAGGAATGAAAGTAGGAGGTAAGGAAGGAGGAGGAAGAGTGGGAGGTAGGGGAAGGGGAGGGAGGTAGGAGGAGACGGAGGGAGGAATAGCTCGTGCCGGGGTCATTGTGGTGGCGGTGGTAGCAGTGGTGGGTGCCCGCTAACTACACACACATGTAAGCTCCTCAAAAGGTCAGTAGGTCATTTGGTGGCCGGAACATCTGGGAGGGAGAGGGGCGGAGGGAGAACTACAGGTGAGAGGGGGTGGGTGAGTGGGAGGAAGGAAGGGGAAGAAGACACTGTGTGACCAAACTGTTGAGTGGCAAAAGACTGTGTGGACAGAACTGTTGCCTAACCAAGACTGTATGCCTAGCTGTTGGTGCAAAGACTATGCCCCGGACTCTTGACTACCAAAGACTGTGGCCCAGGACTGATGAGTGTCAATGAACCAAACAGACCAACACTGGTAGATCATCTGACGTTATAATCACATACTCATAAATGTTGCCGAATAAGTGTTCATGAATGTTGTCTTAAAAATATATACTGTATATCTTGGGGTTGTCGTCGTCTCCTGAGCAGTGTCTAGCGGGAGTGATGTCTCTGAGTGCGTGTTATTATCCAAGAACCGGAGCAAATCCAATACATGTTGTGTTTAAGGAGTTATTAACGGTGGTCTTGCTGTACCAAGGGAGTTTGTATGCAGCTCCTGAAGTCCCCCTCCTCCTTTGCCCTTTTCTCTCCTCTTGCTCCTTCCATTCCTTTTCCCCTCCTTCCATTCCTCCTTCTCCGCTCTCCCTGATGTCTGTTCCAAATAAACCCGGGGCCTTGAGCAGTTTGAGGAAGCTTTGGTCAGGTCTCATAAGTATAGCACCACTGACTGACCTTGTAGTATTGATCACTGTAGCAGCTGGGTCATACTTCTAATGGGCAGCACTAGCGACTCTACGCCCTTGTATTTGGGGCTCTAGTGTTCGATATTGATGTTATTGTCTGTGTTGGTGTAATAAGATAATTTACACTGCAATAAGAATAACGTGAGATTAAACACCTCAGTTTAAATCACCTTAAGATTAATCAGACCTAATTTAACATAATCTGACAAAAACCTTAAACTAAGCTAATTTTACATAACCTGATAAAACCTAACCAAACATAACATAACTTATCATAATCAACCTCGCTCTAATTTAACCAATAACCTAATCAACCAAACCTAATTTAATTTAACAATTTAAGCTAAACCCAAACTCACCAGGTAGTGCTAGGGTATTTAATCACCAGGTGAAATAAGTTGTGCCTATTGTTCACGTGATCCCAATAAGATAATGAAACAAAGTGAATTACTGTATATCTATGTAAGGCCTACCCTCTTACCTTTAATGGCAATATTCATATCCTCATTCTGTGTGAAAAGTAAGTCACTATTACTCTCAAGTGCCTTAGTGAACACACCTTCCGTACTACCGCACCTGGGATACTGTGGCTCATAGTGAAGTGTGAGCATCATACGTTGCTGGGATGCCTGCCATGAAGACCCGCGCACTGGTCACTGCACTGCTGCGTAGGGCTGACGTGACCCACAGTAAACCACTAAGAGAAAGTACAACTTGGGTAACAGGCGTCATCGGGGGTTGTGATGACACGCTGGCTGGTAAGACTACTGTAGGAAAAATGGGAAGCCCATCTCTGACTTAAGACTTCTGAAGATGCTTAAGATACTTCAAGAAGCCTTAGCGGCAACATGGGAGAGAAAGTAAAACTCAAGTACACTGACTAGAAGATTATTTCACAAATGGGTTTAATCGCCGCATGCCACTCAGCAAAGCGGGGTAACCCGGCCTACCCTCCCATCTAAACCTTCCGGGGCTATATAAGCTCATGGGCGAAGGTGTCGAGTTACGATAACTTAACACCCGACGCTGCAGCTGCCTCAAATATTTAGATCAATTTCATGTTTGTTGAAAACTGTGATGAATGTGATTTACTTTTCACAGAATACAAATTAGATTTTTCTCCTACTATAAGGAGGTTCACTGTTCCTGGTGAAGACAGTATTATTCATGACCTCACACAGATACATGTCTCAGACCATCCCTTACATGAAGGTGCAGCACGAGCGATGCAACAGGAGAACCACACTACTATTGACAGATATAATTATTCACACAACCAAGACCAATCAACGTGAGGCTTTTAGATATCACGGACCAGCTGTTGTTGTAAGACCTGTGTCAGAATATTCCATAACAAGCTTGTTGTATACAGGATCAAGGACTTATTGTTCCTAACATAAGGTATCACAGAGGGTAAGACTGACCACAGCTCTACCACCATCTCTCTCTCTCTCTCATCTGTCCAGGGGAGGACTGAACCATCTTCCTCGCCTCTCAAACAAACTGGTTATACTTCATAAAAATAAAATACAAAAATGAACGTCGGGGATGTCTTCTGAGGAGAATGTTGACTTACCTAACTAATAAAGAGTCAACTGTTGTTCAAGGGAAGTAAGGCCATGGCAGTCTAGGCACACGACAAGGAAGAGTAGAAGCTCGGCCAAACAGTCCTAACCATCAGCTATGTCCATGTCAAGTTTAATCTGTACACGGGGACTTATTAATACACAGCTAATTCTTGATCGTGTCCAGAGTAAATACAGTTCTTATCTGAAACAGGACCTCCTAGATACTGTGGTGTTAAGAAGATCTAGTTTACTGGTGCTTGTGCTGTACCTCCTGGGGCCAGAGGAGACCCTGTGTGTTGAACACAATACCATTACTCCTTACATGACTTAACAGACAGTAGGGGAGAAGAACGTCCGTAGACTCCCCCCATCCCTCGTGTCTCTCAACTCCCTCGACCCTGAGTGTATCCTTGTGTCTGAGGATGTCGAGGGTCACACAGATACATGGTAGGATGAAGGGCCAAACTCCCGCCTCAAGAGATTATGAGTCAGGCCGCTCTAATAAAACACCTCAAACAGTAACCAGTAAAGTTAGGCCAAGAATGTGAAAGTTTAAGATATAACAATCACAGGTAGATGAAGATGAACTCTGTCCAACATAATGAAATATATCTAGAGAAACACAAATACAAGCAAGAAATGGACAGACAAACACTATGTATTAACAGCCAGGCAGCGTGTTAGCCACATGTGTTAGTTCAGTGTGTAGAGACATACATCACCTGTGGGTTAGACGATGGTCACCCTCCCCAGCCAGTGCCCAGGTGCCGCGGAAGGGGTTACTCTTTGTGTGCGTGCTTGCCTCTCATACCTCAAGCACTTTTAGAACTAGGAAACTGAATTTGGATACAATCGTGACCTAATGCTTTCAAAAAAAAAAACTTTCCATTTTCACTATACTGAACATACTATACTGTACATATTTCGTTCAAGGCAGTGGCGGTGTACAGTACATGAACCTACCAGTACTTGCAAAGAATTAAATTAACCACAACATTTTAGAAGCTGTTGATAGGAACACAACACTCTTCAACCTGTACAGAAACAAACTTGACGATATATCTATATGTCGCACCGGAAAGACAACTTGTACACTATTATACACGTCTCCTGTACTTGTTGTCTTTGCTGTGTGTGTGTGTGTGTGTGTGTGTGTGTGTGTGTGTGTGTGTGTGTGTGTGTGTGTGTGAGCAATATATTACCCAGTCAACGATAATAAAAGAACAGGTGTTACATTCGCCATTAATTTCAGAAGGTAGTGTGTTGTAAATACATCTACCTGTTACAGACACAATATAATAATAATGATAAATATAACAATAATAATAATAATAATAATAATAATAATAATAATAATAATAATAATAATATTGATGATAATAATATAATAATAATAATAATAATAATAATAATAATATATATAATAATAATAATAATAATAATAATATATAATAACTTTAGCTAAACTATATAATACTGTAACCTATGAGAACAAATGTCTATAAACACAAACTTACAAACACACGCGACCTTTGTTTCTACAAATACTTACAAAATAATGCAGAAACAACACAAGGAATATATGCAAAGACATCCTCAAACAGCTTCTCATACATTAACATAACACTTTCGGGCACCAGAACTCAACCCAACACTAGTACCGGAAACACTAGTTTTCATTTATTTACATAAACCATGAACCACTCATTTTGACACCTGTTTAACACAAATGTTACTAACAACGCCAACAATAGTGACTCGTTGATGTCCTCCAGGATGTTGTTGGTGCGTTGTAGCACTGTTCCCCGCCTCACCCTCCACACACCTCGTCAGGGTTTACTTCAACTATCACCAATGTTGTTTTGTTATTGTACTTTTGTTCCCAAATTAAGATGTAAGTCTGCCATGAAGATACATGTCTCATTTATTACTTTAGGGAGGCCCTGGCAAGGTCCCCTGACCCACACTCTCGACCCTTCACCCCTGCTTCCTGTGTGGCTGCGGCTAACAGTAGGCCATCGCCACGTGCACATCACTGACATCACCCCAGGTGTGTTAAAACTGTTGGACCACAAGTGCTTACTGTGTTGCAGTGCACACACACATACCAGCAGTGTACACACACAATACAGTGTACACACATCCCAGTACAGTATACTCACACCCCAAACAATGTACACATCATCCCAACACAGTGTACAAACAACACAGTGTACACACATCACACGGTATCCTAACAGTGTACACGCGAAATTTAATAGTAGTTTGCCTCGTGTAACGAAGGATGACCACACCATAAGTTAATGAGTTGCATGACCCAGTGTCAAGGAATAGTCCGGAAGACCGGACAACTCGCCAACTGCACTGGCTAACCACCCCGGAACACGATCCGCTAATCGATTAACATCCAGGTCCCCAATTACTGCCGGGCAGACAGAGGCAAATGGCGTAAAGAAACTTGCCTGTAGTTTCACCTGCGGGAATCAGCCGGGTCCGCTCGCTTGCCAGGTTAGCATGCTGACCATTACACCACACACATCACATCACATAATCTGTTGGTTTCCCTAAATGGAAACATAATATTATATATCTTGTTTCAACAATCAGCCATGTTCTCGTGTAATATTTTCGTGTCAAGGTAATTCTTGTAAAAGTCTTAGTTTAATATCCCTGGATCCAGTACACCCAGATAGCTCAGGTCCTGCGTACGTTTCGACGACCAACGGCTCAAACACTGAAAAACATAATTTGCCTCACAGTTCAATCAATATAGACAGAGACATCAATACCTAACACTGGGTGAAATCATTTGAAACTGTCTATGAATGTAATTTTTTTCGTCTGTCATCCTCATATTACAGGCGGACCAACTCCACACCCAGTAAAGATGCAGACTGATTCACGTTGTATTGATGTAGGTTCTCGTTTCGCCTCCGTACGCCATCCAACCCTTATTCTCAACCGGATGTTGTTCTCGTCTCTCTTACTCATCCTCGCCTTTTATCTTTGTTCAATCGCTTCCTCCGATTGGTTCATCGAGCGTTAGTGTCTCCAAGGGTCAAAGGTCACAAATATTGGGGGATATAACGTCTCTAGTGAAGGTCAAGGTTAGTTAGTGTTAATTAGGTTTAGAGACAAAGGGATTCAAAACACTTATCCTTTGTTAGACAACCCACCCCTCCCCCTCTCTCGTGTGTGTGTGTGTGTGTGTGTGTGTGTTCCTCTACTCCTCAGCGTGGGTGTTCACACCTTGATTAAATTTTACGTGAGAACCTCAAACAATCATTATAGAAATAACCTGAAGACTAACCCCGGATTAATTCACCTGAAGAGTAAAAACAACGTAACGCTAGGAGGGTTAGGTTAGGTTGAAGCTCATCTTCAGGTGATCAGTTTATAGTTCTGGTTTCCCAAACGCTAATACTTTTCTTATAGGCTGTGAACCTGATAAGTCAGGCAAATAGTATTATAACATTAAACGGTGAAGACATTATATCTCGAATTTACCTGGATGTTAATTAATTAGTCACTTTGCAATCTTATAGTTGTTTCCTGCTGTCAGTGACGGGGATGTGATTTTACGTTTCCGCCGTGTGTGTGTGTGTGTGTGTGTGTGTGTGTGTGTGTGTGTGTGTGTGTGTGTCACTAACAGACCACCATCTAGTAATCAAACCATCATAGTTAAGAGCATAGTTCTTCCCTCCTCAGCTCGTTAGTGACATGGTAAAAGTTACTATTGGGGCGCTAGAAGTAAAGTAATAGGTTAGATTAGGTTATATATCAAATCCTATTTGTCTACTTACATACATGCCTGTACGTTATACCTGTATTGTCTGTAAATCTATTTGTCTGTCTGTCTGTCCATATTTTATTTGTCTATTAAATGAAACCTGTCTGTCGTCTAATCTGCCTGTCTGTTTGTCTGTCTGTCCGTCCGTCTATTTTTCTGTCTGTCTGCCTGTCCGTCTATTTGTCTCCCTGTCTCTCTGTCTGTCACAAGTCCCTATTTGTTTGTCAAACGTATTATTTTTGTCTGTCTATTAGTCTGTCTCTGCTGTCTGCCGTCCGTCTATTTGTCCTCCTCTCCAACACCTCGTCCTCCCCAACACCCTCGTCCTCCTCCCCAACACCTCGTCCTCCTCCCCACCCTCGTCCTCTCCAACCTCGTCCTCCTCCCAACACCTCGTCCTCCTCCCCAACACCCTCGTCCTCCTCCCCAACCCTCGTCCTCCTCCCCAACACCCTCGTCCTCCTCCCCAACACCCCTCGTCCTCCCTCCCCAACACCTCGTCCTCCTCCCCAACACCCTCGTCCTCCCCAACACCCTCGTCCTCCTCCCCAACACCCTCGTCCTCCTCCCCAACACAGTGGTATGGTCCTTCACTAAACATCAACAATGGTGAGGCCTGGTGTCTCACGTGTGTGTGTGTGTGTGTGTGTGTGTGTGTGTGTGTGTTGTGTGTGTGTGTGTTGTGGTGATGTTATGGTCCAATGTTTTACCTGGGTAAATGCCACTGTTTCATCCATCAAAACCTGAGTTAAAACAAGCAGTAGTACATGGGAGTGACGGCTTATGACGGAGACTAATGGCGGTGGTGACGAGGGCTAAGAAGAAGAAGGCGCTGAAGGTTACCTGTCTTCAGTGTTTGTATCTTACCAGCACAGGTTAAATTACTTTATACATGTATCTTTATATCAATATTGACCAATATATTAGCTTCACTGGTTCACTATACTGACACACACACACGCGCGCGCACACGCACGCAGGCACACCACACACACACACACACACACACACACACACACACACACACACACACACACGCCACATATGGGTGGTGATAGTGCTGCCCAACACTTCGTTCCTCTGGACTCAACACATAATAAACTAATATCAAACTTTTCAGAAAAATATCTAAAAGAATGACCTTCTGACCTTCACCTTTGACCATGAATCACTAATCTTCAGGGTTTAAAAAGAAGTTTCAGGACTACGTGTGTATGTTTGACCAATATCCATTCATTAAATTTTAATATATCTTTGTACACTAGATCAGAGCTGACAGACAGAGGCACACCGACAAGCACACCCTCAGTAGAAACAAAAACAACGTAAAAGAACCAAAGAAAATTTAAATTCGATAAAAATATTCCTCATAGCAGACCTTGACTACGGGCGGCGCCGGCTGGTGGTTTATTATGGGGTAGTATTTTTATAGTTGAGTAAATGATCCAACATCAACAAATGGTATGAAATCATTCTAGTTTCGCAAAGGTTCAGGCAAAGTGTTGGTGATGGTGGCGGTGTTGTTCTTGATGATGGTGAGGCAGAGTTAGTCACTATAGGTTAGGGGCGCCAATAGCACCTCCGAGCCTCTTGTGTAATGTATCAACACAACTGACTGAACACACATAATGTATTGTCAACACTGTCTTCTATATACCTGGTATACATATTTCTATGAGAGATGATCAAATATTAAGGCTACGTTGAAACACAGGCTTTGGTGTGTGTGTGTGTGTGTGTGTGTGTGTGTGTGTGTGTGTGTGTGTGTGTGGTACGTTGGATGGATATATGAGCGATAGGGATTGGAGTGTAAATGGGACTGCCCAGTTTCTTCCATTCTTTGTTCTTATGTTGAGTGTATTATTCTCTACCGACACAAACTACATTAGTGAAGTTTAGTTGTATGATGAAGGTTATCCAAACACCACACCAGTGGCGGCTACTGAAAAAGCACCTCAAACCAATAACCTTAGAAACAATCAATAAAACAGGAATTGTAGACATCCACTACTACAGGTGGCTCCGCCATCTACGCCAAAAGGCTGCCACCTTCTGCCTCCCTGCGCCAACAGAATATACCCGGACCGAGGGAGAGATTATTTGATAAATTATGTGATCTCATCGTTTCGTACTGTAATGTCAGTACTGCATCTGTACATACTAAGGAGCACACACCTAATTATTCCCGCTGGATCCTATCTGTACTGATATATTTGACGATTTTTTTTTTTTAGCGGGGGTCTCTCGTCATCACTGGCCAGGCCTTTAGATCATGTGTCACTAAAATCCATTAAGAAGTCAAAGCCATGGATATATCGTGGTTCAGTGTGGTGGTGTATGTGGTGGTATGCGGTGGTCCAGTGGGTGTAGGCGGTCGCCAGTAGGGTGGATGGTGTAGGTGGGGACCAGTGGGTGGTAGTGGTGTGGGTGGGTAGTACCTCCTTGGTGTGTCTCCGCCACATGTCTTGTCTGCTCCTGTAAACATGTGTAATGGTCTACAACACCAGCTGCTGTGGTTGAGAGCTTATAATCACCCACCCACCCACCACCACACACACACACACACACACACACACACACACACACACACACACACACACACACAGCCCACACACACACACACACACACACACACACACACACACACACACACACACACACACACACACACACACACACCCACCACCCCACCCACCCACCCACCCACCAGCCCACACACACACACACACACACACACCACACACACACACACACACCACACCACACACACACACACACACACACACACACACACACACACACACACACACACATCATGAGTCCTTCAAGTCCTGAGATCACTAAACATCTCCTCTACTAGTTGTCATCACTAACACCACCCACATAGATAAACCCAAAGTGTGACAAATTTAAGACTACTAATACTGAGCTATGGACCATCACTCTTACACAAGACAATTGTTATCAACTTTTATCTTCACGAGTGTCTCACGTCCTCTTAAAATAATTTCACCTATCACCTGTTTTATAATACATACACTACACGCCTCTCTACCTACTGTATCACCCACACCTCTGTGAGTGACCAGTACCTCATTTCCACTTACCTTCACCTACCTGTTAACTGTGTTAAAGCATTTATAAACTTACCTTACCATACCATACTTTACCTTACCATACCATACATACCTTACCTTACCTTACCTTACCTTACCTGACCATACACCTTACCATACCCTACCTTACCTTACCTTTTGCCTTACCTTCTATACCTTACCTACCCTTTCCTTACCTTACCCCTACCTTACCTTGCCTTGCCTTTACCCTTATTCCTCTCATCTCAGTAGGCTTTAATTGATATTTTGTTTACCTCGCAAGTCTTGTTTTACCTCATGACGTGCAAAGTCTTTTTGTTTTTACTCATGTTATGTTTTACCTCTGAAAATTTGCATCCCTTCATATATCACCATCCCATCACCCACCCATCCCTAACCATCACCACCATCCAGCACCCACAACCACCACCATCCAACACCTGCCACCGCCATCAACACCGCAACCACCCCAAATCGCCCCACACCCACCATCAGCACCCACCACCACCGCCATCCTGCACCCTGACCACCGCCATCCTGCACCACCACCACCACCGCCCATCCACCCTGACCGCACCACCATCCTGCACTCACAGCCCACCATCAGCATGCAACCACCACCGCTCAACACCACCACCGCATCCAGCACCCACACCCACCACCACCACCATCCTGCACCCGACCACCACCATCCTGCACCCACACCCACCACCATCCAGCGCCCACAACCACCACCACCATCCTACACCTGACCACCACCGTCCAGCACTCCTGACCACCACCATCCAGCACCCACCGCCTACCATCAACACCCACACCCACCACCACCGCCATCCTGCACAACCACCACCGTCTCTGCACTCCACAACCACCACCCATCCAGCATCCTGACCACCACCACTCACCTACCCACCACCCTGTCGCCAAATCCAGCCCACAACCCGCCATCCGACGCCCCAGCCGCAATCCAGCACCCAACCGCCACCGTCAGCACCACAACCACCGCAATCGCTTCCACCAACCACCACCGTCCAGCACCACACCACCACCGTCAGCACCCGCACCCACCACCACCACCGTCCAGCACCCTGACCACCACCATCCCCGACCATCACCACCATCCAGCACCCACAACCACCACCATCCAGCACCCACAGCCACCACCATCAGCACCACCAACCACCACCATCCAGCACCCACCCACCACCATCCAGCACCCACCCACCACCACCACCATCCTGCACCCAGCCACCACCATCTGCACTCCTGACCACCACCACCACCATCCCCTCACCCCGACCACCACCATCCTACTCCAGACCACCATCCAGCACTCCCGACCACCATCCACCAACACCCACCCACCACCATCAACACCACCCACCACCAATCAGCACCCACACCCACCGCCATCCAGCGCCACCCAACCGTCACCGCAACACCATCCTCTACCGCCATCAGCACTCCTGACCACCACCCATCCTGCACCCTGACCACCATCCTCACCTGACCACCGCAGTACCTGCACTCACCAGCCACCGTCCAGCACAACCACCACCATCCAGCACCCGCCAACCACCACCATCAACACCCACACCGCTCCAGCACCACACCCACCACCACCACCATCCTGCACCCAACCACCACCATCCGCACCCCACACAACCACCACCATCAACACCCACAACCACCACCATCCAGCACCCACCAACCACCACCATCCGCCGCCCACACCCACCACCATCCAGCACCCGCACCATCTACGCTCCTGACCACGCACCGTCAGCACTCACCCACCACCACTCTGCACCCACCACCACCAATCAGCACCCCCACAACCACCATCCAGCACCCACACCCGCCACGCCATCAGCACCCGCAACCACCGTCAGCCAGCCCACCCACCGTCAACGCACGCCCGCCACCGCCGTCCTGCACACCCACCACCGTCCAGCACCCACCCTGACCACCGCCGTCCAGCGCCACGACCACCGCCATCCAGCACCCCACCACCACCGCCATGCACCTCCCACCACACCCCACCCCCACCACCATCCTACCTGACCACCGTCAGCACCCACCACACCACCATCCTGCACCCCAACCACCACCATCCTGCACCCACAACCACCACCATCCTGCACCCCACAACCACCACCACTCTTCACCACAACCACCACCCATCCTACACAGCCACCATCTGCACCACCACCACCATCCAGCACCCACAACCACCACCACTCTGCACCCACACCACCACCATCCAGCACTCCTGACCACCACCATCTCTGCCCACAACCACCACCATCCACCCCTGACCACCACCACTCTGCCCGACCACCACCATCAACACCCCACCACCACCACCATCCTGCACCCCTGCGCCGCCATCCAGCACCCTGACCACCGCCATCTTCACAGCCACCACCAATCGGCGCACAATGCCGCCGATAACGCAATACCGCCATCCTGCCCACCGACCACCGCAGATCCAACACCCACCGCCATCTGCATGCTCTGCACCGCAATCGACACCGCGACTCTGCAACCGCCATCACTCACCACACCACCACCATCTGCGCGACGCATCCAGCACCCACCACCACCATCCAGCACCTGACCGCCACCATCCAGCACCACCGCACCATCCTACCCACAGCCACCGCCATGCCTGACCACCGCAATCTGCACCACGACCGCCACCATCCGCACACCGTCGACACCACCGCTCGACGCCTGACCACCGCATCCTGCCCTGACCACCGCCATCCAGCACTCACAGCCGCCGCATCCTCGCCCCACCACCTGCCGTCAGCACCCCACAACACCATCTCTGCACCCACACCCACCACCGTCGGCAAACCGCCACCATCGCTCCACCGCCATCTGCACCCTGCCAACCCACCGCCATCGCCTTCCTGCCACCATCCAGCGCCCCTGACCCGCTCTGCCCTGACCACCGTCAACGCCACAGCCACCGCACCGTCCTGCCACCGCCGCAGTCCGCGCACCGATCGACGCACCCTGCCGTCAGCGCCCTGACACCACCATCTGCCCACCCACCACCGTCAACCCCTGACCACATCTCTTGCCCACAGCCACCACCATCAGCACTCCGCAGCCACCATCTCACGCTGCACTACCACTCTGCACCCACGCCCCTGCCATCCAGCACCCACCGCCCACTCTGCCCACAGCCACCACCCGTCCTGCACCCACCACCACCATCCAGCACCCTGACCACCACCCACTCTGCACCCGACCACCATCCACCACATCTGCACCCCTGACCACCGCCATCCAGCACCCACAGCCACCAATCACCGCACACCACCGCATCCTGCGCCTGACCTGCCACCACGCAACCACCACCATCCTGCCCCTGACCACCACCGCTCTGCACCCTACCACCCATCAGCACTCTGACCACCACCACTCTACGCACAACCACCACCGTCAACACTCACCAGCCACCGCCGTCACTGCCCCCTGACCACCACCATCCTGCACCCACAACCACCACCATCTACCCCTGACCGCCGCAATCAGCACCACCACCACCACCATCCTGCCCACCACCACCACCGTCAACACCCTGACCACCACCACTCTGCGCCTGACCGCGCCATCCAGCACCCTGACCACCACCATCCTGCACCCCTGACACCGCCATCCTGCGCCCGACCACCAAATCGACACCCACACCCACCACCATCTGCCCCCACACACCCATCTGCACCCCTGACGCCATCGGCATCACGACCACGCAAGTCAGCACCCCCCAGCCACCGCCATCCTGCACCTGACCACCACCATCTCCTGACCACCACCATCAGCACCCACAACCACCACCATCCAACGCACGACACCACCATCAACACCCACCCCACCACCGTCCAGCACCCTGACCCACACCACTCACACCCACTGACCACCACCGTCCAGCACTCCACAGCCACCACCACTCTGCACCCACAACAGCCACCGCAACCAGCACCACCCACCCACCACCATCAGCACCCACAACCTGCACCACTCTCACCACCATCCAGCACCGACCCACTATCCTGCACCCCACCACCGCATCCCAGCACCCAGCCACCACCACTCACACCCGCACCACTGCCTCCAAACCACCATCCCAGCACCCCAGCACCCACCCACTCTGCACCCACAACCACCATCAGCACCCACACCCACCACCATCCAGCACAACCACCTCTGCACCCACCGCATCCAGCACCCACCCGCTGCTCTACACCTGACCACCACCGTGGCCTCCTGACCACCACCATCTCACCACACCTGCACCTCCACCCACCCTGCCATCCAGCACCCACACCCACCGTCCAACACCCACACCACACCACTCTGCACACCACCACCCATCCAACACCCACAACCACCACCCACTCTGCCACCCACAACCACCACCATCCAGCACTCACAGCCACCACCATCCAGCACCCACAACCGCCACTCTGCACACCCACACCACCACATCCAGCACCCACAGCCACCACCACTCCTGCACCTGACCACCACCATCAGCACCCACACACCACCATCCAGCAACAACACCACCATCAGCACTCCTGACACACGCATCCTCCACCACCATCAGCACCCCCGACCACCACCACTCTGCACCCAACCACCACCATCCCTGCACCCACCACACTCACCAGCCACCACCACTCTGCACCCTGACCACCACCATCCAACACTCACCAACACCTCTGCACCCACAACCACCACCATCAACGCACAGCCACCACCATCGACACCCACAACCACCACCCACTCTACACCCCCAGCCACCACCATCAGCACCTGACCACCACCATCAGCCACTACCGCTGACGCCACAATCCCCAGCACCCACAACCA
This sequence comes from Homarus americanus, assembly GCF_018991925.1. Classification (NCBI taxonomy): domain Eukaryota; kingdom Metazoa; phylum Arthropoda; class Malacostraca; order Decapoda; family Nephropidae; genus Homarus; species Homarus americanus. The sequence continues at coordinate 5,723,419 of NW_024736650.1, forward strand.
CCGTCACGCACCCCTGCCGCCTCCAGCAGCCACCACCGTCCCTGCACCACCGCAAATAAACCCACAACACCACTCCACACCCTGACACACCCGCACTCCTGACCCTGCCCATCTGCACCAGACCACCACCACTCCTGCACCCCAACCACCACCATCACGCTCGCACCCCGCCACTCTGCACACCCAACCACCACCATCCAGCACCCACACCCACCGACCACCATCCAGCACCCCACCACCATCAGCACCCACGCACAGCCACCACCATCAACGCCTGACCGCCATCCATCCTGCCCTGACCACCACCATCCTGCCCCTGACCACCGCAATCAGCACCACAACCACCACCGTCCAGCCCCCTGACCACCACCATCTAACACCCGCAACCACCGCAATCCAGCACCCTGACCACCACCATTCAACACCCACACCCACGCCACCACCATCCAGCACTCCCAACCCGCAATCAGCACCCCCTGACCACCGCCATCAGCACCTGACCACCGCAAAATCGCCACCCACAAAGCCACCGCCATCCAGCGCCTGACCACCACCAATCAGACCTGCAATACCGCAAATCCAGCGCCTGACCACCGCCGTCCAGCACCCACACCTGACCACCCACCAATCAGCACTCACAACCACCACCGTCAGCACCCACAAACCGCCGACGCACAAACGCCATCAGCACCCTACCACCATCCAGCACCCACCACCCCAATCACGCACGCCTGACCACCACCGTCAGCACCCTGACCTACCATCAGCACCCTGACCACCACCATCCTGCACCCACAGCCACCGCCATCCAGCATCTGTGCCACCACCTCCGCCCCTGACCACCACCGCTCCGCCACAATACCACCCATCAGCGCCTGACCACCACCATCAGCACTCGCAACCACCACTCTGCACCCTGACCACCACCATCAGCACCCGACCGCAATCCTGCACCACCGTGCCGCAAATCCAGCCTCCGCAACACCGCCGCTCAGCGCCGACCACCGCCAATCAGCACCCTGACCGCCACCATTCAACCCACAACACCACCGTCTCACCCTACCACCACCATCCAGCACCCACAACCACCACCACTCTGCCTGACCACCACCATCCAACACTCGCACCACCACCACTCTGCTGCACCACCATCAGCACCCTGACCACCACAATCCAGCACCCGCACCACCATCCAGCACCCACAACCACCACCGTCAGCACCCCCACCACCACCATCCAGCACCCACCACCACCATCCAACACCACACCACACCACCGTCAGCACCCACCACCACCACCATCTCAAGCACCCACCTGCCATCCAGCACCCTGACCGCCACCAGCGCCCTCCCCACCACCATCCAGCACCCGCCCCACCGCAATCCAGCCCCCTGACCACCGCCATCAGCACCCACAATACGCAATCACAACCATCACCCGCCACCATCAACACCCACCCCACCACCATCCAGCACACTACCGCCACACCGTCGCCGTCCAGCACCCACAACCACCACCCTGACCCATCTCACCCACCGTCCAGCACCCACCCCACCACCATCCCACAACCACCACCGTCAACACCCACACCATCCAACACCCACAACCACCACCATCCCACAACCATCACCCACCACCATCCAACAACCACACCACCACCATCCTACACCCACCACCACCACCATCCCACACCCACAACCACCACCATCCAACACCCACAACCACCACCATCCCACAACCATCACCCACCACCACACCCACAACCACCACCACCCTACACCCACAACCACCATCCACACCCCACAACCACCACCATCCTACACCCACAACCACACCATCCAACACCCACAACCACCACCATCCCACAACCACCACCACCATCCGACCCACACCACCACCACCCCACACCCACAACCACCACACTCCACACCCACCACCATCCTACACCCATCACCCAGGCACAGTGTGATGGGGGTCAAGCTTGAGGTTCTCTGATAACTACCCTGGGGAGGCCGTGTAAGGAGGCCTAGGGGCAGTCAGCCTGAGTTCCCTGAGACCACCCTGGAGGGGCGGAGGTGTGTGTGTGGGTCGACCAGCCTGGGTTCCCACGGGCTTAGCTCTACCAGTTTACACTGTCACCCTACACAAGGATTTCAAATGGAAAGGGGGGTGAAGGTGAAGGAGAGGGGTGAAGGGAGAGGGGAGAGGGGGTGAAGGGGGAGGATTCCAACAAGAAGTACGAATGAGATTATTCCCTTGTGTCTCTCCTACATGACAACCCGACTTGTACTCCTCAGCCCAGAGAACTTCCCAAAAGAGGGCGTGAGTCGTCTTCATGTGAAATTATTACATGCCACTTACCTTTACTGTAGAGTGACTCAAGAGTTTCGTTCTGTGGGTCACCAGAGCGATACTTCCGACGCCTTGTCATCCAGTTCAGACGAAGTTTCAATTGATTTATTATAATTCTCATTGTTGACCCCTACTGGTCAGGGGGCAGTGAGGGGAGACGGCGGGAGGGTGCTGACCGCTCCCCTTTCCTCCCTCTGCTGACCGCTGCCCCCCCCCTCCCCCTTCCTGCAGTACCCCTATTCTTCCATCCCTCCAACCCCACATCCCGCCCTCACCCTTCCCCGCCCACACACTTCACCGTATCTCCTCAGCCTCCACCCACATCATCCTCTTCACCCTCACACAATTCATCCCACCCACATACTGTACGCTCCTTTTCACGACCCAGATAACACACGTCACATATCGACAGTTATTTTATATATATATATATATATATAGTGACATTTCAATATTTTCCTCATTTGGTTAAGTTATGCTTACTGTAGTCAGTTAAGGTTAGGTTAGGTGCATCATTCAAACGGAGAGATAACTAAATTTCAAATGTTTATAACTAATATATCAACTGACTTAACCTAAATTAAAGTAACCAAACCAAACCAAACCTAATCTAATCTAACCAAACCAAACCAAACCAAAAACCAAAGCAAACCAAACCTAACAGCAAACCCCCTGCAACACCTTCACTTAATACACTGCTCTCTCCTCTGTTTGCTCACTTCTCTGGCCACACTGCTCTTTCTCTTATTTACTGCTCCTTCTCTATTTTTCTCACTACTCTGTTACACTGCTCACTACTCTGGCCACACTGCTCTACTCTGGCCACTCTGCTCTACTCTCTTTGGTTCATTAAAAAGGTCACGATAGGTAATTACAGAACGATAGAATTATAATTAAGTTGACAATATAACCAAACCTAACCACAGAGGGCAATAACGCCATAGCCAGTGTAATTATCAACGGGAATAATAATAATAATAATAATAATAATAATAATAATAATAATAATAATAATATTAATAATAATAATAATAATAATAATAATAATAATAATAGTAATAATAATAATAATAATAATAATAGTAATAATAATAATAATAATAATAATAATAATAATAATAATAATAATAACAATAATAATAAACGAAATATTAACCTAACCAAAATAAATTACATGAGAACAATGAAAGATTAGAACAATAACCAGTTCATCACATAAGAACAATGCGGAAATATAACAATTCCAGTTATAATAATTATATTAATAAGCGATGAAATTATACAATAAGCAACGAGGAAAAAAATATGAATTAGTTCATTACTAAAGTAAACGAAAAGTAATAAATAACCAAACATATAATTAATTGAATAATGTATATTTAGACATCACAATAAACACCAGTAACTAAAACACGCGTTAAGTTACCAGGCCACGCCCGGTGGAGGGACGGGAGATGCTGTACGACCTCCCCTGGGCCACCCTCACCTCCTTACCAAATTTTAGCTCACTATTTTCAAAACTGTAAATTAATATGGAGCGCGCGCGCGCTTACACACACACACACACACACACACACACACACAAAATATATATATATATATATATATATATATATATATATATATATATATATATATATATATATATATATATATATATATATATATATATATATATGCAAGTAAATCACTGTAAATCACTCCTAATATTATACCTAATGCATGTCTAAGCTGCCGGATATCTAGTTAATTACATCTGACGTGTAAGGTGAGGCACATATAAATTCTACTGGAAGCTGCACACACCTGGCGTGGACCTTCTTTATGCCACATGTACTGTACTGTACTGTACTGTACTATACTGTACTGTGCTGTGCTGTACTGTACTGTGCTGTACTGTACGGTAGTGTACTGCACTCCACTGCACTGTACTGTACTGTACTGTACTGTACTGCACTCTACTGTACTGCACTGTGCTGTACTGTACTGTGTTGTGCTGTGCTGTACTGTACTGTACTGTACTCTACTGTACTGCACTGTGCTGTACTGTACTGTGTTGTGCTGTGCTGTACTGTACTGTACTGTGCTGTACTGTGCTGTACTGTGCTGTACTGTACTGTACGGTACTGTACTGCACTCTACTGTACTGCACTGTGCTGTACTGTACTGTGTGCTGCTGTACTGTGTGCTGTACTGTACTGTGCTGTGCTGTACTGTACTGTACTGTACTGTGCTGTACTGTGCTGTACTGTGCTGTACTGTACTGTACGGTACTGTACTGCACTCTACTGTACTGTGCTGTACTGTACTGTGTTGTGCTGTGCTGTACTGTACCGTGTTGTGCTGTGCTGTACTGTACTGTGTTTTGCAAGGTGGTACAAACGGGTTCATTCTGTGGTGATCATGGAAACTTGTACCAGTACACACGCGACTGGCATTACTTGTGGTATTTCAACATAAACAAGAGATATTTACTTACAATATAGTAGAGTCGACCTTCTACTCAATGGTCACAGTACAGTATATCCCTTCATGATAAATATCTACAAAATATAAATGATAATGATACTAAAATATACGTCCTCTTGTATATAATCAGAGACTATTAACAACTATATACTCAGCTATTCCGGGTCATAATAAAACACATCACTTGTTGTATACGTGTTTTAGGACAGACTGTTGAAAACCATAACCTGTTGGTGGTCAGTAACGAGGCTTAATAAGACTCTTTATTTGACCGTGATGATGACTCTACCTTACTTATTTCAACACCTGTTCGTACCGGTTAGCGAGGCTGTTACACTGCTAATTAGAGAGAGAGAGAGAGAGAGAGAGAGAGAGAGAGAGAGAGAGAGAGAGACTGCCTTGTACTGTACTGTGTTATAATAATAATAATAATAATAATAATAATAATAATAATAATAATAATAATAATAATTAACGGTTTATTGAAAGAGCATGGCAGCCGGAAGGCTTGGTGTCACATTTTAGTTGTCACATGTTTGGTGTCACATGCTTGGTGCCCCTGTTAGTTGTCACATGCTTGGTGTCATATGTTAGTTGTCATGTGTTACTTGTCACATGTTTGGTGTCACATGCTTGGTGTCTCATGGTAGTTGTCACGTGTTACCTGTCACATGTTTGATGTCACATGTTAGTTGTCACATGCTTGGTGTCACATGTTAGTTGTCACATGTTTGGTGTCACATATTACTTGTTACATGTTTGGTGTCACATGCTTGGTGTCACATGTTAGTTGTCACGTGTTACCTGTCACATGTTTGATGTCACATGTTAGTTGTCACATGTTTGATGTCACATGTTAGTTGTCACATGTTTGATGTCACATGTTAGTTGTCACATGTTTGGTGTCACATGTTACATACGAGAGCTGGTGTGTCTCGGGGTAATTTCATACTTAATATTAATGATAAAAAAAATATATATATAATAATAATAATAAAAATAAAAATAAAAATAAAAATAAAAATAAAAATAAAAATAAAAATAAAAATAATAATAATAATAATAATAATAATAATAATAATAATAATAATAATAATAATAATAATAATAATAATAATAATAATAATAATTGTTTTCTCTTTATATGTTCATCTCAATACAACATGGCGACTCACTTTTTGCAGATAATGTGTAAAATATGTTTATATCTATAAAGGAGTCTGAATTATTATCTACTGTAGATTTTAGCCTAATAAATCATCTCGTGTTGCCAATGTGGTAATGGCTTTGCTGTCGGTGTTTGGGTATTCAAAGTTTAGTTAATAAAGGAATACTAATGTTCAGGGTCTAAGAATACAGAGTAAATATTTATGTAGAATCGGTATTTGAAGTTTCATGTCTTGTTTTGGTTAATAGTTAAGTTATTATGTATTCCGTCTTTTGAACCTTCGCTAAAAAAAAAAGTTCAATTTCGCAATACAAAAACACATATTCGTTAAAATAAAGTACATACAGTATATATTCACTGAGAAAAATCACATATTCGACAACAAAAAATCGCAAAAAAAAATATTCGCTAAAAAAACATATTTGCCGCCAGAGGAGACAAGAGTGACCGAGAGGACTTGTACAATTCCCTGGGAGAAAACACCAGATATATCTACATGAAACTAACTGTGATAATCGACTGTTTTCCTCACACTTACTTCTAACTGTCATATGTTTCTCAGTCATATAAACATTCCATTACCCACCCAAAAAATATAACTACATATTCGTAAACATATTTGTAAAAATAAAAAAAGTACATAAGACTGTACTTCATATTATACCCAAGAACGTTGACACAGAGTTACCAAATAAAAACAACAACAACAGACCTGCATTATTACCGTGACCGAGAGAGTGTTGGGAGGCCGTGTGATGGCTGAGACTCCTATTGCTGCTGCCCTCACACGTCCCTCACATAAAACACCCTGACAAAAACATAATAGGTGGGGAACTTATAACATGGAGGACGGGATTATTTTTATCTATCAGGGCTTTGAGACCTCCCACACTCACTGGTGGGAAACACTGGCTCTTAATGACGAAGGTAACACGCCGCCAGGTATGACCGGTGAACTTTGTGTTGTTTTTCGGTGGTAACTCTGACCCCACGTCTCTTGAACCCTGTCTGCCTGAACTCTGTATTACACATTACACCACAGCACGTCCTTGCCACAGTACATACCACCACAACAGTACACACACAGCGGTAACATGAGCCACACATATATTTTCACCACAGCACATTCATTCACTACACTACAACACCTACAACTCCTCTACTACAACACCTACACAACACCTGTACTACAACACCTCCACAGTAACAACACCTACGCTACAACACCTACACAACGCCTGTACTACAACACCTACACAATAACAACACCTACGTTGCAACACCCCTACTACAACACCTACACAACACCTGTACCACAACACCTACACAATAACAACACCTACACAACACCTATCCTACAACACCTCCACAATAACAACACCTCCACAATAACAACACCTCCACAATGTCAACACCTACGCTACAACACCTGTACTACGACACCTCCATAATAACAACACCTACGCTACAAAACCTACACAACACCTCCACAATAACAACACCTACACAACACCTGTAGCACAACACCTACACAATAATAACACTTGTACTACAACACCTACACAATAACAACACCTACGCTACAACACCTACGCAACACCTGTACTACAACACCTACACAATAACAACTATAACACACAAGGGTACGCGTCCTCTTGCCCCGCCTGAGAGAGGAGTCACCTTCGCGTCCACTATTAATGGCATCCACTTTTTCTGCAACAAGATTTTGATATGATCTATATTGTGCATTATTTCGCTCATTTGCATAATATTCTAATCCATTTCGTGAACAATGGACCAAGAATAAAATACTCTTATCAGGTTTAAGCTTCTACTCTATATATATAATATATCCCTAGCGTGAGAGAAACGTTCATTTATATAATACAGTATACCAGACGCCAGAGCTCATGAACTGCCTGTAATATCTAGTAACTCATAATACAGGTATATCCACAGTCGTCTTATTATAGATCTTTACAGTATCCACATTTTGTATCACTTAACCAGTTATTCCTGATTCTGTAAAAATATCTTATTTACTGGGTGATAATATTCTAAATGTCTTCATCATCGTCTTGTTCCGCCAGAGGAGAGTTTGTAAATGTTCTTACCGCCCCCCTTGGGCTGTGGTGTGTGTGTGTGATGTCTACAAGGTCAGGTTGGTGGCTGACTGGCAGGAGAGCGTCACGATACTCATAGGGCCTCAACTCTTTCTTTCACCTGCATCACATAACTCTTTGGATGCCAACGGTGTCTGACTGACTGACTGACTGACTGTCTGTCTGACTGACTGACGAACTGGCTAAATGAATGACTGACCAGCTGACTAAATAACTGATTGTTTGATTGACCGACTGACTGACTGATTAATTGACTGACTGACTGACTGACTGACTGACTGACTGAATGACTGACTGACTGACTAATTAACTAAATAACAGACTATATGACTAGACAACTGACGGACTGACTGACTGACTATTAATTAAATGACTGACTGACTAAATGATTAAACGACTGACTGACTGACTGACTAAAATAGCTCTCTAACTAACTGAGTGGCTGACTAACTGCCTGTCTGACTATATGACTAAGCAAATGACCGACCGACTAAATGACTGACTGACTGACTGACTGACTGACTGACTGACTGACTGACTGAGTGACTGACTGACTGACTGACTGACTGTCTGACTGACGAACTGGCTAAATGACTGACTGACCAGCTGACTAAATGACTGTTTGATTGACCGACTGACTGACTGATTAATTGACTGACTGACTGACTGACTGACTGACTGACGAACTGGCTAAATGACTGACTGACCAGCTGACTAAATGACTGATTGTTTGATTGACTGACTGACTGACTGATTAATTGACTGACTGACTGACTGACTGACTGACTGACTGACTGACTGACTGACTGACTGACTGACGAACTGGCTAAATGAATGACTGACCAGCTGACTAAATGACTGATTGTTTGATTGACCGACTGACTGACTGATTAATTGACCGACTGACTGACCGACTGGACTGACTGACTGACTGACTGACTAACTAAATAACAGACTATATGACTAGACAACTGACGGACTGACTGACTGACTATTAATTAAATGACTGACTGACTAAATGATTAAACGACTGACTGACTGACTGACTAAAATAGCTCTCTAACTAACTGAGTGGCTGACTAACTGCCTGTCTGACTATATGACTAAGCAAATGACCGACCGACTAAATGACTGACTGACTGACTGACTGAGTGACTGACTGACTGACGAACTGGCTAAATGACTGACTGACCAGCTGACTAAATGACTGACTGTTTGATTGACCGACTGACTGACTGATTAATTGACTGATTGACTGACTGACGAACTGGCTAAATGACTGACTGACCAGCTGACTAAATGACTGATTGTTTGATTGACCGACTGACTGACTGATTAATTGACTGACTGACTGACTGACTAAAATAGCTCTCGAACTAACTGAGTGGCTGACTAACTGCCTGTCTGACTATATGACTAAGCAAATGACCGACCGACTAAATGACTGACTGACTGACTGACTAAACAACTGACTAAGTGACTGACTGACTGACTGACTAAACAACTGACCAACTAACTGACTGACTGACTGACTGATTAACTGAGTGACTGACTGACTGACTAACTGAACAACTGACTAACTAACTGACTGACTGACTAACTGAGTGACTGACTGACTGACTAACTGAGTGACTGACTGACTGACTAACTGAACAACTGACTGACTGACTGACTATTATTCTCATTTTATCACACATTCACCTCATCTTTAGTCGACCATAAACTCCATAAAGAAACAGACGAGTGGGTTAAACCAGCACGTTTACGGGAGATTTGGACCATTAAATTTTTTTGGGGGTGACCTCGCCGCTAAAGGTCACGGAACAGGGAACACTGGGGTAAGGAACACTAGGGTATGGAACACTAGAGTAGGGAACACTAGGGTAAGGAACACTAGGGTATGGAACACTAGGGTATGGAACACTAGGGTATGGAACACTAGAGTAGGGAACACTAGGGTAAGGAACACTAGGGTATGGAACACTAGAGTAGGGAACACTAGGGTAAGGAACACTAGGGTATGGAACACTAGGGTATGGAACACTAGGGTATGGAACACTAGAGTAGGGAACACTAGGGTAAGGAACACTAGGGTATGGAACACTAGAGTAGGGAACACTAGGGTTAGGGGAACACTAGGGTATGGAACACTAGTAGGTAAGGAACACTAGGGTATGGAACACTAGGGTATGGAACACTAGGGTATGGAACACTAGAGTAGGGAACACTAGGGTAAGGAACACTAGGGTATGGAACACTAGAGAACACTAGGGGGAACACTAGGGTAAGGAACACTAGGGTAAGGAACACTAGGGTATGGAACACTAGGGTATGGAACACTAGAGTAGGGAACACTAGGGTATGGAACACTAGGGTATGGAACACTAGGGTATGGAACACTAGAGTAGGGAACACTAGGGTAAGGAACACTAGGGTATGGAACACTAGGGTATGGAACATCTAGGAAACACACTAGTAGGGAACAAGGGAACACTAGGGTATGGAACACTAGGGTAGGAACACTAGGTATGGAACACACTAAGGAACACTAGGGGTAGGGAACACTCACTAGGTATGGAACACTAGAGTAGGGTAGGGAGGGAACACTAGGGTATGGAACACTAGAGTAGGGAACACTAGGGAACGGAACACTAGGGTAGAGTAGGGAACACTAGGGTATGGACACTAGGGTATGGAACACTAGGGTATGGAACACAAGAGTAGGGAACACTAGGGTAAGAAACACTAGGGTATGGAACACTAGGGTATGGAACACTAGAGTAGGGAACACTAGGGGGAACACTAGGGTATGGAACACTAGAGTAGGGAACACTAGGGTAAGGAACACTAGGGTATGGAACACTAGGGTATGGAACACTAGAGTAGGGAACACTAGGGTAGGGAACACTAGGTTAAGGAACACCAGGGTATGGAACACCAGGGTATGGAACACTAAGGTAAGGAACACTAGGGAAGGGAACACTAGAATAGGGAGCAAAAAATCATGGAACACAAGGGTATGGAACACTAAGGTGGGGAACACTAAAGTGGGGAACACTAGGGTATGGAGCACTAGGGAATGGAACACTAGGGTATGGAACACTAGGGTATGGAACACTAGGGTAAGACACATTCGGGTAAGAAACACTAGGGTATGAAACACTAGGGTATGAAACACTAGGGTACGGAACACTAGGAGAGGGAACATTATGAACCATAACTATCACACCTTTGCAAAGACAGATCTTCAACAGAGTATACCAAGGGGGGGTGTCCTCTCTCTCTCTCTCTCTCTCTCTCTCTCTCTCTCTCTCTCTCGCTCTCTCTCATGTACTAAAAGGAAATTCACACGGTATAAGCGACACACACACACACACACACACACACACACACACACTGTAATAAGACAATGTTTTCTGGGGAGGAATATTTGTTTATATATTCACGGTCAGAAGGTGTCAACATTCTACATCTTATAATGATGATTGAAAGTATCCACATTCTAAATAGTTCGTTAAGGTAAGGTGTCTACAGTCAACACCTCATAATGGAGACGAAAACAGCTTAGGTTCTTGGTGGTGTTGTGAATAAACACGAGAGCAGTGGTACATGTTGATGGCCAGCAGTGTTCCCTCCTCCCCAGGCCCGCCACTACTGGAGGCAGGAAGCACCATTGATCGCCTCACCCACCATCACGCATATCGCTGTTCCATCGTGAAAAAAAAAGGATAAATCCAGGGAACCACCATTTCTATACTATTCTTTTATGTAATATTAATTTAATGAAGTATATATCGGTAAGTTGGTATGTACTGTCACTCGTAAGTTTGAGCGGCATCTTTGTGAAGTTGCCCAACAAGCCATCTGAGGTGGTGTGTTGGTGTTGGGTGCCGCGGAATGACCCGCTGTGAGCCACACCCGGCATCACACTGGTGTGGCGGCGGCGGCGGGTGTTGTTGTACAAGAAACTCAACACACGGCAAATGCTAATGTTGCGGATAGTCACGCGACGCTCCAACAACACCCACGTTGTCTGCCTGCAGGGCCTCAGCCACCGTGAAGCGAGAAATGCTTACTGTTGGTGGCCACTGAATAAAACAAGATCGTGCTGTTCCTTTTACAAGAGGCTAGACTTCCACGCCTCTCTCACTCACTCACCCACCATACAGTGCATAAGAAAAAGATTTGTACCATAAACGAGAAAACACGACACTTCAAAATTCCGTTCCTATTTTTACTTACAAAATGATAATTTAATAAACATCATGTATAACACAGTGATACAACGACAGCAGTAAGAACTGAACATAATATAACTAGTATAATAACGTCTCCAGTAATGTGCACTTATACGTGGTCCAACATTTTCCCAGGCTACGGCAAATGAGATATGTGACAAGCGACATCTGCGTGTGGCGGCGGGCTGACCATTGGCCAGGCTGCGGCTCTGATGGGAGGGGAATTTCAAAAGTCAAAAGTCAAAATCTATTGCGACCCCATCGAGGAAATTGAATGGGTGGGGGTCGCACCCTCTCCCTCTTCCTTTTAGTTTTGTAAAGTGAAATGGCCGGGTATCGTTTATGAGTCGGTTTTAATTTGGTCGGTTGGGGTCGGCTCTAAGACGTTTTTCACTCTAAAACAGCTGTCGGGGTCAGAAGGGCGGTCAAGGGGTGGCGGGGGTGGGTTGGGGTGGGTGGGGGAGTTATAGCCACTGGACATCTGCGGCTTCACTACCACCCCCCCCAAACACTGATTTATCTACACGTGATCTACATCGCCGATAAACATTTTTAGAGCACATGAACCACATTTCTGCTGGCATGACGGTTAACCGACCACCCTCTCCCTCTGTGCTGGACGACGATGTTCAGAGCAGTAGTTCCTTGCATCACTTATGTCAATTTTAATACTAACTATATACACCTGTACCAAGTTGAACATGTTACTACGCTGTACATTTCAGTAATTTGTGGTTTATATTTGTTAATTATTGGGTTTAATCTGGTTTAACTATTTATTTACTACATTTTTTTAAGTCCTCACGGGCTGTAGGTTTCGTCACCGTCCTCCAGAAGACATAAGGGCTGGGAACAAATTCTTTAAGTGTACAGCCGTTGGTACATTGTGGAGGGAAAAAAACGCGATGCCCTTAAAGAGAAGAAAAGAAAGAGTGTGAGAGCGCGCGGGAGCGAGTGAGTGCAGGAGGTTCTCACATAAACTGACCCCCACTATTATGACCTTTGGCCACATTTTGAGTCTTTTGGTCACGCTGCGGCCGTTGTCCAGTGGCCCTGGCTGGTGGGAGCCCGCATGTGGCGTCCACACTACACGTGCAACTCCCTGGCCCCTGCTCCGCCTCGCCCTCACAGCTGTACTAAGTATCTGCACACTGACAAGTTTCATCATGACCACAGGCGTGCTGCAGCCATCAACAGCTGGACCTGAGCACGACGGAGCCGTTCATGACTCCCACATCAACATTCCTGTGACCCAACACAACTGTTCCCAGTTTTTCGGGATTTGTGGTTAGGAAAGGGTCCAGGAGGCCATTTAGATGTTTGTCCACGCGATGAAGCACCATTGTCCAGCTCTCAGCGCCTCCACCCCATTCCCTCCCACTCGACCCCTCACCCCCGGTCACCCCACCCACACCAACACCCACACCTCTCACCAACATCCACACCAACACCCATAGCCCACACTAACACCCACCAAAAGTTAAATCCTCATGGTTAATCGGATGTATAGTGGATCAATCTCACTGAGAGACTGCTGGTAAAGGGGGGAGAGGGTAGATGTGACACCGTAGCCCTGGAGGGTGTAGGAGGAAGCTGCAGCCGTTGTGTCCAGCACTGACACCGTCAACTCTGAGGTCGCCCATAATTTACTCTTTAGGCCATGTCCACTCTTTTATGTAACACTGATCGCCTACTTATGCCGAGGTTCCCTGACACATCCGGCTGACCTTAACGTTCACACAATTTAAGGGTCAAAATGCCCGCAGGAGACGTGCTCGGTGAAGCCTCTTGTGCAGTTCGACGGAAGCTACCGGTCAGCTGCTGTCTGTGACATCTTGCGGCCGACACTTGGTGGCGCCTCGCTGACCAGCACCTGGGCGTAACCTTCACCCACACTAGGACGCAGAAACAAACACGTTACTCAAAGGATGTATCAAACTAAAAGTATTCTATAAATAACTCATTATTTTTTTTGAGTCATGATAAATTAAACAGTAAGAAATAATGACAGGTCCAAAGTATTACAGCACACAAGCGCCTGAGGGTGTCGCGCGGGTCAGCGGTCAGTGGGGCGGGGTTGACTACTTGACAGTGACCGCCGCCCACCCACATTACTCACCCTTAACACTCATATATAATACTTCGTAAGTAATGTCAACTAAATAAATATTTAGATCTTAGTTTTAATTTGCCTGAGTAATATTGTGAGGAATACTTCCCTGTTGTGGGTCAAGGAGGAGGAGGAGGAGGAGGAGTCGGCGCAGGAAGTGAGAAAGTGGAGGCAAGGAAGGAGGATGGTGGAGGCCTCCCTGTGGTGAACCCGAAGTGGCTACTGGCGTCCACAGCTCAGATTTTTGTCGGTTTGATTTCGTGGTCAAGAGAGAGGTGTGTCAGGGGTCGACCGAGGTAAATGCGATTACATGTGTGTTATGTGTTGCCTCGGCCACTCTTGAGGGGCACCAGTGAAGCCAAGTGGGGGTGGTGGGGTGAGGGGCACCAGTGAAGCCAAGTGGGGGTGGTGGTGGGGTGGGGCACCAGTGAAGCAAGGGGGGTGGGGTGAGGGGCACCAGTGAAGCCAAGGGGGGTGGTGGTGGGGTGGGGTGAGGGGCACCAGTGAAGCCAAGGGGGTGGTGGTGGGGTGAGGGGCACCAGTGAAGGAGTGGTGGTGGGGGTGAGGGCACCAGTGAAGCCAAGTGGGGTGGTGGTGGGTGAGGCACCAGTGAAGCCAAGTGGGAGTGGTGGTGGGGTGAGGGGCACCAGTGAAGCCAAGGGGTGGTGGTGGGGTGAGGGGCACCAGTGAAGCCAAGTGGGGTGGTGGGGTGAGGGGCACCAGTGAAGCCAAGTGGGGTGGTGGTGGGTGAGGGGCACCAGTGAAGCCAAGTGGGGTGGTGGTGGGGTGAGGGGCACCAGTGAAGTGAAGCCTGTATCACTAAGCCCCTTTATCACCAGTCATCTCTAAACATCCTGTCTGTCTGTACACGTCGTCTCTGCACACAAGTCGTCTCGTACACAGGTCGTCTCCACAAACACACAGGTCGTCTCGTGCACACACGTCGTCTCGTACACAGGTCGTCCTTGTACACAGGTCGTCCTGCACACAGGTCGTCACATAGGTCGTCCTCGTACATAGGTCGTCCGCACACAGGTCGTCGCACAGGTCGTACACAGGGTCTGTCTCGTCACACAGGTCGTCTCTCGTCTAGGTCGTCCTGTCATAAGTCGTCCACAAGTCGTCTCGTACTCGTACAATAAGTCGTCCTGCACACAAGTCGTCTCGCACACACACAGGTCGTCTCGTACATAGGTCGTCTCTGCACACAGGTCGTCTCGAACACAAGTTGTCTCGTACACAGGTCGTCTCTGCACACAAGTCGTCCTTGCACACAAGTCGTCTCGTACACACGTCGTCTCGTACACAGGTCGTCCGTACACAAGTCGTCTCTGTACACGTCGTGTACACAAGTCATCTCCACTCGTCGCGCACAAGTCGTCTGTACACAAGTCGTCTCGTAGTCGTCCTGTACACAAGTCGTCCGTATACAGGTCGTCCCACACAGGTCGTCCTGCACACAGGTCGTCTCGCACAGGTCGTCTCGAACACGTTGTCTCGTACGGGTCGTCCTGCACTCGTCCTGCACACAGGTCGTCTAGCACATAAGTCGTCTCTCACACGTCGTCTCGTACACACGTCGTCTCGTACACACGTCGTTCGCGTACACACGTCGTCTCGCACACAGGTCGTCTCGTACACAGGTCGTCTCACACAAGTCGTCTCGTACACAACGTACACAGGTCGTCCCGTACACATGTCGTCCGTCAAGTCGTCTCGTACACAGTCGTCGTCCGTACACAGGTCGCGTCGTCTGCACACACACGTAATATCAAAGTCGTCTACATACACAGTCGTACACAAGTCGTCCGTACACGTCGTCTCGTACACAAGTCGTCTCTGCACACACGTACACAAGTCGTCTCACACATCGTACAAGGTCTCGTACACAAGTCGTCGTCACAAGTCGTCTCGTACACAGGTCGTCTAGTACACAAGTCGTCCTGTACATATGTCGTCTCGAACACAGGTCGTCCTATCGTCTCGTACACAGTCGTCGTCTACATACACACGTCGTCTCGTACACAGGTCGTCGTACACACAAGTCGTCTCGTACATAGTACACAGGTCGGTCGTACACAAGTCGTCCTGCACACATCGTCGTACACATCGTACACAAGTCGTCTCGTACACAAGTCGTCTCGTACACAGGTCGTCTCGTACACAATCGTACACAAGTCCTCGTACACAAGTCGTCTCGTACACAAGTCGTCTCGTACACAAGTCGTCTCGAACACAACTTGAGCGTGTCGTTCCGTACATAAGAAAAGACTAGAAGACTACAGTAATGATATTAATAATTATCATATGTCTATAATTAGATTGGGATAAGCTGGATTAGATAGGGTTAGGTTAGGTTACGATAGGTAAGTTGAAATGACTTAGGTTAGGTCAAGTTAGGATAAATTAGGTTCTTAATTCTATATTGAGTTTGGTTAAGTTCGGTTAGTTTAGTTTAGTTTGGTAAGTTTGGAGAAGCTAAATAAAACTTTGAGAGGTTATGTAAGATTAAGCTAGGATGGGATGGTTCAGGTTCGATTAAGTTAGGTTGGGTTAAAGGTAGGATGGAATGGGTTAGGTTAGATTAAGTTAGGTTATAAGTTTGATTAGGTTTAGATTAGGCTAGGGTAGGGTAAGTTTGGTTGGATTAGTTTAGGTTAAATCAGGTAAACTAGGTTGGGTTGGGTTATTAAATGAATTCTAATTATCTTGAATGATTGTATGAGATATCCTGTGTACGAAAAGTCACATGTATGTTTATGTGCCGGACTAAACGACCTTTATCCATAATGCTCCAGTTTATCTTCAACATACGACGCACAGTGATCCATACACCGCCATCTACCGGCCCTCTACGGCTCACTACACGACCACAGCTTCTCAGCCACCATACTAGAATATCGTTTGTGACCTGCCAGCCCACAACACCCACCTCTCTCACAAACCCTCACAGTAAACAATAATGCCACTTAGCTGACACTGGCTCATTACACCGACGTATTTCACTGTAATTGCACTGCAGTGCTACACCCACCAGAGTTAAGGTACAGTACGTGATACCGACCAAAATGATTTAACTGCCTTATAATGTAATAATGGTCGCCTCTGTGTTCGAAGATTAGCAAACTGAGCGGGAATTTGTTTAAGGTAGTTAAGCTGCCGCCAACATCATAACCACACCAGTATGACCCAGTGTTAATGAATGACCCAGGAAGACCGGATAACTCACCAACTGCACTGGCTAACCAATTACCCTGGAACATGATCCACCAATCGATTAACATTTAGACCTTATATCCTGCTGGGTAGACAGGCAAGAGGCGTCAAGAAATTTGCCCCAGCAGGATTTCACCCTACCAGGGGGTCGAGCACAAGGTTACTAGCTGATCACTACACCATGGGACCCCTTAAAAGTAACACATAGAATGTACCACCTCACTGCATCATGCACGTCGCGAGAGTAGCATATTTTCCTAAATCATAAAACGGTGATATGTGGAAGTGTTTACCGTGAGATATGATCAATGGAGCCTCAGCACACTGAGTATTAAGCCCCGGTACATAGAAGGAACAAACCAACCAACACTGACACTCGACTTCCTTCATCTTCCAAACTGTAAAGGTAGTAGTACCCATTCACAGCTGGGTCGACTGTGGGGGAACTCGGGCTCGAACTAACGATCCTGAAGATAGGAAGAGAGTGCTGTGTCCAGTCGTCTGCTGTAATAAACAGAGGCAGAGTACACCTCCCTACACAGTACACCCTCTACACAGTACACCTCCCTACACAGTACACCCGCTACACAGTACACCCTCTACAGTACCTCCCTACATACAGTACACCTCCCTACAGTACACCTCTGTACAGTACACCTCCCTACACAGTACACCTCCCTACACAGTACACCTCCTACACAGTACACACTCCTACAGTACACCTCCTACACAGTAAACCTCCCTAAAATTTTACTTCCCTACATTACACACCTCTACATAGAACTCCCTCCCTACACAGTACACCTCCCTACACAGTATACCTCCCCTACACAGTACACCTCCCCTACCAGTACACCTCCCTACACACAGTACACCTCCCTACACAGTACACCTCTACATAGAACTCCTCCCTACACAGTACACCTCCCTACAGTACACCTCCCCTATACAGTACCACCTCCCTACACACAGTACCACCTCCCCTACACACACCCTCCTACCACAGTAAACTGCTCCCTACACAGTACACCTCCCTACACTGTACACACTCCTACACAGTACACCTCCCTGCAGTACACCTCCCTACAGTACACCTCCCAACACAGTACACCACCCTATGCAGTACACCTCCCTACACAGTACACCACCCTATACAGTACACCTCCCTACACAGTACACCTCTCTACACAGTACACCTCCCTACACAGTACACCTCCCTACACAGTACACCCTCTACATAGTACACTCCTTATACAGTTCACCCCCTACAGTCTACACAGTACACCTCCCTATACAGTACACCCTCCACACAGTACACCTCCCTACACAGTACACTCCCTATACAGTACACCCTCTACACGGTACACACCTCTACAGTGGCACAGTACACTTAACAAGACAGCCAGAGGAGAAAGCTGGACATTTTTTTCCCCGAGGTGTAGTGCATGTGTGTCACATTAACAGATCGGTGCTCCTCCTGCCCATTGTTTGTTTATGCACTAGTGATCACAACCCCTGTGAGCCCCCACGATAATTGCTGCCTGCACAGAAAAGCAAGAATCTTAATTTCCAACTTAACATCATCTGACATTTAAGCTGCATAAAAGAGACCCACTTGGAGAACTTGCACGGTCCTGGTCGAGCGGGGAGAAAGGCAAGACCCGACACCCTCCACCAGTGAAGTTGGTAATGTTGCCGCCTATAGTACGTGTGATACAGGTGGCCAGGTAGCCATGTACTGTACGTCACACTCAGAAGGTCAATGTGAGCACAACTAACACGAGGATCACCTGGACTGTGCTAATCGTGTTTTTGTTTTTTTTGTAACAGTATATGTAAGGTTTTTTTTATTGTCCTCTGCTCCTTGATGACGATATTTGCTTGTTAGGAAGATCGACGCTACTCACTACATGACTAGTGTAATGAATAAAGGCCAGTAAACTGTCAACACACAAACTGTATGGTAAACTTTCACTAAGATAGCAACAGCAAAGCATAAGGTCTGGCGGTACACTCTTGTCTGCTGGAGGAACACATCTGCAGCTCCGGGTGGTGAGGAGCCTGGCGTCTGCAGTGTGAGAGATACAGCTGACGCTCAGGATACTGATGTAGTGGCCGCTAGCTCCTGGGGATGTGACACCATCTACAGAAAGACGATTCCTTCTCCTCGAGACAAGAATTATAATGATCCTGAATGACCTGACCCAAGAATATGTGTTGAGTCACTGCCAAGAACTTGCTCTGCGAAAAAAACAATATGTAAATTGTGGCAACACCCACAGTATTAACCACCGGTCCAACAACATGGCTGCCAGTACTGAGACATTGAGGATTGAGTGTTGCGGGTTGACAGCCATAAGTGGTCTGGCATATCCCAAGATCTGACAAAAGATCAAAATCTTGTATTATAATTGTGTGTGTACCAGGATGAGTCTTGTGTCAATAAGTTCACGAGAAAAAACTTGTTCACCTGTAAACTGACGAAACTTATCAACCATCACAGGACTTACAGTATAAACCTTCTAATCAACAAAGAATAAAAAACTTGATGGACACAACAGCATGTGTATGTTGGTCCAGTAGTGGCCACGACGACTCCATCCCCTCCAGTCCAGTAAAAAATAAAGAACCCTTATCCTCACTACCACACCTTGTCATGACGCGTTTACTACACCAGGTGAACTTAATTAATGGTTTAAAACACAAAGACATTCCTTTTACCCGAGTTAAAGTAGAACAGACACAGCAAGGAGCGAGGAGGAAAAACGCATCTTATAAGTACAATGAACAGCTCTTTGTGGAGAGGAAAGTTAGAGAGGCGAGGCAGGAGCGTGACGGAATTGCTGCAAGCATTCTGTTGGTGAACATGTGGCGGCCCACACCACGGTGGCGCTTGTCCAGTGTCCGTGAGGGTGTGTCTGTTGCCTCGCACTCACCATCTACACTGTCGACCAGTGATCCCACCCACACTCTCCACTACCAGTGTTATCAGTGAGTGACTCGGGTACACTACACAGACACTGTATGTGTGTGTGAAGGTTGATGTGTACTACATGTGTCGCCGTGATCATGTAGAGGTGTGCCCAACAACACTGATGTAGCCCCCTATAAGACACATTAAAATCGGGGAAGTCTTAATTGCTTTGTATAACTGCACATATTGTTTGATGTAATTTCATGTTTAATTGAGAACAGTATAAATGCGTTCTCATCTGAATGCATCTGACCTCTCCTTGCCAAAAATGTAAAATTTTTAACATTTCATTTTTTTCAATGGTAAAAAATATTGTTTGTATCCAATAACGTTCAACCTCTGCTTTCCCGTAATGGTCGTCATATGCCGTCTTGTTCTAGTTTCTTATTTACGCTATACAATACGTGATCTGCTTCCCATTACTCGATCCTATAACGGGCGGGCTAGTGGCTTATACACCATATGTTCAGAACACTGCAATTGCCTCTTGACCGGTGTTTTCTTCTTTTAAATCTTTTCTCATAGATTAACACATTAGGGGAAGTGACCACTCTCTCAGTTTCCATCCACCCACAATGTGCAGTGTAAAGTTATTTTATTTAGTTTTAATTTCGTATTACTCAAACTGAAGCTTCGCATACTAAAATTTCAGTTCCGTCAAAGTTTCCACAGTTTGTAGGAGCATCAAGTTGAGGCGTCATCTTGCAGTCATCACAATACAATACTTTCTTCTTTCTTTATTTGTTCCTATATTTTTCAAGGTACAAAAAATCACATACAAGACCACATCTGACCTCACATGCTAATCTTTACCCACGGAAACCAAAACATTGTATACACACCTCACCATCACCGCTACACTCCACACACCTCACCATCACCGCTACACTCCACACACCTCACCATCACCGCTACACTCCACACACCTCACCATCACCGCACAGTCCACACCTCACCATCACCACACCCACACCCCTACATCACCCCCATCACGCACACCACAACACACCACCCACCCCACCACCACACCCACCCCACCACCCCACCCCACACCACCACACACCTCACCATCACCGCTACACTCACACACCTCACCATCACCGCTACACCAACACACCTCACCATCACCCACACCCACACACCCACCATCACCACACACACCACCATCACCCACCTCAACACCTCACCATCACCACACTCCACACACCTCACCATCACCACACTCCACACACCACCATCACCCACACTCCACCCTCACCATCACCGCACCTCCACACCTCACCATCACCGCTACATCCACACACCTCACCATCACCGCTACACCCACACACCTCACCATCACCGCTACACTCCACACACACCTCACCATCACCGCTACACTCCACACACCCCACCATCACCGCTACACTCCACACACCTCACCATCACCCACACCCACACACCTCACCATCACCGCTACACTCCACACACACCTCACCATCACCCACACCCACACACCTCACCATCACCGCCACACTCCACACACCTCACCATCACCGCTACACTCCACACACCTCACCATCACCGCTACACTCCACACACCTCACCATCACCGCTACACTCCACACACCTCACCATCACCGCTACACTCCACACACCTCACCATCACCTGCTACAACACCTTAATTTCATATATCCTCTATTAATCTATCCAGTTATTTATATATTAATTTATCTTTTAATTCCAAGGACAAAAAAATCACATTTTCACTTCACTTGTCATAATGATCATGATAGCGTTGTGAAGGGTGATGATGATAATAATGATGATCGGTGGTGATAATGATGATTGGTGGTGATGATGATGATAACATGTCTATATACACAACTCATGTTAATCTTAAGTCTCCTCTTGTCATTTGATCGTCTAATATAAATACAATACCTTTTAATAGCCAGACATAACAGAACCTTTACACCTGGAGAGTAAAAGAGAAAAAATATATTGTTTCTTGACAGTTTTATTTCATTTCTCCTCCGTTAGATTATCGTTCATTTGGGGGTTAAAGTAATTAGCCACATTCTAACTGGATTCTTTCATTAGTTCGGGAATGATAACACACAACATTGACATTCACATTGAGAGAGAGAGAGAGAGAGAGAGAGAGTTAGTTCAGTTACGGAGACCTTTACTAAGAAGGGCTTTCTGAGGGTCACTTATGAGACATAAAAATAATACCATTGTTAAGTGGAATTTATAATGAAATTGTCTGGGAGAGAAAAAATATGTTTATGTATAGGTGTTGTTGGGCAGGTCTCTCTCTCTCTCTCTCTCTCTCTCTCTCTCTCTCTCTCTCTCTCTCTCTCTCTCTCTCTCTCTCTCTCTCTCTCTCTCTCTCTCTCTCTCTCTCTCTCTCTCTCTCTCTCTCTCTCTCTCTCTTAGGTGTTGTTGGGCAGGCCTCTCTCTCTCTCTCTCTCTCTCTCTCTCTCTCTCTCTCTCTTAGGTGTTGTTGGGCAGGTCTCTCTTCTCTCTCTCTTCTCTCTCTTTAGGTGTTGTTGCAGGTCTCTCTCTCTCTCTCTCTCTCTCTCTCTCTCTCTCTCTCTCTCTCTCTCTCTCTCTCTCTCTCTAGGTGTTGTTGGCAGGTCTCTCTCTCTCTCTCTCTCTCTCTCTCTCTCTCTCTTTTTAGGTGTTGTTGGACAGCTTCTCCACTACAATATACTCCCAGGTGACCACACACAAAAAATAATAATAATAATGAAGGGGCTATTGTTATATCACCTAAAATAAAACTATTGTTATATTACCTTAAATAAAAGTGTCTATCCTCGCTCACCTTAGTAACATAAAGTTTCTATTATCTCTGTTACGTATCCGACTCGTCTTTCAGGAAATTACGTGACCAAAACATTTTAACAGTTCTTTTTTTATGGTGGTAACAGTGTGCGTCTCCTGGGGTGTAAATAAAGCAGGGTTATGTTTTGGGTGATATATATATGTTATGTTTTGGGTAATATATAAGGGTTAGTTTTTGGGTGATACAGTGCCCTACCCTACCCCATCCTACCCTACTCTACCCTAACCTATCCAAACTTAACCCTCAGATAGCATTAGGGTTAGGTTAGGTAGTATTAGGGTGGTTAATCTACAGGTGATCCAGAGAATATTTATTGTTAACGCTTCTTGTTATTTTGCTTTGTTAACATATTCTTTATAACTAACAAACTTCGTCCAGATTATGTTAACTTCGTATTTGTTATCAAGTTATTACATACAATCATTTTATAAGAGAACAGTTATTTTCATTGTTGTTATATAATAAAATACTTAATAAAATATCCCACTCACCACCAAACACTCATATGACTAGCAATATCCCACTCACCACCAAACACTCATATGACCATATCCCACTCACCACCAAACACTCATATGACCAATATCCCACTCACCACCAAATATCACTCACTATACGACTCAAATCCACCAAATACCATACGACTCCAATATCCAAATTACCACCAAATACCTACAAAGCAATATCCCACCCACCAACACATTCATACGACCAGCAATATCCCACTCACCACCAACATATACAACCAGCAATATCCACCATCACCAACACTATACGACCAGCAATATCCCACTCTTACCACCAACACTCATACGACCAGCAATATCCCACTCACCACCAACACTCATATGACCAGCAATATCCCACTCATCACCAAACACTCATACGACCAGCAATATCCCACTTCCATCACCAAACACTCTTACATGATCCCACTGATATCCCACCACCACTCCCCACCATGACTGTTGAACAAAATCTGATCTTGACGACGTCTTGAATGATTGACTATGTAACATTCTTTAAATAAGTCCAGTGACCTTTCTGCTGATTCATCATCCACCTGTGTCATCACCCTTCACCCACCTGGTCACCTG
This sequence comes from Homarus americanus, assembly GCF_018991925.1. Taxonomy (NCBI): domain Eukaryota; kingdom Metazoa; phylum Arthropoda; class Malacostraca; order Decapoda; family Nephropidae; genus Homarus; species Homarus americanus. The sequence goes on from NW_024736650.1 coordinate 5,748,000, forward strand.
GAAACTAGCTCGCATTGAATGGTACTCAACCCCAACCAACACAACACACACCAACACACACACACACACACACACACACACACACACACACACACACACACACACACACACACACACACACACACACACACACACACACACACACACACACACACACACACACACACACACACACACACACACACACACACACACACACACACACACACACACACACACACACACACACACACACACAGGCTCAACACACTGACCCTTTCTGACTCTCACTGACCATCACCACGACTCCCCATCTGCAAATTTGCAAGGCTTTCTACACCATCCCCTGACACCGGCCCCTACTACCACCTGAGATCCCCTGTCCGAGAATTGCTGTCTGACACCACAACCGCATCCAGCTCCATAAGAACAGCCAGTCCCAACCATTGTACCATCAACATGTAATAAATCAGTGTATCCACCCCAAACACTACACTGTCACTATGTTGAAATGAACTCAGAGCTGATCTTATGTCTGTGTCACTTATGTCACTGTATATATAATTTGTAACCCATTCCCCAAATATGTAACTGTATATTTCAGCCTCTGGTCAGCAGCTCTTTCAATAAAACCGTTAACACACACATCACACACACACACACACCAACACACCAACACACACACACACACACACACACACACACACACACACACACACACACACACACACACACACACACACACACACACACACACACACACACACACACACACACACACACACACACACACACACACACTACCAAGCTCTTACTGTATGACGTCACACTGACACACTCAAGGAGGGTCGGTGTGTAAGAGAACCCTACACCATTGAATTTCTGTTGCTGCAGACTGGTTCATCAGCTCTCTCTGTGTGTGTGGTGCTGGCCTATAGCATCTACCTTCACCCCACCAACCCTCCTTCCCACAACCCCCTCCCATTCACACCCTTCCCTATTCACCTTCACCCCACAATCCCTCCTTCCCCACAACCCCTTCCCATTCAACCCTTCCTATTCACCTTCACCCCACAACCACCAATAACAAAGTACTACAAGATAGTCGACCTATACTGTATTGATGTCTATTCTATGGCTCATGCAATTTTACCACCGAGCACTTTAAATTTTTCAATTGAACTTCATTTGCATTGAACTTGAATGTAAATCAGAAATCAAACACATGTTAACATCCCCCAACACACACAATTACAACTGTCAAGAACACTTGCAACACGTCAGTGTGAGGAATGGCAACATTTCCGGTGCCTGACAAAACTACTGACAGTTCAATCAGCTGTGAGTCCTGATCTACGAGCTGAGGACAACACCTGGCCTCTACTGGTGCCACATTGCTTTATGCACACTCCAGGTAGATTCTGCACACCACATCACAAGCATCTCCGGGTTACAAGGGTCACTGGTGGTTAACAAAGGTCATATGATCTCACTTGGTCAGATTTTTAATTTTTATAGATAATTTTTCCGTAGAACTATTCTGAGATCTTGTCACCTCCACCTGGCTGTACACACGTCCACACGATAACTTTCAGGTGTAGAAATTACAAACCAACTCACTACCGCTTCCACCAAGTAACACGTGTACGAAAAGAGACCTCCTGTGACTTATTCCCACCAAAACATTTAACAAGTAGCACCAGCACGTCCGGCCAGCTCCTGTCTGGTGCCCCGCGCGTGAGGTGTACACCCTCAGTGCCCGGATGCGGTGCCCTTCCCCTCCTGTCCACCGCCCACACGACCGCCCACCTCGCCCACAACCACCCTGGCCGTGAGAAACTCCCCAACACACACGGGATCTTGGCAACAAAGGAGGCCCAGCCTGTCACCACCAACCACCACCACCACCCCACCATCACCACCATCCCACCATCACCACCATCCCACCATCACCACCAACCCCACCATCACCACAACCCCACCATCACCACACCACCCCACCATCACCACCAATCCCACCATCACCACCACCCAACCATCACCACCACCCCACCATCACCACCACTCCACCATCACCCCACCCCACCATCACCACCACCAACCATCACCACCATCCCACCATCACCACCACCCCACCATCACCACCATCCCACTACCATCACCAACCCCACTACTCACCACCATCCCACCATCACTACCACCCCACCATCACCACCAATTCCCCACTATCACCAACCACCCCACCATCACCACCACCACCCCACTCATCACCACCACCCCACCATCACCACCACCCAACCATCACCACCATCCCACTATCACCACCAATTCCCACCATCACCACCATCCCACTACCATCACCAACTCCACCATCACCACCATCCCACCATCACTACCAATTCCACCATCACCACCATCCCACCACCATCACCAATCCCACCATCACCACCATCCCACCATCACCACCAATCCCCACCATCACCACCAACCCCACCATCACCACCATCCCACCATCACCACCACCCACCACCATCACCACCACCCAATCATCACCACCTCACCCCACCATCACCACCACCCCACCATCACCACCACCCCACCATCACCACCACCCAACCATCACCACCATCCCACCATCACCACCAACCAATCACCACCATCCCACTCACCACTCACCAATCCCACCATCACCACACCATCCCACTCCATCACCACCAATCCCACCATCACCACCACCCCACCATCACCACACCACCCCACCATCACCACCAAATCCCCACAACTCACCACCACCCCACCATCACCACCACCCCACCATCACCACCAATTCCACCACTCAGCACCATCCCACCATCACTACCAACCCCACCATCACCTCACTCACCCCACCACAGCACCAACCCACCATCACCACCACCCCACCACCACACCACCCACCACATCACCACCATCCCACCACCACTACCACCCCAATTACACCACCAATCCCACCATCAGCACCAACCCACCATCACTACCACCCCACCATCACCACCACCCCACCATCACTACCATCCCACAATCACCACCCACACACCACCCATCAGCACCAACCCACTACCACCCCACCACCACCCCACACACCACCCACTCATTACTAACACCCCCACCATCAGCACCATCCCACTATCACCACCAATTCCACCATCACCACCAACTCCACCATCACCACCAATCTCCACCTCATCACCACCAACCCCACCATCACCACCAACCCACACCATCACCACCAACTCACCATCACCACCAACTCCACCTCATCACCAACCCCAACTCCACCATCACCACCAACTCCACAACCATCACCACCATCCCACCATCACCACCACCCCACCATCACCACCAACTCCACCATCACCACCCAACCACCATCACCACCTCCACCCCACAATCACCACCAACTCCACCACTCACCACCACCCACCATCACTCACCAATCTCAATAACCCCCACCAACCCCAATCATCACCACCATCCCACCATCACCACCAACTTCACCACTCACTCTCCCCACCCCATCATCACAATCAACCCACCATCACCACCACCCCACCACCACCCCACCCCACCACATCACCACCACCCCACCACTCACCACCAACTCCACCACCACCACCCCACCATCACCTCCCCACCACCCACCATCACCACCAATCCATCACCACCAACTCCACCATCACCACCAACTCCACCTCACTCCTCACACCACCCCACCATCACCACCAACTCCACCATCACCACCAATCCCACCATCACCACCACCCCACCCACCACTCACCCCACCATCACCATCACCCACCATCACCACCACCCCACCATCACTCACCATCCCACCATCACCACCACCCCACCATCACCATCCACCCCACCATCACCACCACCCCACCATCACCACCACCCACCATCACCACCACCCCACCACCACCAACCCACCATCACCACCACCCCACCATCACCACCACCCCACCATCACCACCAACCCACCATCACCACCACCCACCATCACCACCAACTCCACCATCACCACCACCCCACCATCACCACCACCCACCACACCACCAACTCCACCACACCACCACCCCACCACTCACCACCATCCCACCATCATCACCACCAACCCCACCATCACCACCAACTCCACCACTCCACCACCAACTCCACCATCACCCTCCACCAACTCCACCACCACCACCAACTCCACCACCACCAATCACCCCACCACCACCACACCCACCTCCACCATCACCATCCCACCACCACCATCCCACCACCACCACACCACATCCCACCATCACCACCAACCCACCATCACTACCACCCCACCACCACCACCTCACCATCACTCACAATCCTACGATCACCACCCCACCCCATTATCACCACCAACCCATATCACCACCATCCCACTATCACCCACCACCCCACCATCACTACCCACCACCCCACCATCACCACCATCCCACCATCACCACCTCCCACCACACTCATCACCACCCACCCCACCATCACCAACCACCATCTCCACCATCAGTACCCACCAATCCTCACCATCACCCACCATCCCCACCATCACCACCAATCCCACCATCACCACCCAACTCCACCATCACCAATTCAACCACACCATCATCACCACCCCACCATCACCACCAACCCACCATCACCACCCACTCCCACCATCACCACCACCCCACCATCACCACCACCCCACCATCACCAACTAACCCACCATCACCACCAACCCCACCATCAACAACACCACCCACCAATCACCCCCACCAACCCCACCATCACCACCAACTTCCACCATCACCAACCCCACCATCACCACCCAACTCCACCATCACCACCAACTCTCAATCTATCACTACCATCCCACCATCACCACCAACTCCACCATCACCACCACTCCACCATCTGCCAACTCAACTCACCATCACCACCAACCCCACCATCAGCACCAACCCAATCATCACTTCACCCAATCCATCACCACCAACTCCACCATCAACCCAACCAACCCAATCATCACCAACCCCACCACACTTCACCAACTCTCAATTCAATACTCACCAACTCCACCATCAGCACCATCCACCATCACTCCACCAATCTCCACCATCACCACCACCCCACCATCACCACCAACTTCCACCATCACCACCAATCTCCACCATCACCACCACCCCACCATCACCACCCCAACCCCACCATCATCACCACCATCCACTATCAGCACCATCCCACTATCACCACCATCCCACTCATCACCACCACCCCACCATCACCACCAACCCCAGCATCAATTACCAACTTACCACCTCACCATCACTACCAATCTCTACGATCACCACCACCCCATTATCACCACCACCCCAGTATCACCAGCATCCCACCACCACCAATCCCACCATCACCACCCACCAACTCACCATCACCACCATCCAACCATCACCACCACCATACCATCACCACCCACCAACCCCACCATCACCACCACCCACCATCAGCACCCACCCACCCACCATCACCACCATCCCACCATCACCACCACCCCACGATCACCACCACCCCACCATCACCACCAACCACCATCACCACCAACCCCACCATCACCACCAACCACACCCATCAACACCACCACACCTCACCACTATCCACCCCTAAACCACCACCCAGCCCTCACCACTACCCATCCCTCACCAGTAGCCCGCCCTCACCACTCACTGAGCCTCACACCACCACCGGCCCTCACCACCACCCGGCCCTAACCACACACCCAGCCCCCACACCACAGCCCCCTCACCACCACCCGGCCCTCACCACCCGGCCCTCACCACTACCCAGCCCTCACCACCACCCAGCCACCCACCACCACCCAGTCCCCACCACCACCCAGCCCCCACCACCACCCAGCCCCACCACCACCCAGCCCCCACCACCACCCAGCCCCCACCACCACCCGGCCCCCCACCAACACCCAGCCCCCACCACCACCCGGCCTCACCACCACCTGGACCACCACCACCCAGCCCCTCACCACCACCCAGCCCTCACCACCACCCAGCCCCACCCACCACCCAACCTCACCACACCCAGCCCCCACCACCACCCGCCTCACCTCACACACCAGCCATCACCACCACCTGGCCTCTCCCCACTCACCCAGCCCCCACCACAACCCGGCCCTCACCACAACCCGGCCCTCACCACCACCCGCCCTCACCCACCACCCGGCCCTCACCACCACCCGGCCCCTCACCACCACCCCGGCCCCTCACCACCACCCGGCCCCCCACCACCTCACCCAGCCCCCACCACCACCCAGCCCCCACCACCACCCAGCCCCCACCACCACCCAGCCCTCACCACCACCCAGCCCCACCACTCACCCAGTCCCCACCACCCAGCCCCTCCACCAGCAGCCCTCACCACTCACACGCAGCCCTCACCACTACCTAGCCTTATCAGGTTCTCCTCACCACCACCCAGCCCTCACCAGTAGCCCTCCTCACCAGTAATCTTCCCTCACCACTACTCAGCCCTCACCAGTAGCCCTCCCTCCAGGAAGCCTCCCCACCACTACCCGGCCCCTACCAAAGCCCCTCCCTCACCAGAACCTCCTCACCACCACCCAGCCCTCCCTCACCAGGAACCCTCCCTCACCACTACCCAGCCCTCCCTCACCAGGAACCCTCCCTCACCACTACCCAGCCCCTCACCAGGAACTCTCCCTCACCACCACCCAGCCCTCCTCACCAGGAACCCTCCCTCCTCACCACCACCCAGCCCTACCAAAGCCCTCCCCACCAGGAACCCTCCCTCACCACTACCCAGCCCTCACCAGTAGCCCTCCCTCACCAGGAACCTCCTCACCACTACCCATCCTCCTCACCAATAGCCCTCCTCACCACTACCCAGCCCTCACCAGCCCTCCCTCACCAGAACCCTCCTCACCACTCACCCAGCCCTCCTCACCAGAACCCCCCTCACCACCACCCAGCCCCCACCTCAGTAGCCCTCTCACCACTACCCAGCCCTCACCAGTAGCCCTCCTCACCACCACCCAGCCCCACCAGTAGCCCTCCCCCTCACCACTCACCCAGCCCTCACCAGTAGCCCTCCCTCACCACACCCAGCCCCACCAGTAGCCCTCCCTCACCACTCACCCAGCCCTCACCAGTAGCCCTCACCACTTCACCCAGCCTCCCCACCAGTAGCCCCCCTCCCTCACCACTCACCCAGCCCTCACCAGTAGCCCTCCCTCACCACTACCCAGCCCTCACCAGTAGCCCTCACCAGGAACCCTCCCTCAACACCACCCAGCCCTCCCTCACCAGGAACCCTCACCCCCCTCCCTCACCAGAACCCTCACCACCACCCAACCCTCACCAGTGAGCCCTCCTCACCACCACCCAGCCCTCACCAGGCAGCCCTCACCACCACCCAGCCCCCACCAGAACCTCACCACTCACCCAGCCCCCACCACTACCCAGCTCTCACCAGGAACCCTCCCCATCAGTAGTCTCCTCACCACTGCCCAGCCCCACCACTACCTAGTCCCTCACTACCACCACCTAGCCCCTCACCAGCAGCCTCCCCCACCACCACCCAGCCCTCACCAGTAGCCCTCCCTCACCACTACCCAGCCCTCACCAGTAGCCCCTCACCAGGAACCTCCCTCACCACTACCCAGCCTCACCACACCTAGCTCTCACCAGGAACCCTCCCCATCAGTAGCCCTCACCACTGCCCAGCCCTACCACTACCTAGTCCCCACCACCACCCAGCCCTCACCAGTAGCCCTCCCCCTCACCACTACCCAGCCCCACCAGTAGCCCCAACACTACCCAGCCCTCACCAGTAGCCCTCTCACCAGGAACCCTCCCTCACCTACCCAGCTCACCACTACCCAGCTCTCACCAGGAACCCCTTCCCTCATCAGTAGCCCTCCTCACCACTGCCCAGCCCTTACCACTACCTAGTCCTCACCACTACCCAGGCTCCTCACCAGTAGCCCTCCCTCACTACCTTCCAGCTCACCAGTAGCTCGACCGGTTCAGTTCGTGCCCAACTTATGACGTGGGCCAGGGTCTTCATATGCAAATTTCACCTTTTAATTCAGGCTCAAACGCTTGTAAGAATCGATTGGTATCGTTATTTTACATGAATGAACGACCTAGTGCACGGGCGGTCATGCTGGTGGTGGAGGGTGACCCGGCCTCCCTCACTAACACGGGCATGCTGGTGGTGGAGGGTGACCGCCTCCCTCACTAACACGCGGGGTCATGCTGGTGGAGGGTGACCCGCCTCCTCACTAACACGGGCGGGGTCATGCTGGTGGTGGAGGGTGACCCGGTCTCCCCACTAACACGGGCGGGGTCATGCTGGTGGTGGAGGGTGACCCTGCCTCCTCACTAACACGGGGGGTCATGCTGGTGGTGGGGGTGACCTGCCCTCACTAACACGCGGTGTCATGCTGGTGGAGGGTGACCCGGCCCCTCACTAACACGGGCGGGTCATGCTGGTGGTGGAGGGTGACCCGGCCTCCCTCACTAACACGCGGGGTCATGCTGGTGGTGGAGGGTGACCCTGGCTCCCCACTAACACGGCGGGGTCATGCTGGTGGTGAAGGATGACCAGCTCTCTACTAACACGGGCGGGCCATGCTGGTGGTGGAGGGTGACCCGTCCTCCCTCACTAACACGGGCGGGTCATGCTGGTGGTGGAGGCTGACCCTGGCTCCCTCACTAACACGGGCGGGCCATGCTGGTGGTGAAGGCTGACCCTGCTTCCTCACTAACACGGGCGGGGTCATGCTGGTGGTGGAGGGTGACTCTGCCTCCCCCACTAACACGGGCGGGTCATGCTGGTGGTGAAGGCTGACCTGGCTCCCCACTAACACGGGCGGGGTCATTCTGGTGGTGGAGGGTGACCCTGGCTCCCCACTAACATGGGCGGGGCCGCTGGTGGTGGAGGGTAACCCGGCCTCCCTCACTAACACGGGCGGGTCATGCTGATGGTGGAGGTGACCCTGGCCCTCACTAACACGGGCACATGCTGGTGGAGGATCCCTGGCTCCCCTACTAACACGGGTCGAGGAAGTGATTTAGAGGTTGTGGTCCAGGGTCAAGATCTTTCAAGGCTTCTATGATAAATATTCTTGGATGAGTGGTGAGTGAGAGAGTGAGTGAGTGAGAGAGTAGTGAGGAGCGAGTGAGTAGGAGCGAGTGAGTGATTAAAGTTAGTAAAAAAAATATGTAAGTAAGTAAAGTGAGTATTTGTTTGTCGCGTCTTAATGCAATAACGACGCCATTTTGTATATTATGACTGTAGTACCGTAAGGACCTCTCACTACCTTAGGATCCTTCCCTCTCTCCCTAAAAGACCCCCGCTTCTCTCCCTAAAAGACCCCTCCTTCTCTCCCTAAAAGACCCTTCCTTCTCTCCCTAAAAGACCCCTCCTTCTCTCCCTAAAAGAAGTCTCCTTCCTTCTCTCCCTAAAAGACCCCTCCTTCCTTCTCTCCCTAAAAGACCTCTCCTTCCTTCTCTCCCTAAAAGACCCCTCCTTCCTTCTCTCCCTAAAAGACCTCTCCTTCCTTCTTCTCTAAGGCCTCTCCTTCCTTCTCTCTAAAAGACCTCTCCCTCCTTCTCTCCTAAAGACCTCTCCTTCCTTCTCTCTAAAAGACCTCTCCTTCCTTCTCTCCCTAAGAACCTCTCCCCTCCTTCTCTCCCTAAAGGCCTCTCCTTCGCTTCTCTCTAAAAACCTCTCCTTCCTTTCTCTCCCTAAAAGACCTCTCCTTCCTTCTCTCCCTAAAATACCTCTCCTTCCTTCTCTCCCTAAAAGACCCCTCCTTCCTTCTCTCCCTAAAAGACCCCTCCTTCTTTCCCTAAAAGACCTCTCCTTCTCTCCCTAAAAGACGTCTCCTTCCTTCTCTCCCTAAAAGACCTCTCCTTCCTTCTCTCCCTAAAAGACCTCTCCTTCCTTCTCTCCCTAAAAGACCCCTCTTTCTCTCCCTAAAAGACCCCTCCTTACCTTAAGTAGACCAGTTGGATATACAGTAACATTTAAGAAGGAAATTTACCTTAGGAACAGTTCAGAAACCATGTACCGTCTCGGGACATTCTTTTACGGGGAAATTGAATCGTCATTGTTACAGTATCCAAAGAGATGGTCATACGTATAATTAGCGAATGACAGAGCAGGTAATTAGTTATTTACACGGTAATTAGAAGCACTGGGGGCCCCGCCTTACCTATGCTCACTCACCTGTGTGTATAATTGGACTAGATATAACAAGTACATTAACAAACATTGGTAAACTATGTATACTGCAAAATAGCCTACAGCTAAAATATGTATACCACAACACTATGGATACTGGTACTACCAAACTATTTATACTGATAAACTATACATACTACCAAACTATGTATACTGCCGAAATAGATATAGTTCCATTTGATTTAATTCGGATGTATAGAATCTGTCTGTATCAATTACCACCGTACAATAACTAACTGGCTTTGACCCTGGCTTTGACCCTTACTGAAGCAGGACCGCGGAATCTAACCTAGCACTTGTAAAACCCACTTAAAGGAAGGAAGGAAAGAAGGAAGGAAAGAAGGAAGGAAGGAAGGAAGGAAGGAAGGAAATAATGAATGAACGAAGGAATCGGTGTTTTATTTTAGCCCTTGAGGTAGAATCGAGTGTTCCTTCTCTCTTAAATTCAGGAGGGTGTGGGAGGTAGAGGCCGGGTCACTACATTACACACGTCCACCGCTAGCTACCTCTCCCTCCAGTGGGCCAACAAGCAAGGTCACGGGTGGTGGTAGTTAGGAGTGGTGGTGTGGTGGTATTTAGAGTGGTGGTGTGGTGGTAGTTAGGAGTGGTGGTGTGGTGGTAGTTAAGAGTGGTGGTGTGGTGGTAGTTAGAGTGGTGGTGTGGTGGTAGTTAGGAGTGGTGGTGTGGTGGTAGTTTGAGTGGTGGGGTGGTGGTAGTTAGAGTGGTGGTGTGGTGGTAGTTAAGAGTGGTGGTGTTGTGGTGATAGAGTGGTGGTATGGTGGCTGTAGTCAGGGGGTGATGGTGTGGTGGTAGTAATCAGGGGTTGGTGTAGTGGTGGTGATAGAGGTGTACCACTTACATCCACACTCAAAAACTGGCCCGGAGTGGGTAAATACAGCATTCCTGGGAGATGTTCAGACACAGGGAGGGTTTTATTAGCCACACAATGGGATCCAGTTGTTGACGTCATTAAGTGAAAACCTTCCCCAAGAGACAATGATAGAGGCTGCCCTTGTCCCAACACTCGGCCTCTGTGTGTGTCACGCACCGGGGTCACTGCCGCTATCACCCACACCTATAGGTGCCACTTATTAAAGGTACCACTTCTTAAAGGTGCCACTTTCCATGGGTTCCAATGCCCACAGGTGCCACTGCCCATAAGTGCCACCGACCACACGTCACTATCCAAATGTGCCACCATTCATAGGTGCCACCACCCACAGGTGGTACTACCCACAAACTGTATGACACAATCACTTCAGGTGCCACTGTTTCTCTAAGTGTTTCTCAGCCACGTTCTTCCACCTTAACCTCCCTCTTAATGGCTCCCCTGATCGCACCTCAGGGCCAAACCATCTCAGCTGTGACCCATCTCACTGCTGCTGCTCTTGTCCTAATATCATCGTCGTCACCCCGTCCTTGACTCACACTTCCAGTATCCACCACAACTTCCTCCTCCTCTTACCCCTCAGTGTCCACGTCTCAGCTCCATGCAACAACACCGAACAAATCAAAGTCTTATATATAATTTCATCTTCAGTTTCCTTGGCGTTCTTCTGTCTCACACACACACACACACACACACACACACACACACACACACACACACACACACACACACACACACTGCCCATCCCGTCGTCATACTACATCTCATTTCCTCATCACAGCCTCCCTCCCTCCCTCTCGCCCGCCCGTTACAACACCCTTCTCTGTCCCTCCTCCTCCGTTGTTGCTGACATGACAAGATCACCCACACACCTGTATACATGGCCAAGGTCTACAAATATGTTTTATGTTGTTATTCCTAAAGAGATAATAACTGGTGGATGTGTTTGTTGCCTGGCGTCTACCGTTAGGACATAATCGGGTGCAGGTCTGGCTGAAGGACCAAACATTTATTTCCCATTAGCCCGAGTATGTGAAGGTTTATGGGGTCTACCGTTAGTTAATCTGCTCTAGTTGGAGGGTCCATATTATGTAGCTCCAATATATAGGGCAGTGGTTCTCAACCTTGTTTGCCCCATGCACCCCTTTCACCATATGTCAGAATGTCATTCCCCCCTCCTTTCCAAGATTGTCTGCCTCAAAAAGTGCATTCCAAATAATATGCATATAATACTGAAAATCCTGGATTTTTTCCATATTAGTACATATACATTTACAATTTTACATGGGTTATTTTTATAGTGGAGTTTTACAAATTAAATGCCAATTGAAAATGTTGATGGATTTATAAAACTTGAATAAAAGTAAAATAGTTTTTTTTTATTTGTAATGAATTACTTAACAGACCAAACTGAAGCATAATGCAATAAACAAAAAGTTCAATAGAATACCAGGATATTGTAAATTTGTAATTAATTTTATTCAGATGAAGATTACAGTCAATGAGAAACCTGTGATTGTTTTTTCTTCGCCAATTCTGGGATACGCGGAGGAGTGTTTGAAAGGGCACAACGCAGGTCATTTTCTACCTCTAATCTACTACGTTGCTTCGTTTTAATTTGCAACAGAGTTGAAAAGCCTGACTCGCAAAGATATGTCGACACAAACGGAAGCAATGCACGGATAGCTCTTTCTGCCACTTTTGGGTAGGAATCGCACATCAAGGGCCAAAATTCTGTGATTGATTTCTCATCGAACATATCTCTTGCTCCCGAATCAGTTTTCCCCCCCTGAAAACCTGAATTCCCCCCTGGTTGAGAACCACTGATATAGGGGATTCTGCCTTAAAAAATGAAAAATTTCCTTGCAAAAAAATAATAAATAAATAAAATAAATAAATAAATACATTAATTAATAAAAAAATACTTCTTAAAAAAAATCCTTGCCCCCCCCCCCAAAAAACCCGATTATTTTACTATATCTAAAAGTCAAATGTAACGAAAAATCCTGTGAGAAAAAAATAGAAGAATCAAACTAATAAAGAAAACAGCTCATTTATCTGTCGCCCTTCTGAAGAACTTACGAGAAAAAAAAAATCTATGAAAACGAAAATACTGACGCAATTTTCTTTCACCAGCATCCTTATTTTTCTTCCTAATTTTCTTCAACACTAAAACCTAATAAATTTCAAGATTATTAAACCAAAACCGAATGAAGAAAAAAATAGCTGTGTATCTTAAGAAAAAAACGGCACAACAGAAAAGGTCTCTCATTTATGTCGGGAGAAATGACAGAGAGATAAGATGCAGATGAGATAATGTGTACTTAGGTCATTGAGAGACGAGTGGAGTGGAGTGGAGTGGAGTGGGGCGGGGTGGGAGGGAGGGAGGGAGGGAGGGGTGGAGGGAGGGAGGGGATGGAGGGAGGGGGGGAGGGGGTGTAGTGGGAGTGGAGGGAGGAGGGATGGAGTGGAGGGGTGGAGGGAGGGGGTGGAGGGGTGGGGTGTAGGAGGGAGGGAGGGAGGGGTGGGGTGGGTGGTGGGGTGGTGGGGTGGGTGGGCTGGGGTGGGTGTAGGAGTGGGAGGGAGGAGGTAGGTGGCTATAGCTGTTGATAGATTGAATTTGGGTTCTACGGCAGAAATCTCCACGACACTGTACTCAACACCCATGAGACACTTCTACGAAAAAACACATCCCTGCAACACCAGCATTACCATCACCAACACCATCACAGTTTACAAGATTACCACAGCGGACACACCACAACACTACCGCATCACGTCAAAATCCACCACATCACCAACACCATAACACAACACCACTCACAGCAATCTATCACTCTCAACACCACCACCACAACAACAATACCACCACCACCACAACACCACCACAACAACAACAACACAACACCACCACAACAAATCCACCACATCACCACCACCACAACAACACCGCCACCACCACAACACCACCACCACATCACCATCACATCAGCACCACCACCACAACAACAGCATCCTCCCCATGGCAGGTATAAAATATGACAAATTTACAAGGTTTTGTACCTGAGGCTGAGACAAGACTCGAGCAACATGGTATCTGCCAATGGGTCTTTACTGTCACATGACGAGGAATTTATGCAGTGGTGTGGTCACGGTGGTGGGTCTTGTGTCCCCACCCTCACCGCCAGTGCCACCCCATCTACCTCTTAAATGTGAATAGTTTGATCATGTAAGTTTGATTTTTGTTTTCTCACTCAGGAATTTAGGTTACACATATTAATTAGTTAACAAATGTTACAACGAACAATAAAGCAAAAGATTCATTGCCTACACAATAATCTCAAGAATATATTCCTACATTCAGTAATAAACATATTTAGTTTCATGAGGGCAGTGCTAATACAGAGGTCCGTCCTTCACGGGGTACAGACTATCTTCGACGGTGAGGTAGGTCGTGCACCCAGCATAGAGACGTCATAAAAGCGTCACCAGCGGCAGCGACCAACAGGAGTAGCTCACTGCGTCTCTTGGAGTGTCACCACACAAAAAACAACGCAACAGCAGCCCACTTAATGTACCGTACAATTCCTGACGCTTAATTAATTCTTCGGGTGAACTTTTAAGGGTGTGGTCAGCAGCGGCAGGTACTGTAGTTACTACGAGGATGTGAACCTCTGCCACGCCAAACTTCTTGGTACGGTTCTTTAACACCTGTGTGGGTCTAGTGTACTCCTGGTCTGGCCAACACCTGTGTGGGTCTAGTGTACTCCTGGTCTGCTCAACACCTGTGTGGGTCTAGTGTACTCCTGGTCTGGCCAACACCTGTGTGGGTCTGGTGTACTCCTGGTCTGGCCAACACCTGTGTGGGTCTAGTGTACTCCTGGTCTGGCCAACACCTGTGTGGGTCTAGTGTACTCCTGGCCTGGCCAACACTGGTCTTGGGTAGATCTTCAATGATTCCCAGGATAATCTTCAGAGTCGCCATCTTAGTTGTCCTATCAAGACCATTTCACATTTTTAAGAAGGTTGCCGACGACAGTAATAATCTCACAGTTTCAGCTTATTCCTAAGAACACTTTTCTGGAAGATCAAAATTCTAGAGGAATCACAGATTAAAGCTTATAATATTACTTCAACACGAGCAATAAGCTTCCCGGGCAACAGCTTTTAAGTGTAGCAGCACCCAAATGGTCTCCAAGCTGTGATGACATCCATTATAAAGAAAAAAATTATAACAGAGGAAACAGTTTTTTCTCACTTTAAAATCCATATAAATGTAAGAATAGAAAGTGGTTAGCCTTTAGGTGGGTCTGTTGACTCACACATGGTCACCAAACCTAAACAAGCCGATGACGTGTGTGGCCAGATGTCAGAAATTTAAGTTTAATCTGGAATTCTGGAGAAGACCTCAAGGGATGGCTGGAGGGGGTATACATGCTGGGCTGTGTGGGGTTGGTATTGGGGGTTGGGGACGTGGGGGGGTTGGGGTGGCTGGTGGAGGTTGGAGACTGGTGCAGAGGGTTGTGGGGAGGGATGGTGGTGGGTGGGTGAGGGTTGGGGTGGATGGTGGTTAAGGGTTGGGGGTTATGGATGTGTGGTTAGGGTGGGGTGAGGGTTGGGGTGATGAGGATTAGGGGTGGATGGTGAGGGTGGGAGTGGATGGTGGGGTAAGTGGTGAGGGTTGAGCACTTACAATGACTAATTATCTATAGTCGCTTCACCTTCAACCTCTGATACTCCCACAATACAGATTAACTCTAAAAACAGGACACACACACACACACACACACACACACACACACCGGTCCTCACTTAACCCCTTGAGTACAATGACTTCATTCCTTGAGTACAATATCATCGGTACTCGAGAAAAAAGTAATTAATTTACAGGCTCCAAACACCGTACTGAAAGGTTTAATTAAACATGTCACCTCAGTCTCTTTAAGTAAGTCAACAGGTCAAACAAACAAACAGACGAACAGAAACTAAAACATTCGGAGAAAATCTAATACGATCGCTGTGGCCGCCATCTTTATTATCGATATTTCTGAATTAAAGTAATTATAGTGATTGTTATTACAGTTATAACTTAAAAAAATATATATATATATTACAAATTTAAAATCTAAAAAAAAAATAATAATAATAATGCTGCCAGGTGACTACTTCGAGAATCCACTTTTTCGCATTTATTTTTTCCCCTCAGTAACAGTTCCTAAACTTTGGTCCGACCTGTGGTGCTGGAGATAATATTTCACTGTTTGGCACACCATCTTACACACTCCTCCAGCTTAACCAAGAGCTCCACGGATAACAACAAACAAGAGTAAAGTAAAATAACAACAGTAACACCAACTCTTCGGGAGCCACACTGATGCCTCCCTCTCGAGTGACAACATGAAAACATCAAAACAAAAGCGACAATTTTACACAACTTCTACACTACGTCAAGAGATAAAATTGTTTTACTAATAATTACATGACTTTCGCAAACAGGTCGTATTAGAGCCAATTTAGCATACAGTACATCAAAGAGACGGTTTAATCCCGATATGGAGAATTAAATCCTAGTAAAGGTTTGCCCAAGCACTCTCGACTCCAGAACACACTCACAAGAGTCACTCTCGCCCTCGGGCAGCTGATAAGAGATCTAATATTCTAATACCGAACACTAACAAAAAAATAAAAAAATAAGCAAAACTCATTAAGAAATAGTAAACGTCATAGAGATCAGAAAATATAAGCAATAAATGTGTGATTGTGTGTCCTAGTAGAGACGCTTTGACACTAGGCGGGCATCACTATTGGTGGACGCGCCACTTCATTTCTGACCAATCAGGAGCCATTCGGGCCGCCCTGGGTTAGAGCTTAGTAACGCTACAGTGAAAGAGCTTAACGTGTGTAATCAGAGCGTGACCCGGATGAAACACACACACACACACACACACACACACACACACACTAATCCCCAACAACTTTTACGTTACAATACTGCTCACAATATATGTAGGCTATAAACATAAACACCGCTCAGGTATGTACAGTACAATTTTAAATATATCCCAGGTAAGCAGACGATCACTTAATGTAAACAACTTCATATTAAAATGCAAATAAATCTTTAAAATATTTCTATCTATAAGTATTAAGAGATATATCACATTCCTGTGTGTGTGTGTGTGTGTGTGTGTGTGTGTTATAGTCAAGACATAAACTTTACCTGCTGAACACCTTACAAATAATTATATCACCTACAATGACATCAACACCATCGATGCAAACTGTATATTATAATCTACTACAGTGTGTGTCAGGGGGAGAGGTCCCTTATCACAGCATCCTCAGCAGCCTGTGTCCAAACGTATCACCTAACCTAACCTAACCTAACCTAACCTAACCTAACCTAACCTAACCTAACTTAACCTAAACTAACCTAACCCACACCCAATTTATTTCACGTTAAGATTATTCACCCTAACGCTACCTTGAGGGAAGGGTTAGGTTAGGTTAGATTAGATTAGGTTGTTAGGTTAGGTTAGGTTAGATTAGGTTGTTAGGTTAGGTTAGGTTAGGTTAGGTTAGATTAGGTTAGGTTAGGTTAGGTTAGATCAGGTTAGGTTAGGTTAGGTTAGATTAGATTAGGTTGTTAGGTTAGGTTAGGTTAGATTAGGTTGTTAGGTTAGGTTAGGTTAGGTTAGATTAGGTTGTTAGGTTAGGTTAGGTTAGGACAACATCTCATACCAAGGATTAATCTATTTCTTTTTTTTATATAAGATTAAGAACACAAACAACCTTCTATCATACAGTACCAGTCTCTTAATTAAAACGGCGTCGTTATCCACATTATCCGCGCCAGATGGTCAGTTATCCGCCAGGGAGAGCTGATATACTGCCGATATATGCACATTATACGGTATACGACTATGGAGAAAAACAAGTCAATCATCTCTACTTTTGTGATCAACTTGACTTCATATTGATCAACTTGGCTTCCTATTGATCAACTTGGCTTCTTAATTGATCAACTTGGCTTCCTATTGATCAACTTGGCTTCTTAATTGATCAACTTGGCTTCCTTACTGATCAGCTTGGCTTCCTTATTGATCAACTTGGCTTCCTTGCTCATCAACTTGGCTTCACTACAACAACAAACTGTCTACATTGAGGTATAAACAAAATCATGCTTCAATTTATAAACAACAACAGTACATTCCACAAACCTGAATTAATAAGTGCACCTAGACCAAACAGCGTAAGCCATTTCTTGACATCTACAGGGGGTATGTACAGTACACATATACAGTATATATTAATGTTGAATTATATTTGGTTTATATTAGGTTAAGAAAATATTATAGAATTGGACATGTTAAATCTGGATACCGTATGTTCCTGCGGTAACTATGAAATTCTGGAATACATTAATCCTTACTTGTTTTCAGACTATTACTCGCTACCTATCCTACACACACGATGCTTTTGTTTTAGTCTTCTTTAAACAATTTCTTCTTAATGCTGTACGACAGTTTGGGGCGCGACGACTGGCAGTTCTCTGGCATAATCTTCCCTCCTTCGCGCTCCCCATTAACTGATCAATGCAGTACTGGCGGGCGTACGACGTATTTAATACATCCTCTATTACCATCCCCCTATTAAAATCAAGGAGATGAGATCATCAACCCACATCTTAAGTTTGACGGAGGAGCCAAACCTGAGGAACAGTTTCTTGGTAGAGGAACAGTTTCTTGGTAGACGAACAGACACGCCAGAGGTAAGAGCAGAAACAGGCTCACCGGACCCCTTTCGAGACACAAGTGAATTATGGTCTACATCACCAGACGTTACACACAGATTCATCCTTATTAAGAGTGTGAAGAGCGAGCCTGAGGTGATGTGCTGGAGGAGATGAAGGTGTTGTAACAGACTGTACAACACGGTCACTTAGTAACAGTGTATAACAGAGCCGTCGAGTAATGTTGTTCACATCAAGGGAACAAAGAAATGTTCTTATATCTGATGATGTATTTTAGATGTTAATGATAATCTCTCCCTCTATATTTTTTCTAAGTACAGTACATACACGCACTTCATATGTGTGTGTGTGTGTGTGTGTGTGTGTGTTTGTGTGTGTGTGTGTGTGTGTGTGCAAAAAAGAGTCTGAAAACAAGGTGTGAGTGACACAGGTGAAGACATAGTAAGATAATTGGGAGACAGTGTACCCGGACCAGGTCTCCACCGCCTCAACACTGCTGCCCACCCGTCAGACAACCCGAGTTAAGAAGACGCATGAACCGATTAGATCAGATTAAATCGGTTGGCTGAGAAAAAACGAGAACTCTTCCCTCACCCAGCAACACCTTGACGAACAACACTGTTAAAAACTCGCCTCAGCCGGAGGTGAGACCCGTTTGTCAGCTGTGCTTGGTCTTGTCACCTGCAGCACCCAGGAGTGACCGTGACACCCTGACAATGTTCAGGTGGCAGTAGTGTGGCTCACCCCGGGGCCACAACACAGTGGTACAAGGAGGATCTTATACCAGCTTCACACCATCACCCAGTGTGGGCGCGGGCACGCCCAGAAAAGCAGACCACACAGTTTGGTAGGGGAGGGGAGGGTGTGGAATGGGAGATGAAGGGGGGGGGTGTATGAGGAGAGGGCGTGGCGTGGAGAGGGGCAGAAGGCGTGTGGAGGAATTAGCCAGATAATGGGGGGCGTGGAGGGCAGTCATGGAGGGGAGGCGTGGAGGGCAGACATGGAGGCGTGGAGGGGCGTGGAGGTGTGGAGGGCAGACATGGGAGGCGTGGAGGAGGCAGTCATGGGAGGTGTGGAGGCAGTCAGGAGGGCGTGGAGGCAGACATGGAGACATAGTTGCAGTCACGGGGCGTGGGGACAGTGATCTCATGGAGGGTGGATTGCAGTCATGGAGGGAAGTCATGGAGGGCGTGGGACGTGTGGAGACGTGGAGGACAGTCATGGAGGCGTGGAGAGGGGGTAAACGTAACTAGCGTAACCTACCCGAATTTTGGTATTATAAAATGAATCACACTAACAGGTAGAGAAACACGTAGCGTGTGGGCGTGGAGATATGGTCTCCATATGGGCAATTAGGATAAGTGGTGTGGGGGTGTGTGGTTAAGTGTTATGTGGGGAGAATGAAAAATATATGAGTGAATGAGTGGAGTGGGGCGGAATTATTGGGTGTGGTAGTGTGTGGGTGTGTGGGGCGTGGGATAATGTAGGGAAAGGCTGGACCAGAAAGGGCAGATGGACACTGGGCTGGAGCCTGGGAGGTTAGTGGCGGGCGGGTGAGGGCGTGGTAGTGGGTGTGGGTTTTGGCAGTCATTAAACGCCAAAGGAAACCCCGAAGAGCAATGTCCACCAGTCACACAGTTTGTTCATTATCTCTTAGTGTCACTGGTCTCGTGTACACACACAGGTAACTCTTCCTTCTCTTGGAAAGCACAGATCACCAGAACATTAGACACCCCAGCTTGTTCCGCCTGATGATTAAGTACCCTAACTCCCCAAGGTAGCGTTAGTCTGGTCAATCATCAGGTGATCCGGTAACACCTGTTACCACCTGCACGGTTTTGCCCAGTGGAGGGAGAACTGGTGTTGCGGTAGTGTGTGAAGCTTTTAACACCAGGACGAACACAGTATTCTGTTATCAGAGACAAATAAATAAAAACTCAAGGTGCAGAATATAACATTCTTGAGAGCACCTGGACTGCTCTCCACCTGGTGCACCTCGAAGAAATCACTGCACAACACCCTGACCTGCCGCTCTACCTCGTAAAAAGATTTAGCGTCCACTGGAGTTGTTTTTATATATATGATGAAAATATATACAAATACGAAGAGGGTAATACAAAGATACTGAAGTCATTAAATATCTGGTGCTGCATGAACACCTCCACTAATGGGACCATTAGTACGTCATCAGCATGAGAGCTGCATGGTCCAGTGAGCGGCCATTATGGGGTCTCGTCGCCAGAGGAACACCGCCATGCGTGCGGGCCGCCAAACACAGCTGCTGCATATGTATCAGTAATTATCTCGACTTTTATAGCTTATTGCCTGCTAACGAAGTAATTAACTGTCAGCACTATGGTCATTTTCTCTTCTCTGCTCAAAGTCTCACATGAAATAAGAGATTTATTGCTAATAAACTTAAACCTTAAGGCCCGTTTTGTTCAGTAAACCAGACACAAAAACCTGGCAATTTTGTTGGTGTGGACCGCACGCACTTGTGAGCTGGCAACTACCTAAGGCAAGTGGAGTCTTGTGACTGTGATCAGTAAATGAACCAACGGTACTCCTGAACGACGTATTCCTTCCTAGGAAACATAAAAGAATATTACAAAATCTCACACAAATTTAACGCACCAAACTCACTAAAAAGTAAAAAAAAAAAAAATAATCAAGATAAAATCAGACAAACAGATACTGGGTAAAAATATTCCCGGATGTTGTATATCTTGACGAATGTGGTTACTACAAGACGTGATCTAGGACAGGGACCACAAACGTCGATCATCCCCAGCCCAGCTAAAGTACACAACAAGTAAAAACATTAATAACTGTCACAGGAAGAGTAAACATTCAGGTCTTTTGTTTACTACAGATATGTGTCACCGTACTTGCTCCTCCTCCTCCACGGCCTTAATTATCCTCCCACAACTCCATACTGACATTTGTGTTCTGTGGTTTGAGTTAGATCACTTAAAAAAAAACACAAGTTAATATTCCTTTAGAAAAATATAATAAATACGAAAAGAAAACTGTAAAAATAATATACTTGAAGGAGTCACTATCTATAATGTATACAGTACAAACCTTTGATCCTAAAAACAATATTAATTAAGTTTAATCGATAATGAATACTCGGATTACCTGAAGATAGAACACCTTAACTTATTTCACCTGATGTTACCTGGAGGATTAGGTTTGATTAGATTTGGGTTTGTTAGGTTAGGTGAGGCTACATTAGGATAGCATTATGGTAGTTAATCTTAAGGTCAAATAATCTGGGGTGTCTAATCTTCACGTGATCCAAAAATTCTGTTCGAAAAAATAAACAGAAAAAAAATTTCAAATTAAATAGTTTAGATTAAAAAGTACGTAATGATGTTCATTATATCTATCTTATCAACAAATATCTTCCACCAATTTTAAAATACAATAAAAATTTTCTATCTGCATTGAAATTAAAAACTGAGGGGGGAAAAAGAAGTCAGGTAACCCCATCAACATACAGCACAGGTAAAAATTATAACAAGGTCTCGGGAGATAATGACCAAAAACGACATCCGTGTGACAACTTAATACACGGTCTTATTTTTTTTTACGTCTCATGGCTAATACACAATGTCTCTCTGCATGACCGTAATTGTAAACAAGTCCTGTAGTTATGTTATTATACCCCCCCCTCCAAAAAAAAAATAATAATAATAACAACTCGCCTTTGTAATATAACTGTGAATGCGTTGGAATAACAATGTAAAACAATGGAAAATTGTATAAGTTACCAAGAGACAGAACTTCTACAGAGGACAGATGCGAGGTTTAACAAAGACACGTAACCGCTATGTTATAAAGCCTTATTTTGCGTTCATATGTCCTGGTAAAAAGAACCCCGATAATTTCCCAGAAGTGAATCATCCACAGGAAGTTCTTTTTCGTACGTGAACTGAATTTAATACTTTGGTCTCGTTTAATAACATACCTGTCAGTATCTTTGTGTGTTAGTTTTTTCCCAGGAGAATTTCTGATGGTATTTTACCGGATGATATCTACCAACACTGTCTTGTAACCTGAATTTAATATCACTCAGGTATCACACGAACGAAATTACAACAAATCATCTGATGAAAGATATATTTGTAAAGGTAATGGGGGTATGTATCAGGTATACACATCTAAAGCAGGGAAGTTTAACAGTACGAGAGGTTTTTAAAAAGAAACAAAATAAAGAAGAAATCAGAGAACAGGTGAAGATTTGTGGTGCAATTTGTAGTTTCGACCAACCACGGCTGTCGAGTTTAGCAATATGTTCTTCCGATGGTTTAGACAATTTTAAGACATTTTTTCTTCTATGACGTTTCCCTCGCGAGGGGAAACGTCATTGAAGAAAAAAATGTCTTAAAATTGTCTAAACCATCGGAAGAACATATTGCTAAACTCGACAGCCGTGGTTGGTCGAAACTACAAATTGACCGATTTGTGTTCTGGTGTGCCTTTGTATGTAGCCTTGATGGGCCAGAGGCAGTACCACCCACCCACTGTAGAAACACACTTGACAACACAATATACAAGTCAATAGAGAGTCAATCTTCCTCTTTTACCTTGTGATTTAACCTGAATTTACTCTTCCTCCATCACTGTATTCCAGGATATATATATATTTTGTTATAGCATTTTCATTAATAAGTTTGTTTTTAACGAGTGGAATAAATATCAATGGCGGGACAAGGAAAAAAAATGGTGACCAATTATGAAAAATGGGGCAATTGAACCAAGCCTAACCTTAACCCTTAACTACCATAAGATCGTTAAATTAGGTTAGGTTAGGTTCATTTTTTTTTTTTTACTTAATGGTTTGCTTTCCATTTTACGTTTTAACTACTGCATTGTTTTAACTGCTGTATTGTTTTAACTACTGCATTGTTTTAACTGCTGTATTGTTTTAACTACTGCATTGTTTTAACTGCTGTATTGTTTTAACTACTGTATTGTTTTAACTACTGTATTGTTTTAACTACTGCATTGTTTTAACTACTGCATTGTTTTAACTACTGCATTGTTTTAACTACTGTATTGTTTTAACTACTGTATTGTTTTAACTACTGTATTGTTTTAACTACTGCATTGTTTTAACTACTGCATTGTTTTAACTACTGTATTGTTTTAACTGCTGTATTTTTTTAATGGAAACTTATATATACTATATTATGAATATTTTGTTAACCCTCTCAGTATTTTGAACCACCGAAACACACAGCAAATGAGCCACTGAAATAACACTTTATGAACCAACCGAACCAACCAACCACTAAATGAATCAACCAAACCAAACAAATGCTAAAACACACACACACACTAAATGAACCAACCAAGCCAACCAACCACTTAAATAACACCAAATAAACCAACCAAAACAACCTAAAACACACACTAAATGAATCAACCAAACCAGCCAACCAACCAATAAACACACCCAGCAAATGAGCCAAACAAACCCATATAACTAAACTTAAAACATATTCTAAGAGAATTAGATTAGGTTAGGTTAGGTTAGGTTCTGTTCTGTTAGGTTAGATTAGGTTAGGTTAGGTTAGGTTAGGTTAGGTTCTGTTCTGTTAGGTTAGATTAGGTTAGATTAGGTTAGATTAGGTTAGGTTAGATTAGGTTAGGTTAGGTTAGATTAGGTTAGATTAGGTTAGGTTAGGTTCTGTTAGGTTAGGTTCACGGAGAAAGCTTAACGGATGATTCTTTTTCTGATTATATTTATATGCTAAGAAATAATACAGAATAATAATAGAAAAATATATCAAAAGTAACTAGCATATCTATGCACTTAAGGAACAGCCAATAAATGTTTACAATATTGGCGGGAAAATTAGCGAGGCTCAAAAAAAAAATCGACATTTCAAAGTCAAAGTATAATCCCCTTCACAAACTTTGATTCCTCTTCGTACTAATGAGAAAGTATATAACAAAATACTTATATTCTATCATATGGTTAGGTTAGATTAGGTTAGGTTAGGTTAGATTAGGTTAGATTAGGTTAGGTTAGGTTCTGTTAGGTTAGGTTCACGGAGAAAGCTTAACGGATGATTCTTTTTCTGATTATATTTATATGCTAAGAAATAATACAGAATAATAATAGAAAAATATATCAAAAGTAACTAGCATATCTATGCACTTAAGGAACAGCCAATAAATGTTTACAATATTGGCGGGAAAATTAGCGAGGCTCAAAAAAAAAATCGACATTTCAAAGTCAAAGTATAATCCCCTTCACAAACTTTGATTCCTCTTCGTACTAATGAGAAAGTATATAACAAAATACTTATATTCTATCATATGTTTCTCTAAAAAAAAGTTGTTACGGTGCAAAATGAAAAAAAAATTACATTCTGTGCATTAAAACCGACCAATCAGCACCTTAAAGGCATCAAAGCTAACCTATCAGCACATTCTATGCATTTAAACCGATAAATCAGCGAAGAACCCATAAAGCACTATCAAGGTACGAGTATAAAGTGAGGGAGCTAAGATATATTATTGACGACCGGAACGTAAACGACCACATCACTAACCATCACTTGACGCCACTCACCACCACTTAAACACTTGGGAAGCTTGTTCCAGACAACGCCCTTTCTGTGTCGCCCGCACTGCTCAGGGGTATCTCCTGATCAGAGGCGGCCCAGATTGGGTGCTCTGTAACGGCTTCCTGCAGCGGATTTGGGCAGCGATCCCACTGGTGTTACTTGCACCAGTGGCTGTTCTTTCTTTGCTCTTCCTTCTTTCTAGCTCTGGCCTGGGAGACCTGCACTCTAAGAGGTGTATTTGTCCTTGGGTCCCCCTGTAACTGTTCACCTCCCTCCCAGGAGTTTTTGAACACGAAAGGGGGCAAGAGCAGAACCTATCCCTCCGCCGAGCCTTCCTGGGTAACCGTGATCGTGCAGGTCCACCTAGGAAGGGGGTTCGCATTCCTGAATCCCCCCCTCCCCCCCACCTTGAATAGGTACACTAGCTCACGTCTATACATGAGCATTCATTAACAAAAGGGAAGTAGGCTCCCCTAGCAGGGCTTCTGGGAGAGACATAGGAACCACTCCACGACCACTCTACCAGCAAGTGGAGGTGGGGAGTGTTGTAATTCCTTTGTTAGGTTGCTCTCCTGGAATAGGTAGGGAGTTTGTTACTTTTATCAAACTGCAACAAGACTGATGCCGTGGATAACGACCAGGACAAAATGGCGAGGACAACTGGAAACAGGTTCCAGGTACGCTCCCTCCAGGGATGGAGGGGGGGGGGTATCCGAAAAACGCAAGGAGGAACTTGGCATACTATTATGTGCCCACCCTAACATCAAATTCACCGCCTTGATAGAACCAAAGGACTCGTTCATAGTCCTTTGACTTGAAGAAAGAGACGTGGATAACATGCTCGCCGCCGATGCAATTAAGAAACTGAAGGGAGAAAACTTCCAAATAGTAATACCACCACAACTCCGTGCCAAGAAATCTATAGACATAAAAAGAGTAGACAGGAATGTATTAAAGTAAACTCCAAGTTACATAGCCAAGAATAAAGAAGAAAAGGACCCATGGGCAAGAGTCGAAGAGATGGTGCTAATGCTTGGTGCTCCTACCATGATGAAAGTTCCTAGAGAATGGCCTCTGCATCTCCCACTACCACCTAACAAAGCCACAAATTGAACAGGAAGAATTCTACCCAATAATATCGCGTTGGAACTGCTACCAATACACCCATTTATCAGTATAAACTGTCCCCAAGATAAGAAATTCTGTTCTGAATGCGCAGCAGAGGGCCACACATTCAGAGAAGGTAGTAACAAAGACAACCCCAAGTGCCTGAAACTGCAATGGGGACCACAGAACACTGGCAGCACGTTGCCCCATTAAGAAACTGAAAGAAAAGGAAAGGGTAAATAAGAAAATAGAAACGGACCCCAACAATAAATATGCAGCATTAGCAAAACACCACCACCAAAGTCTTAAGAGAAAATTAAAGACCCCCCCCACACAACCTACATACCTGAAACTGAGTGAAGGACTACCATTCACAATACTAGCGATTATTGTCCATGCACACATCAACAACGTCTCAAAGCCAAGATCCTTAGGAAAAACGATCAGGGAAACGTTTGAGGCCAATAATCTCTCGGAGGTGAAATTCCCAGACTATGCCCCTTTCAACAGAAATATTCAAAATTATTACCGAGAGCAGCTTGGGAATAACTAACACTCAGGAGCAAACAACCAAACTTGCCATAGAAGAAAACGTGATGGAAATAGACCCTAATCAGCCAACCAATCACACCACATCACAAATTATCAGATACCACACAACTCAGCAGACAGAGAAACCACAACCTGCAAAGCTGACCCAACCAAAGTGAAAACAAGAAGAGACATCCCCACTGGCCACCAGCCCCCCCCCCCCATCTTCACCAGAACGCAGGCAGCAGACCAAGGCGAGGAGACCGGTATCCGCTTCTACTCAGTCAACACACAACCTACAATAACAAATGATAGATTTACGCACGAGATCAAGGAAGGCACAGTCAAATTCACTTACAAAGATGCCAGGATAGAAGAAGCCTACATAGAGATATTGATTAGAGGAGGACGAAAAAACACCAAATACAACAAAATTGAAGGGGTAGATGTAACTAAATACAAGAAAATCAGACCGGGACTGAAGGAAGAAAGACAGACACACTACAGGGCAAACACGAGCCAGCAAACAACCAAGCACCAAGTTCTCGGGATCCACGACTATACAAAACAGATCATTAAAGATAATCCAGTACACCGTTCTTGTCTGGACTCAGGCGAGGAAAACAGAACTCATTAACATACACAACACAATAGACCCAGACATCATTCTTATCAACGCACACGGACGAAAAAAAAACAATGAAAAATTCAAAATATTTAATTACCACGAATACCAAAGAAACGTCAAAGAGGAACTCCATGATGGGACAGCAATAACAATTAAACGGACGATGCAACACAAAATAATTGATATCTTCCAAAATAACTTCCTGGCAGTAGAAACAAACACCACCAAAGAACCGGTAACAATAGGAACATCATAACTACCATTCAGAAGACCAATATTCCCGACAGGAGACCTCCTAAAACTAACCAAACGAAACAGCCCGGCACACTTCCTAGACGATTTGAACGCTCGACACCCAACCCTTGGACAGCACAACAGAAATCCAGCTGGAGTAATATTGCACAACCTAATTGAACAAGGCAGCATTACACACCTCAGCCCAGACTTCCAAACATTTAGAACACCGGGAAACTCTGGGAAACCCAACATAATTCTGGCCAACAGACACCACCATTGACACACACACACATAAAACCTGGACCCACCAGCACCAATGACCACCTACCCATATTAGCAACATTCTCCACATCGCCAATGCAAATTCCCTCAATACCAAGATAATCATTCAACAGAGCAAACTGGAAAAAATTCAAAACAGCCCTCAGCACCGACGACACGATACTACTTAACAAAAATACAAACGAGATCGGTATTGCCTTAGAAACCTGGTTTACAAAAATCACAACAGCCATGAAAAACAACATCCCCCAAAACTGCATATCGCACACTACCATATGCACAACTCATGAAGAAAGATCATCCAAACCAGGTTCACTAACATATATGAATTCATAAAAACACACGGCTGGAGCCCACACACCACAGTACCATATAGAAACCTCAGAGGAATTACAAGAAAGAAGCAAAATAAAATACACTGAGAATTGGAATCAACTAATTGCCAACACACAAGCAGACTACAAAGATCCAAAAGCCTTTTGGTCCAAAGTTAAAAATCTCATGGGAACTAACTCAGCAGACAACAGTTACCTTAGAGACAACAACGGCAAAAAGATCTCTGAACCAAAACTCAAAGAGCCAATATTTAAAACATTTTGGAGCGGCATTTACCAAATCACGGATGAGGACAACCAAAACTTGTGCAGAGAAACAGAACAGATGGTGAAAACACACCTGAACCAAAACACAGACAAATGGCAACACTCCAGGACCATCAACCTCAACACGCTAGACAACAACAACCCACTAATTGCTCAATAACCACACATGACATCAAAAAATATACAATTGCCAGCTTCAAGAATAAATCACTCGGAATAAGTCAAGTAAACAAAACCGCACTGCACACATGCCCCCACCAATGATCAAACAGCTTACAGACATCTACAATGCATCAATAGCAGCCGGAATCTTCCCATCAAAATTTAAAATGTCCAAAATAAGACTCATTCTAAATCAAGGAAAGAACCCAACTCAGGCGGTAAACTACAGACCCATTTCACTTCTCGAGACACCTGGCAAAATCCTGGAAAAATAATGAACCATTGACTAAGAAATTAGCCTTAATATACGAATCCATCGCAAATGCAGCCAGCAACAGAAACCAATGCAACATAGGCCTTAGAGATGTCACCAAAGCCTTCGATAAAGTATGCCATGAAGGACTTAAATATGCCACCCAACATCACGGCTCTCCTCTGCAACTTCCTCGACAACTACGTCGGACAAAATATCACCCTTCATAGTGGAGTACCCCAAGGCAGCAACATATCACCAACACTATACACCATATACACACCGGACATGCCCAAACCAAGAAACTCAGAACACATAGCATACGCAGACGACGTAACCCAAATCATACAATACCCAGGGAAATTCAAACAAATGACGGCAATCAGAACAAGCAGAGAAATCGAAACCATAAGCAATTACGAAAGGAAATGGAAAATCAAAACAAACTGCAAAAAATGAAGATAATTCATATAGCAAAAACCAGACTCTATCCCATCTTTGTCAACAACCAAAATATACCATATGCAGAAAATGGGAAAGTCCTTGGCCTCAAAATTACAAGAAGCGGCACACTCACACACATATTAAACAAAGAATCGCAATAGCCAAGATTCAACTAAATAAACTCAGAAGATTCCGTAACCTAAACACAACTACACCTTTATAAAGCACTAGTCAGACCACACCTGGAATATCCCCCTAATTCCACTCAACAGATCAGCAGATGAGCAGCAAAACTCAGACCATCATATACAAAAACTGCCAGAGAGCTACACACAGAACATAACCTAACCACAATCAACATCAGAACACACAATCAAGCATTAGCAATATGGGAAAAGTTACAAGGACTGGAAGACCTTATATTACAACAACTAAGGCAAGAAGACATTACCACAACACACACAGCTGGTGGCCAAACAGCATAACAGACGAAGACACAGAACCAATATTTACACAATGAAACTAAGATACACAAAAGTAATAAACGAAAAGATGAGGATAACCCAACAGACACCTTAGTTTAGCTCTTCTTCCCTTGCCGGAGTGGACCTGCGGAAATGCTGTCGTGGCAGACATAACCCCGTCTCCGCAAGGTGGATAGCCCACTTGCTATCAAATATCCCACTTTATTTCCCACTTCCTAACTTCACCTTCCTCCTACACCGTCTTCCATCTTCAGAGCAAAAAGGTCATATCTCTCCATTTCATCATCATATTATTATTTACACATATTGGTGATTGGTTGATGACTGTGGTGTGGTTGAGTGGGGGTTGAGGAAAACAGTCTCGTTCGGTGTGACTGAGGAAGATGGTGTGGTTGGGGAAGACGGTATGGTTGAGTGGCCTCTTTCAACCACACAAGCGGGCACACTACCTCCCTACAAGACAGTGATCTCAACAACACCTTCATAAAGTGGCTTACCTGCTGACACATGGCTCCTCATCAACACAGTCAAGTCTCCATATTCTTTTATCTCTTTTTCACAGTCAGTTTCTTAACAGTCAACTCTCTGTTTCAATTTGTTTTAATATATTCACTAGAGCTTCTTATGAATCACCTGCCCTACCTGTAATTGTATTCATACACTTCACACACCTGTTGTTTACACCTCTTTATCACTGAAGTGTTTTTGTTATATCTGTTTATGGTGAAATAATGAACCAGAGATAATTATAAAACACACACATTATTACTAAGTACAGTACGTCAATTTCTGTCCATTTTGTGAGGAGAAAAGGACGGCGGGCGCGCGTGGACACTGGAGATCTTCAACTAACTTATTGTCATAGTATGTAGTCTCGTTATACGCCTGAGACTCCCAATTGATGGAAACGAAACTCTAAATTGCTGGAATGAGACCCCGAACTGTTAGAACGAGACTCCGAACTGTTAGATCCAGACTCCGAACTGTTGGAACGAGACTCCGAACTGTTGGAACGAGACTCCGAACTGTTGGAACGAGACTGAGTTACTGAAACGAGAGTTCAAACTGTTAGCTACTGGTATTCATTTGGTTTTAAGCCGTAGTATTGTCAGTTAGGGCTCGGTACAGCTTCGAACAGGCGGGCGGGGGTAACACGTCTTTTGTCCACAACTGTACACAGACAAAAAAAAATAAGAATCTATTAATAAGAAAGTTTTCAAATTGTCTTTAATAGAAAAGTGATAAAACCATAAATGAACAATTGAGGCAAGTTTATTTGGCATTGGACTTGAGGCAGGTGAACGTTAAAAGATTTATGTTGACAGACAAACACACACACAGACCCACAAACCTCCGGACGACGCCGGAAGCCACCTCGTCACACAGGTGCTACTGCTTAAAACTGAGACATAAAGTGAAGAAACTGATAGTAAAAAGATAATGACCAGTCCTGCCCTGCCAGGATACACAAACACCTCTCCCTCCAGCAGCCAGACAATGAAACTATGTAGCATGAATGTGTCCGGACAAAAACAATCCATCCCATCCTAACCAAGTTAATATTGTGGCACCTAACCTGTCAGTTAAGTTTTTGTCTGTGTACTGTCTGTAAACTGATGCGCGTGTGTCTGTCTGGCTGTCAGTCTGTCAGTTAACACTAGTTTTGCAAGCACAATAAGTCATCTTGCTTTTTTTTATTCAAATGCAATGAATTTTAGACATCACATAAGATCTCAGATTTTATTACATTTGAACCATCGAGGTCTTCTGTGGTCACCCTACTAACCTGAACATTGTATACATCATATTGTAGGTTATGAATTAATAGGTATATGGCGAAAATATTGTTGGCCTTATGCCCAGGTGTTTTGTGGAGCTGTACTGACCAGAGACAGTGTATGACCTTTCTGAAGTGACCTTACCACTCAAACCTTCACCCAGTATGTTGTGGATCTATGGTAAAACGTTTGATGACATGACCACTGACCTTGTATGACCTTTGTGGTTAGTGATAGCTTTATCAAAAGAGAAAGCTGGTACTCAAGCGTGTTCATGTGTCTATATTCTGATGTGATACTATTAAACTTAAAGTACAAGCGGACATCACAAAGGGGGGGGGGGGAATTAAAATGAACCAGATTCAGGTTTGGGGGATTAGAAACCACAACCGGATCTGACCAGTAAGAACAGAGTGCATTACAACTATTACTACACGTGAAGTATAGTGATTACAGCTCTTTATATTACAGCCTCGGATATGAAAATGGGCGACACATTTTCAGGCATTTCCGACCCGATTCGTGCCCGTCATGTCAATATTCAACAATCACTAGTTAAAGAAAATCATTACTCAGAAAAAAAATACAATCAAAATTAAAACAAATACCTAAGTCTAACACGTATATAGTATCATCACTTACCTTCACACAGTATATGTAAACATGCATGGTTGTCTCAGGTCCATGCAACACCATAATACACTTGGTGCGTGTGCCGCCCTGTGATGGTTGTCAGGGCTCCATTACCCTTGTTATATTCCCGCGGGCTTATTCTCCCTGCAACAAGAACCAAAGACCATAAGACGTCACTCATATTATTTTAAGACTCGCAGAATATAACAAAATACACCCGAATCAGAAGTAATCCATTGATCTTATGATGATTTCCTTCCCTTACACGGGTCACAACACCGAAGTCACAGTGTAAATTTTGAGACGAGGGAACGTGGTGAGTGAGAACCATCTATCAAAAGCTCTTATCAGACTCACTTAAAGATTAATGCTGTAATAAGTAAATGAGTATAATGAACGACCAAATGAAGATAAATGTGAGTTAACTACATTACGATTTGCTGTTCTTCGTGTGTAGGAAAGTTGCGTTACGTGAGGCAGCGGGCGGGGAGGAGAGGGCAGGCGGGCATATAATGTAAAATTTCAGTGTTGGGTTAATTTTCTCGTCTTTATTTCCATCACTATAATGAAATCAAAACTGAATCAGACCCGAAGGAATAACTGGTTAAAATTGGCAATATCCGGAACATTTATCTTCCGTGTAAAGATAAATAAGATGTTTCTAGGCGGAGCCGTTAAGTTAAAACATCACCGTAAACTGGTTCCATGATCGTCACTTACGTACAGTTGCGGACAAAATTCCCTGAACACTTGGCATTATCTGAGGATCATTAGGTGAGGAGATTAGAATTTTAAAGTATTTTCTTACATATTTCTTGATATTAAGGAGTGTTTTTTCCCCCCTATCCTGTGATGTTACGGAGCGTTATTAGATATAAGCCAATCATATATAGAACCCAGAAAAAGATACCAGATATTGCCAAGTGTTCAGGGAATTTTGTCCGCAACTGTACATAAACAATAGCACCTGATTGGCTGATTTG